>NC_063161.1:85980493-86286922 GCF_023159225.1 Perognathus longimembris pacificus | reverse complement strand
GCGGCTGCCCTAGACTTGACATGCCACCTGCTAGATCATTTCTCTTCTTCTTCAATGTTTTGTGGATTTAAGCAGTGCTCCAAGTAGATTTGCAGCACATTTTTGGCACACTGATTCTTTACCATGAATGAATACCTATGGAGGGGAGTGGCGGGGGGGGGGGGAGCAGTCAGTAGCCTGCAGATTTTAGGAAGTTGGTCTTTGGAAGGCAAATGTTGCCTACTACCCATTGTACTGTTGCCGCATAGAACACTGTTGGTCTTGGGGCACACTCATTCAGATGGTACAGTTTTCCTACTTTGAGAGCCAATGTGGAAAACACGTGCTGCTTGCTGTGCTTGTTGGCTTAGTAACTTGATGTCTGTCTCAGATGCAGTGAGTGGTGAGTCCTGAAGGTCTGTCTCCTCTCTGGAGTTTTTGTGGTCCCTGTGTCACCTGAGCTCCCACCTGCCTTTCTACAGTTACTATACTTGACACTCTATGCTCTGTATGAACAAAGGGTGGAGAAGTAGCCTGTCCCAAAGTTACTGATAAGGCACATCCTGAAGTGGGTGTTGACTGAGATTACTATCTTTCATAATGTTCTCAGTTCTGTAGAGCTGGAGCGTGGGTTTGCTAGCTTGCGCTTCTCTCTACTTGGGCCAGTGTGTTAAACACAGCAAACTTGCTGAGCCCTTCTCAATGGCAGGAGATGGGGATGGGCTGTATTCATATTCAACTAAATGTCCTTATCTCAGAATGGGACAGAGTGTCTTTAGGGCTGTTTGGAGGATTGTGCATCTCGAGTTTGACAATCCTTTATCATGATCATGTATGTGTCTCAATACAGTGGTGCCCTGTGTGTGAGTGTTTGTGAGAGAGAGAGAGAAAGAGAGAGTACAGTTACTTGTCCATACTTGGTGAGCACTCTACCACTGAGCCTTTGTAGATTGATAAGAAGGTCTTTTAGTTGGTTATACAGCCAGAGGTAGATTTTTTGCTTGGTGGGCAAAAAAAAAAAAACGTTTGCAGAGTGTCAGTAGGAAGTTATTCAAGAGGAGCATGTATTTGCATGCATTTCCCTTAGAGGGTCACCAGAGAAGCCGGTTTCTCCCTTTCTTCTCCATCTTCAGATTATAGAGTAAAGTTACTGCCTATCAGTATCTGCCCATGCCTGTCTTTCCATCCTCTTCACTTGAGTGGAATCTGATGATAGTGTTCAGAAACTTGGCTCTTTTGCAACCCTTGCCTGTGTTTTGACTTGTTAAGTCTGATAATGTCCTTCCTGGTTCTGTGGCTAAGGATAAGGCAGTTGTTCATCTTGTGGACAAATCTGTATTCATCTCTGGCTTGCTGTCCTCTGCACAAGGGTTCATAAGGCCTGCCCACAGCCTCTCTGCTCTCAGATCTCATTAATGTTGGGAGACCTGGGCATCCAGCCTCCCCCCCCCCCACCTGCATACTCCATACCCCAACTGCTTCCTTTTCCTCTGCCATTGGCTGAGCCTCAAGCCACAGTTATCGTGCTGACCATGAGGGATGGGCACTGAACTATCGGGATAGTAGTGAAGAATTGGGATTTAAGACACCTATGCTGGAATTTCAGAGGCTCTGCAATTTGTGGTTCCTCTGCTTTGCTGGAAATAACATGTCCTACTTTGCAGAGATGGTGAAGTGAAAAGGCCCCTCATGACTTGTCTAGGTTCTGGAGTGTAGCATTGTCACTTTGTCCAGATTGGCAACGAGAGTAATCTGTGTCAGTGGACATGTGCTGCCAAACACGAGGTTTAGTGTGTTCACAGCAGCATGTGACTTCTCCCAGGTAGACATGGATATGATAATGGCTTTGTACCAGAGAAACATAATCTCTGACTTGATCTGCTACAAAGTGGTAGAAATAGGGCTGTCCACAGGCTTGTATGTCTCCAGAATTTGTGTGACACACCTGATGGGGGAGCATAGGTTCCTAAGGATCTCTGGGCCTGTGTTTCTCATGCCTCTTCCTCAGCAGTGACCTTAGGGCACTTGGCTATCCATGCTTCCTCTGTGCACCTTAAGGTAGTCTGTAGAACCAAGTAGAAATAAGCTGCTAAGTGATGTGGGTACAGGTACTCTGTCTGTCAATCTGTTTGGCCACTTTAGTTAGCCCAGTTGGATTCTTCAGAAGACTGTCAATTCAGCCTCTTAAGTGCTACCAAGGCCAAACTACCAAGGCCAAAAATTGCACATACTCTGACCTCCTAATGGTGGCAGTTGGTCTGGCAAGTCACCTAAAGTCCTGGTATTCCCTGGATCCTTGCAGAACCTCCTTGGGTCCATACTGGGCCATTCTTCTAGAGATGCCTTTTGGGAGGAGATACATTCTTGTCTAGCAAAGAGGCCTTAGGAAGTAGATAAAAAGGTGGTAGGTCATGACAGTCCTCATCTCTGAGATGGCTCATTTGCTTCCCCTCCCAAGTGTGAGAATGATAGTCATAATTGTCCAATTGAATCCAGCCTCATAAAATATCTTCTGATTTTTCCAGCTAGTTTCTGTGTGAGATACAGTGTCCTTTAGCTGTCATGAGGCTAGCTAGCTAGGCCAGTCACAGATACCCACAATCAGTGTTGCTAGGATGTACCTATACCTCAGAGTGGCTTTCCATCTGTGACCTGCGGTGATGATGATGGTGAACAGTCACCATGGTCTCTAAGCACAGGCTGCCCCTGTTTGAATTTCAGCTCAGAGGCGCTTTGTCCTTGAACAGTACAGACTGTGATCTTCTGAGTAACCTTCAGCTTTTCTTGATTTTGTCAACTTGAGCAGTGCTGTGAAATGTTCTGGAACGTGTCTCAAAACTCCATAGTAAGAACTTGGAAAAACAATCTAACCACGATATGAGCAAAAGACTTGTATGGCCATCTTTGACCACAACTGAATAGAGATGACAAGCACATGACCAGGTTTTGGGTGCCCTTACCTGTTGGAGGCACACAGGAGATATAACCTTGGACATAATAAAAATGTGCAATAAGAATATTGTTATTTTAAAAAGAATCATGTTGAGACAAAAATATTGTTATTCTGATATTGGTAAGGATGAAAGAGATTCAGACAGTTCACCTAATGGCAGCAGGGTTGTAAATGGGTACAGCCATTCTAGAAAATAGCCTTATATGAGTGCGTTGTTATGATGGTTTTGATAGACATTTTTTTTTAAGAAAAGTTGATTTTTATACAACCTGAAACCTGAAAGAAAACTCAGCTATCCCTGAAAGTGAGTGGTAAGTCATAAGCAGTGAGTGCTAGAGTATTACTGGGGATCACAAAGGAACAAACTGAAGTGAACTCAACAGTCCCTGCAGATGCAGAGACTCTTGGGTCCTTAACCCAGTCCTCATGCACAGTGTGATTGCTTGTGTGTGGCAATACGGAGCAGGAAGCATTGTGGAAAATAGATGCACATTGGCATGAGTTAAAGCAGGGTAGGAGGGGTGGATTTCCTCCCAGAGAGCAGCATGGCTTCTCTGTGTCATGACAGTCTCACTCATTGTGAGATGATCATTGTATCAACAGGGTGAGGCTGGTAAAAGCCTTGTGTGATCTCTACTGTTTTCCACAGAGGCATGCAAGTCTATAATTCTGTCAGAGTTTAGAGTGATAGCCAACAGCAACTGCAGAAAGGAAACCAACATAGTAATGGGGCCACTAAACTTAGGGCAAGGATTGCCTGGCCACAAAGATAAGAAGTGTAGGGCCATATTTAAAAAAAATTCCAGAGATCTTAACTTTCCCCATCAGCTGATTTGAATGGAGTTCTTAACAGATGGCCACAGATCTATCTTATCTCTGCAAAATTATTACCATTATTTTTTCAACACTAGTTGTAGATCTTGAACTCAGGACCAGGAAACTGTTTTGGGGGTTTTTCCTTGAAGGTTGGCACTGACTACCACTTGAGCCACATCTTTCTGGCTTTTTGATGTTTAATTGGAGATAATGCTCTCAAAGTCTTGGCTTCCTGGACTGCCTCCCTTGCATATGACAGGGTTAGTGTTGTGATAAACCTCAGTATGGGAGCACATGTAGGTGTGGAGCAGATATCTATACTTTCTTACTAAAGTCACTTTTAATATCCCTCTGTTCTTACTCCTGTGAAACTCCTTCTTTTTCACTCAGGAAAGACCTTGTCTCTGCTTCAGTAACCTGAAGGAAAAAAGCTACCTGTCTTTCACTGAAGAGAACACTGAGAATGCAGAAGATAAACATGGCATGTGATGAAAAGCAGGCCCACAAGGAAGACTGAGGTCCCTTGGTGAGGACAGAAATGGCTGACAAAATTTCTACCCTAGCAAAGCTGGTCAGGTCAATCTGGTTGAGTCAGGGAGGCCAGAATGTGTCTATATCTGGTGGTGCCAAAGATTCCTTGGTTTCTGTTTCTACCTGCAGGTGAAAACCTAAGCTAGAGGCAGTGCTTTCCACAATAAGATCTGCATACTTGCTTTATTGGGTAAAAGAAAGGAAGAGTTTTGCTAGGGTTCCTGCATTCTCTGTGACAGAGATCTGGGCCACCAAACCCCTTCCCCCTTACAACCTGCTTCTTAAATCTCTCCTACTTTCCCTTTTCCCACACACAAGATTCCCTGCTAGCCATGGACCAGGTATATCCATCGGTGCTTTCTGCGGGGATGTTGTAGAGACTTCCAACCTTTGCTCTTCTCAGAACTGTCAGGAGTCTTGCCAGTCTATTCTTAAGGGTTTGTACAAGAGTCCCCGTGGCATGTATCCCCAGCATTAGCTCCATTCCTTCATTCAGGTAACCTGTTTCTTCAGAGCCAAGATTCGGCTAGCCAGAGGCCCCCCAGGGGTCGGCCTGTCCCCATTCTCTATTGTCTTGAGTGCTGGCCAGAAGCTCCTTCAAACCCACTAGCCAGGCTGCTGGCCACACATTCTACCCGAGGACCGTGTGCGTTGGTTCCCACCTGGGTTGGTTGGTTGGTCGGGTATTGGTTTTGTCCTTGTGTGGGTTAGTTCCCACGGTTCCTGTGGGGTCATCAGGCAGAAGACAAGACCTGGGCTGGCCATGTGCTTTGGATTGACAGGCTCTGCCTTCCTCTTTGTCCCTCATGTCCTGAGGGAGATGGCTGCTGGTAGCTGGTAGGACCTTCGTGTGTGCTAAGGGCCCCAGGAATGCTCTTCCCAAATTAGACCCTCCCATGAAGGTCTCCCCAGCTTGGAGTAGGCCCTACCCTTTGTGTGTGCCTTGGACACTCCTGTCCTCTGAAAGTCCATGTCACCCTGGTAGGATGCAAACTACGCTTGCCATGCTTTCTGTGAGTTCTGTTTTGCCTTCCAATTCCTGTTGGGATAGAGAGACCTGTGACCTGAATCAAGGTATTACTACTACTACTACTTCTACTATATGAGCAGATAAGAAGCTACCAGCAAGGAATCTAGACTAAGAAAGATTGACTAGTCCATTGGCTTCCAAGACCAAGGAGGAGAGGTATAGGAAGGTCCTGTTAAGGGTAGTAGTTTGAGGACTGTGCTCCCTAGTAGACAGTGCCAGGGGTTGCACCACCTCAAAAATGACTTGAGGCCATGGGTTGGAATCTTTTTGCTTAATTGTTTGCTTTGCCAGAGAAGGCATTGTATGCCTTTTTTTAAAGTCAACTGTAATACTAAATACAGTAGACATAAAACAACAGGTCATAAATACAGAAGGCAAAGAATTAGTGAGGAACAGGGCAGGCACACGTGTGGCAGGGGCTGGTACAAGGTGGGCTTAGCATTGGTTGAAAATCCCTTAGGCAAGATTCCATGTGTGTAGTGGCTTCTAGTAAAGGTATCTGTCATTGTGGCTGTTGCTGTGGTGCCAGTGAAGAAGCTGAAGGATGGTGCAAGTGCCAGTCCTGGTGGCAGTGCCAGTCAGAGCTCAGTGAATGGTTGGACAGTTGGGGCTGGAGCTGGCCCCACAGCTGCAAGAGGAGCAGAGAAGGTGTAGGGCACATGTTGGTGCAGGGACACAATGCTGCCCACTAAGGCTCCCTGAGGTGGGTGCAGGTCGCAACTTGAGGCCACAAATTGGAACTCTCTCGTCTCTTTTTGTTTTTGGTGTGTGTGTTTGTTTTGCCAGAGAGGCCATTGTGTGCCTTCTTTTTCCTATTGAATTTTTAATAAATTTTGAAAAACAATAAACAGTGCCTGAATAGAGAGAGGTAAGGATTAACAAGGAACAGGGCAGGCAGGAGTGTGGCAGGAGCTGGTGCAAGGGGAGGCTTGGTGGAAGAACCCTTCTGCAAGTGTCTATAAGTGTGGCTGTTCCTCGTGGCCAAGGGATGTGTGGTGGTGGCTATGGTGATGTCCTGCGACAATGTGTGCAGAGCCCAGAAGATACTCAGACAGCTGGGGCTGGAGCTGGCCCCAAAGCTGCAAGAGAAGCAGAGAAGGTCCAGCACCCATGTGGGTACAGGGACACAGTCCCTCCTGCTGCCTTGCCAATGAAGCCCTGCACACTAAGGCACCCTGAAGTGGATGGAGGTGCCAATGACCTCCCTGAAGTGATTGTTCTGGGTCCTGGAATGATGTGGGCCCTCCTTCCTATACACACACACTGCTTCAGATCTCTCCCACATATACAACATACACTCCTTTGGCCCTGCCCAACCCTCTCCTGTATGTGTGTATGTGTACCTAAGGCTGGCTGTGCCTTCCTTGGAAGGGACAGCATCAAGCCAGTCGCCCTCGCCTGCAGCCTCAGTGTGCTCCAGATGCTTCAATTGAAATGGGAGGGCAAGGGCTGGGAGCTCCATGGGAGAGCCTCCTCATATGTGCAGGTAGAGCCAGCCCTTCCCAACATGTGTTTTTGTGACTCTGGTGTAAGTCTGAAAAGACAGGGAGCTGCATGGGGCCAAAAAGAAGCATAAGGTTGGGGCAGGGAGCATGCTCAGTGGGGGCTGTTGAGGGTATTTGTGGTTCCATGGAAGCTTTTGGGCCTGGCAGCTTTCTAGGCAGCACCAAGCCCTTCCTCAGACTTGCAGGGTTGATGGCTGGCAGTTGAGTGAGAGGGCACACCTGGGAGCTTGTAAAAGGAGAGATGATGGTGAGGCCAGGATTACCTCCCAGTATTGAGTGACAAGCTAAAAGGAGTGAAGGCTCTGGATCTGTCATGTGTCATGTCTCTGATGCCATGTGTTCCTTTGGAGAATTTCCTCCTTACCCCAGAGTAGGAAAGATGAGGGGACCACTTAGAGTCCTTACAGTGCTAGGTTAGCCAGGCTCAAATTCCATGGGGCTCAGTGTTGGGAGCAGAAGCTCCATAGGAAAAGCTCCCACTATGGCCACATGCATCCAGAACTTTCATCCATGTTGATTGGGCCTCCATCACCAATCCAGGAGCATCAATTTCACGTAGTTGTGAGTAGGAACTGTGAACAAGGATGAGAGTCCCAGCTATTCCTCCTACATGTCCATTTGGGTGTGACATTGGATGAGCTCCAACTGGCCATGTCAGCGAAAGCCTTTCAGGATGAGGCTTACCTGGACACTAACAGAGCTTGCTTGCTGGAGCACAGTGCCTCCTTGGGGCCAAAAGGGCTATGGCTTCCCTCTGGGCAGGCGCCGAGTACCCTGTGCTACTGTGCAGGTGGTATACGTTTTCCTTGATGATGATGAGAATCATTACCCCATTTTGCTCTAAGTAATGGCTGTGCAGGAAGATGCAGAGTTGCTTGACAAAATAAGACCCATCTCACTGGAGGCTTGCTAGAAGGAGCTCAGAACAAACCCCAATGGAGGCCCATGGACTTGTATTGTTGATGGTAGGTAGGTGCGGCATGCCTGTGGGCATGTAGGACGAGAGATGACAATGAGGCCAGGATTGTCTCCCAATGTTGAATGACAAGCTAAGCTTAGTAAGGGCTCGGGGTCTGCAAGGACCCTATCCTTTGCCATCTGTCCCTGTGGAGACCTCTGGCCTACCCCAGAGGAGCAAGGACAAGGGGCCCAGTAAGGAGAAAAGGGGAAGTATAACATTGTTTGGACCACAGAGAAAGCCATGTATGATTCTCTCCATGGCTAGCCCAGTGAAAATGTGTTGTTTTGGAACTCATGTGCACCCATACTCACCCGAGTATGACCAATGCAGGTCACACTGTGGTCACACTGTGGCAGATGGAGGGCCAGCTGTTGCTTGCCAGCTGTGGGTCCATCTCCTGTGTAGTCTGAAAAGGCAGGGCACCACACAACCAGCAAGAAGCATGGAGGGGGGAGGAGGGATGAAAGGGCATGGGGCGTGGCTGCTGTTGGAGCTTTTTCTATCCCAATGAAAGCTGTTGGGCCAGGCACCTCTCCAGACAGCACTGAAAGCTATGGACTTGCAGGGTTGCTGGCTGACAGGTGTGTGAGGGGGCGAGGCTCAGGGCTTGTAGGAAGAGAGATGTTGGTGAGGCCAAGATTGCATTGCAGTGTTAAGTGACAAGCCAAGCCAAGTGAGGGCTCTGGGTCTTCAAGTGCCCTACCCTTTGCCTTCTATTCAAATGGACACCTTCAGCCTGCCCCTGAGGAGGAAGGACAAGGAGACCTATAAGGGCCTTACAGTGCTGGCCTGGTCAGGCCAAAACTACCAGGTTGAGCGATGAGAATGGGAGCTCCCATAGGAGAACTCCCTATGGCCATATGCAGCCAGTTCTTCCATCCATGTTGATTGGGCCTCTGGCACCAATTTGAGAACATCAGTTTCAGGGAGGCATGCCAGTGAGCTGCTAAGCACCTGAAAGAAAATGCAAAGGGGCCACAGCAGAGCAAGAGTCCCGACAGTTCTTCCTACATGCCACTTGAGTGAGACACTGCATGAGCTCCAGCTGGCCATGTCAGTCAGAGCCTTCTAGGAAAACGTTCACCTGGTCACTCGCAAGGACTGTTTGCTGGAGCACAGTGACTCCATGGGGCCAAAAGGGCCATGATTGTACAGATAGGCAGGTTTGTGGTACTCTACACTCCATGTTACTGTGCAGATGGTATACATTTCCTTGAGGATGACGAGAATCATTACCCCATTTTTCACTCTTAAGTATTGGCTGTGCAGGAATATGTAGAGTCGCTTGGCAAAAAAAGAACCATCCCCCTGGAGGCTTGCTAGCAAGAGCTCAGAACAAACTCCAATGCCCTTTGGAAGAGGAACCAAGGTGGGCCATGGGACACACACACACACACACACACACACACACACACACACACACACGGTGAAAGTGTACAGAAGGTGCAAAAGATGTTAGCAGGAGGTTGAGAGGCAGTAGATGGGCATAGGACTGGTTGGGAGAGGACCTGTCAGAAGGCAGTCAAAGCATGCCAAGTGAAATACAGTCGGGTGAAGGTGGCTCTTGGGATTCCTTGGTCCACGTTGTAATGACATCAGAGCAAGAAAATTCATGGTCAAGGTTGACAAAGGAGTTTTGTTAGTTAGTCTGTAACTGCCTTGTCCTGGGTTACCTCAAAACTAAGAACAGCCTCAGTCTCCAAGGGGGCCAGCTTCTTTCTATCTCCATAGGCCTCTCTTCTCAGCAGGCCTCACCTCTTGACTGCCTCTTGGGCATGGCAGTCAAGTCTATCTCTCTTCCCCATCTCTGGGACAAGCAGCCTTTATATATTGAGTGTCCCACCACCCTCTGCCCAACCACTTCAACCGCCCTTTGATGACCTGGTTCTCACAACATGTGGGCAGTGAGCTGCTTTCACCTGTGTGGGGGGATGGATAAAGAGCAGGAGATGGGGCACAGGCCCTTCTCATTGGTCTCCCTTTCAAGGATGTCTGGAGAGGGAAGGAACTAAAGCATTGTGGGAATTGCAGAGAAAGCCCTGTGTGACTCTCTCTAAGCCCAACCCAGTGTTAGTGTGTTGTGTGGAAACTTTGAATGTCCATCCACACTCACCCAAGTGAGTGACCAATCCAGGTGCCTAGTCTTCACACTGTGGCAGATGGAGGGCTAGCTGGTGTTTGCCACATGGCGGCCCATCTCCTGTGCATGGGTCTGAAAAGACAGGGTGGCACATGGCCAGTAAGAAAAAAGAGGGTGGGAGGGAGGGGAATGGTGTGACTGCTGTCGGTGCTGTTTTTTGACCCGTGGAAGCTGTTGAGCCTAGCATCTCCCCAGACATCACTGAGGCCCAGTTACTTGCATTTTTGTTGATCAAAGGTAGGTGGGCGGGCCTGTCGGCATGTAGGAAGAGAGATGACTATGAGGCCAGGGTTGCCTTCCAGCATCAAGTGACAAGCTAAGCTGACTGAGGGCTCTGGGTCTGCAAGGACCCTGTCCTTTGCCATCTGTCCCTGTGGAGACCTCCTACCTGCCCCAGAGGAAGTAGGATGAGGGGTCCAGTAGGGGACTCACAGACCTTGGCTGACCAAGGAGAAACTCTGTCTGGCTGAGAGATGGGAGCCTGGAGCTCCATGGGAGAGCACCCTGTGGGCAGGAGCAGCGAGCACTTCTGTCCATGTGGATAGGGCCTTGAGCACCAATCCAGGCTCATCAGTTTCATGCAGGCATGACAGGGAACCACCATGCACCTGGAGGAAAATGCAGACAATGGGACCACAGCAGAGTGAGGGTCATGGCTGTTCTTCCTACACACTCACCTGGGTGAGCCCCTGGATGAGCTGCGGCTGCCCATGTGAGCCAGAGCCTTGCAGGACGAGGCTCACCTGGTTACTCCCAGGGCCTGTTTGCTGGAAGCACAGTGTCTCCATGGGGCTGAAAGGGCTGTGTCTATGCAGATGGGCAGGTATCTGGTACTCTGCCCTCTGCAACAGGGTTCCCTGTGTCACTGTCCAGATGGGGTATGTTTTCTCAGTGGTCATGAGAATCATCATCCCATGTTCACTCTAGGTATGGACCGTGCAGGGAGACAGATTCCTTTGACTAAGTTTGGCCTACCCCACTGGAGGCATTGGGGTAGCTCAGAACAAACCCCACTACCCTTTGGATGGGGTACCAGAGAGGCATGGGACACACACATGCAGAGAAGGCAAAAGCCTTCAGAGGTGCAGAAGGTGTTAAGGTCCCTGGCTCAAGGGCTGAGAGGCAGTGGGTTGACCCTGGAGTGGCCAGGAGGGGAAATGTGAGAATGCAGTCAAAGAATGCAAAGTGAAATGCAGTAGAGTGGAGGTGGCTCTTGCAATGCCTCGGTTCCCATGTGGGCAGCAAGCTACTTTCACCTATGGTGATTTTCAAGATTGTGGGCAGGGCTGGAGAGAGAGCATGAGATGGTTCCTGGATAGCATTGTGGGCAGGACCCTTTTCTGTGGTTTTCCTGACAAGGATTTCTGGGGAAGGGAGGGAGGTAGCTAGGGAGGGAGCTGTGGGGATCATAGAGAAAGCCCTCTATTACTTTTTTTTTAAATGGCCAGCCCAGTGTATGTTGTGTGAGAACCAGTGTACATACACACTGACCCAAGTGAGTAACAACTGTAGGTGCCTAGTGGTCACACAGTGGCAGATGGAGGACCTGTTCTTGTTTGCCAGCTAGGGGCCCATCTCCTGTGCACAGGTCTGAAAAGATGGGGCTACAAGTGCCCAGCAAGACACATGAGGGTGGGAGGGAAGGGGCATAGTTTGTGGCTGTTGTTGGGGCTGTTTGAGGCTTTGTGAAAGCTCTGGGGGCTCACTCCTCCCCAGGCAGTACCATAATATCTGGACTTGCAGGGTTGCTGGCTAGCTGGTAAGCAAGGGGTCAGGCCTAAAGGCTTGTAGGAGGAAAAATGTCCATGAGGCCAGTATTGACTCCTAATGTTAAGTGACATGCTAAGGGGACAGAGGGCTCTGGGTCTGCCAGCATCCTGTCCTTTGCTGTCTGTCCTGTGGAGATCTTCTGCCTGCCCCAGAGGAGGAAGGACAATGGTCCCTATATGGGGCTCACAGTATTCTGCTGGCCAGGGCTAAATTCCATGGGACTGAGCAATGGGAGCAAGAACTCACCAACTAATGCCACAAACCTCCTGTGTTGTGTCTAAGCAGAAACCTTTGAGTGTGTTCAGCAGTTACTTCCCAGCTTACCTCAAATTCACACTCTCAAACGCTACTACTGAGGGAATCATATACCACGCACCTTCATAGCTGTGCCTCTGTCTTGCTGTCCCTGATCCCTCACACTTTGGAAAGGACAGGTGCAAATCTTCCATGGACTGAGCTTCCTGTTCTGCTTCTGCCACTCTACTAGCCCTCAGAGCTGACCCATGGGCAAGGGATGTCCATATTCCTGTCCAGTGAGCTGGGCTAGTACTCCCTTGGCCACACTCAATAGGACCACAGGTCTGCTACACAGGTCAAATGCCTACATGTAGGTACACCCTAGAAAAGGCTCATTATCTGTGTTTATGCTTCCCAGGGGTGGAAGCACTACTCAGAGACTATGAGCACATCTGGTTCAGTGACCCAGCACAAGGGCCTGGCCCCAGATTCTAATGAGTCCTCAGATGCCCTTTCCCTCTACCTTTCCTCTTCACTCATGCCTCTTACACAGCCCAGTATGCCACTACTACCTTCTTTCCCAACCCTCACGTTCCTGCATCTAATTTTCCTGAAGCCAGGCCCCAAAACTATCTCTCCTACTCCCAACCTCAGATTTCTCCAAGCCCCTTTCAGCCCTAGCCTTGAACCCTAATCTCTCTGCCTTTGGCCTCGAACTGCTCACTAAACTCACTTAAGTCTCAACTCACTCTTGGCTCCTTGTAAACTGGCTCCAGGCTCCCCATCCTCATTCCGTAGTGCTGTCTTCACCACTCGCTACCAGCTGACAACTTGCCCTGTACTCCACTTAGGCACTCTGTCCCCCACCCCACCCCTACTAATGACAAAATTCTATTTCCTAGTAGAAAGAATTCCCTTCAGCACTTGAGTAGGGGTAGGTGAAGCTGCCCACCACCATTCACCAGTCTGACCTGGGAGAGCCAGTCTCTATGGTAAACCTACCTGGCACTTGCCACAACATACTTTCCCGGGACAGAAGACTTCTGCCTTCAGAACAGGTCCTGATGGCACAGGACTAGAATTCTTGCATGTCTGAGATTCAGGACTCCTGACAGCCTACACCTCAGGCTGCCTTTTGCCACCAGTGACAAGCAAGCTGTGTCGGGACTTACTGTGTCAGCTCTCTGCTCCTGGACTCCGAGCTCCTCCGGGACCTGTGAGAGTTGAGCCTGTAAGACAAAAATGCAACAGACTGGGGTTGGGAATATGGCTTAGTGGTAGAGTGCTTGCCTGGAATGCATGAAGCCTGGGTTCGATTGTTCAGCACCACATAAGCAGAAAAAGCTGGAAGTAGAGCTGGAAGTAGAGCTCAAGAGGTAGAGTGCTGGCCTTGAGCAAAAAGAAGCCAGGGGGGCTGGGGATATAGCCTAGTGGCAAGAGTGCCTGCCTCGGATACACGAGGCCCTAGGTTCGATTCCCCAGCACCACATATACAGAAAATGGCCAGAAGCGGCGCTGTGGCTCAAGTGGCAGAGTGCTAGCCTTGAGCGGGAAGAAGCCAGGGACAGTGCTCAGGCCCTGAGTCCAAGGCCCAGGACTGGCCAAAAAAGAAAAAAAAAAGAAGCCAGGGACAGTGCTCAGACCCTGAGTCCCAAAACCCAGGACTTAGGAAGGAAGGAAGGAAGGAAGGAAGGAAGGAAGGAAGGAAGGAAGGAAGGAAGGAAGGAAGGAAGGAAGGAAGGAAGGAAGGAAGGAAGGAAGTAAAGAAAAAATGTGGGGGCTGGGGATTTAGCTCAGTGGAAGAGAGCATGCCTGGCGAGCGCAAGGCCCCGAATTCAGTCCTCAGCTCTGGAAAAAAAAAAACTATTAAAAAAATGCAAAGAACAGAGGTAGAGTTAAGCCACATGTCCTCCTTGGGCTGGCTGCAAGAAGGGAAGGGACCTTCCTCTCCTGAACCATGGCCTCTACTCCCACTGAGCTTACAGACCCAGAGCTGGGTAGCAGCTATCCGGCCAGTCAGCTAGGGACAAATTGTCACCCCAGACAGGCTCAGGTCTCTGTTAGAGAAGGTAGCTGATCTGGAAGCCAGCAATTCAACTACCTCAAGTCCAGCCAGAACCCGGGACATGGTCACAGGTAAGAAGGGAAGGTTAGGGTTAGCACTCCTGATGGAACGGTTCTCCTCTCCCGTGCCAACACAGGCCAAGTCATAAAAAGAAATCCCAGGCTTCTCACTATGACTGTCACCAGGCAGAACAGGAAAGGATGAGGAGAGCATAGCCTGGCTGTGTGTAGAGTGTAGAGAGGCAAGAGGGGTCCCTGACTGTGAGAACCAAAGGAGGCCACACTGGATTGGGGTAGCGGCAGTCTCCCACTGACCAAGAGTCCCCATAAGCATATCTGGGCTGCATCCCTGGGTCCACAGGGATGGCAACAATACAGAGACAGGACTTACCACCTCAGAATCCCTGTGGCAATTCCTGAGGCCACCATAGAACAACTCAGACTCATCCTCACCCTGCTCAGAGCTGTGGCAAGGTGACTCCTCACTGTCTAGACCATCAATTCCTGATGCATACCTAGTACTAACAGATGCTGGCCATTACAAGCTCTGTCAAGGAACTGGAGCAGACAGGAAATGACACATGAAGACAGGCAAGACACCTGCAGGAAACATTGCCCCTAGCCTTAGGTCATGTCCTGGGATATCTATTTACTCCCTGGCAAGCCTTTGACTGCAATCGGAGCTGCTCACCCATACAGACAGTGGGACTCAGCCTGTCCAGGGTGGCAAGACTCCTACTGATAGCAATTTCGCAAGGATACAAAGCATGTCCCTTTGCTGTCACCTACAAAAATCAACCTTTGGGAGATAGTACCAGCTGGATTCCCTTCCTCCTGGAAGAGACTGCAGAGACCCCCCCTGGGAGGGGGCTTTCTTGATGGCTCTTCTTTAGGAAAGAAGAAACTGAAGCTAAATCCTAACTAGACCCGGCCAGCAGTCAGTGAGAAAGGCAGAATTTGAATCCAGGCCTGCCCTGACTCAGACCTCTGCTCAGCCTGCCAGTCTGCAGCAGCATAGAACTACAGGGGCCCAAGTTTCCCCTTGGGACAGCATAGCTCCTCCACTTTGTCTGCCAAGGATGCCACCACTGTCTCACAAGCAAGGGTGAGTACAAGGCAGATACCCCCCCACCCCGATTCATCTCAAGGACACTGAATACCTACTGAACAATAAGAAAAAAGTAATATGCACCACAAAAATGAAAAGGGCAAAGATGCAAACAGATGTCTCCCAGAAAAGGAAATGCCAGCAGCCAGCAAACAAACAAAAGGCAATTAACATGGGTGGTAATTACAAAATTACAAATCAGGACCAGCAGTGAAATGCTATTTTGCAGCCATTTGGTTGGCAGTAATCAAAAATTCTGGCAATACTAAGAGTTAGAAAGGATGTAATCATCTGAGTCCTTTCTGTGTGGACAGCAGAAGTGAAACTGGAAAACTACTCTTAAACTGTAACATCTGAGTAAAGTGCAACTGTAGTTCTACGCCTAGGAATGGACTCAGCAGCTGGGGAATGCTCTGGCTGCCCGTGGCCATGCCCATCAGCAACTTAAGGCCTATTCCAATCTGGCGCAGCATTGGCCTTAGCAGTTACCTAGAAAGTCCCCACCGCCACCAGCTACTGGAAGAAAGCAACCTCTACCAACTCCCAATGCCAGTTCCTTGTCAGGACAGTGGGATGATCAAGCATCTGTAGATGCACAGTGTGATCCCCTAGTGATAGCTCCAGCATTGGAGCAGCAGAGCATGTGGTCTGGGTGAAATCCAGAGATGAGATGCCATTGGAGAAAGGAGCCTTGAGACCATCCTGGCCCTGTCTCTGCCTTCAGCTGAGGCTTTGTCAGCCCCTGCACATCCACATCTGAATAGCAGATCCCTTGAGATCCAAGCCCTACCCAACAGGCCCAAGGAACTGCCCCAAAGTGCCAGTTCTGGTTCTACCTGGGAAGCATGGCTTATGTGAGTCACCATAATCCTTCTGAGAAGGAACAGACAGCCCAGTGGTGGGGTAGCAGAAGTGATGACTTGGCCCTCATCAGAGAACAGACAGGTTGGGAAGGCTCAGCAGCAGTGTGGGGACTACTGAGATACTATTGGTGTCTTTCTCAGTGCAAAGCATCTTGATCAAGTGTCTGGGTCCTGTGCCTTTGAAGGGAGGTTAGGTAACAGAGCCATTGTCCATACTGCCCTCCGAATGCTGGGATTGAACCCAGGGACTTACGTACAATAGAAAATTGCTCTAACCACTGATCTACCTCCCCAGCCTTTGGCTTTCTGTTAAGACAGTCTCACTATGGAGCCCAGGCCTAGCCTCCAACGGCTCTCTGTTCCTCCTGCCTTAGCCTCCCAAATGCTAGGATTACAAGTGTGGCCCAGACCATCTACTCTTGCTTTCACCTTGAGATCTGCTTAGAGCTAGGCCATCTTCTAAGCAAGAAAGCAGTAAGGTAACTTGGCTGCAGAAGCAGCTCCCTGTCTACCCATAGCTGGCTTAATCATCCAAGTCTCTACGTGGAAGACACACACACACACACACACACACACACACACACACACACGCTGTGCATCTAGTTGATCTGCCTTGAGATACCACTACTGTGAATAAAGCAAGGCCATTCCCAGAGAGGAAGAGGCCCTAGAGAGTATGCTGTTGACCCCTAGCAACGCTGGGGCTATAGACATAAGTCCTGGACATGTAGATGTTATACCAAGACCTCAGAAGGGCTATTTTTGTCCTAAAGTATGAAGTGGTTGGCCTAATTGTCTAGCACCTCCAAGTGAGCAGCAAGCCCAGGATGTGACAAGAAGAACTGCAGGCAGGTACAGCCACAAGTCCCATTAGATACTGCCCTAGCCACCTACTCCTTGGTTTAGCATACATGGGTTTGTGACAGAAAGGAGGAGAGAGCAGAGCCATCATTCCAAGAGAAGTCTTCCCAGGTTTCTGAACAGTGGAGGCTCAACTGTGCTCTCTGCTGGACAATGGCCCTTGGCATGTGGGCACAGATGCATTAAAGTCTCTGGTGTATGGGCTGGGGATATGGCCTAGTGGCAAGAGTGCTTGCCTCGTATACATGAGGCCCTGGGTTCAATTCCCCAGCACCACATATACAGAAAATGGCCAGAAGTGGTGCTGTGGCTCAAGTGGCAGAGTGCTAGCCTTGAGCAAAAAGAAGCCAGGGACAGTGCTCAGGCCCCGAGTCCAAGCCCCAGGACTGGCCAAAAAAAAAAAAAGTCTCTGGTGTAGATGGTACATGAAACACTTTCAGCTTTTGCTAACCGCAGAACAGTCCAACCTGCAAGCAGGCAGTGGGCACAGCCCGGCACTCAACTGAAGACCCTGATGTAGGCTACCAAAGGAGAATATGTCAGAGAAGGTTCTACATAATTCCTACCCCAGGCTACATACCCTGAATCAGGGATCCTGAGGGAAGAAACCTGCCAGCCCTTGTTGCAACCGGATGGTACTCAAGTCTGAGACTCAATTTAAAGCTACATGACTAGAATACAAATCCCAGTGTCTATACCTTCCAGCCATGTGACCTTCAACCAGTGCCAATCTTAGCACTTAAGAATAGTCCTTCCCCTGACTACAAAATGGGCTTATTCGCCCCTGACAGCAAATGTGGCAGCCCATCGATAATCAGTGTTAGCAAAGGCAGCCCAGATGGCAGCACCCTAAACCAGCAGGCCACCACATGTGTGCCCCAAGATCAAGCAGAAGGCCATGGTCTCCTCATGCACTGTCAGCCAGTCCCTGGAAGCCCATTTGGATGCAGGATCCCCGCTCAGTAACAGCTCCCAGCCCAATGCACACAACTTCTCCCTGGGTCAGCAGCTTCCCAGTAAGACTATCCCAACCCTGAATCCTGAAGACCTGCTGGCCAGCAGAGACTGTGACCCTGCCCTGCCCCCAGAACTCCATATGCATTCAGGGCTCCACTACCCACCCTTCCTGCCTGACCACATGTAGCCACAGGTCCTGTTACTCCATTACCAAGAGCTCATGCCACTCGATTCCTGCCAAAGAGGGGAAGGTTGAGACTCCATAAAAGGACAGCCACCTATACTTGTGATTACACAGGCTGGGGCAAAAACTATACAAAGAGTTCTCATCCTAAGGGATATCTCTGAGGCTACACAGTTGAGAAACTTTACCACTGTGACTGGGATGGCTGTGCATGGAAGTTTGCCCACTCTGATGAACTGACCAGCACTATGGAAAACACTCTGGGCACCTCCCCTTCCAGTGCCAGAAATGCAACAGGGCCTTTTCCATGTTGTATCACCTGGCCTTACACATAAAGAGGCACTTTTAAATCCCAGACAGTGGGTAGATACAATGACCCAAACTGCCAAAAGAGAATTCAGGGGTTTATTCAACCCGTTCAAACTATCTTCCCATGTAGAGAGAGCTCAGCTGGCAAAGCACTACAATCATGGTCAAGTTCCCAAGTCAGCTTGGGAAAGGAAGAATCCAAAAGACAAAAAAAATTAACAAATCAAAGAACAGGTAGGGTCTGAGAATTGATCTTCTATCATTCCAATTCTAAATCAACTTGAATATGCCTGGACTTACAAAACACAATGGGGGTGACTGGAAGCTGTGTATCAGGGTATAAATTAGATCCATCACTCGGGGGAGGGTGAGAGGGGAAGACTAGAATTTCCTTGAATTGTGTTTCAGATGCCATATAAATATAAAGATCACCTTGTATTCTCTTTGCCTTCTAAAAGCCATTATTTACTTAGAAGAAGAGGAAGAAATTTCAGGTACAGAATATGTGTTTAGTAGCCTAATCGATGGTACTTGGTGAGACTTGTTTTTAAAGGTACCACAAGAGGAAGCCAAAGTTCTCACACTGCTGCATACTTTGACAAGGAATCTATTTTTCTCTTCTGATGTACATGTATGAACTAAGCCAGGTAAACTATGCCTGGTTTACTTCTTTAACTTTTTATGCAGATAGTTATGCACTGTGGTTTCAGCTGCGCAATAATTTGCACAATGGTTTAGTCCCAAATATGCCTTAAGCAGAACAAATGTCTTTTTTTCTATATCATTCCTTGCCTTAATAAATATGTAATATAAATTTAGCAAATTTCTATTTTGTGTATTTGTAAACTACAAAGTAAAAACACTGAACATTTTGTGGAGTTGGTATTTTGCATACTCAAGGTAGGAATTAAGTTTCAAATAACCTATATTTTCTCTGAAAAAAAAAAATCTAAATAAAATTGACTCATTATACAATCATCTCCAATGGCTGTTGGGAGAAATCATAGGAAGGAAGGTGTGTGAAGAACTTGTGCCAATGTGCCTATTCCCACTGGGGGTATGGATAATCCCCCTCCCTACCTTGCCTGAGGACCCTCCTGCTGACTGCAAGGGTCACTTGGTCTGCAGGAGGTGTAGAAGTCTTCCACTTTGCACTGGGGATATGGTCCACCTCAAACCTCACATGTGGAGGCCACCCTGACCCCAGAATTCTGGTCGTCTTCTATTCCAGTTAGCCCTGTTCCCACTTCTCTACTGTTTCTAGGTCTTCCAAGGTACTGAACCTTGCTTTGCTCATTGCAGTCTTCTCAAGTTCTTGACTCAGGACAGCAGTAGGCACCAACTTTCATGAGCAAAAAAAAAACCTTCACTATGAAGAGACAGTGCCATATGAGCCCCATGAAATAGAGAGGGAAATGGAGATGAAAAGGTCTAGGTTTTGTAAGCTGAAGTCATAAATTTTCTAGAACCAATACAGTATGAAATTGGGATATTCCACATACTGTGTAGCCAGCAGCATTGTAGTCTGTGTTAATTAAATAAACTGGAAACAAATTGGGCCTATGTGTAGAACCAAGGTGCCATGAGCTCATATTTATAGCTCCTTTGGTAAGGTTCAAGACATCTGCTACCAACTTCCACAGCCACTTTATTAAATGGAATAAATGAAATCTGTGTAAAATGGCACAGACCATGGGATTTTTTCCAGCCATGTCTCCAGTTTGTTTCACTCGTTCTGCTGCCTCACATTAGAGCTGATGGAGGAAGGTAAACAGGGAGATGATGACACTGGGCGACAGCTGGCCCTGCAGCCTGTACCTGCCCAGCTATGAGCCTGCGCCTGGGATATTCCCACTGCACACATACACTATTAAGAGAAGCCTGCCTACCTGAGAAGGGGAAAGAGAAGAGCTTGAAGGTGAGGGATAGTGGAGAGAGGACAAGAAAAAAATCAATTAGAGACAAGAAAGAAGAACAGACGGAAAGAGAAGACTAGAAATAACAAAAACAAATGCAGAAGGTGGGCGAAGAGAACATTGGGAGGCAGCAACCTAAAAATCATACAAACACCCCAAGTCTTACATGGCAAGGAGTTTTTATTCTTCTACATGTTGCCCCAGAACCCTCCTTTTAGACCAGACATGAAGAAGACTCAGTCATCCGAGGCCCACAAAATCATTTGGTGTAAGCCAGGCATCAGTGGCTCACACCTATACTCCCAACTACTCAGGAGGCTGAGATCTGAGAGGATTGCAGTTCAAAGCCAGCCCAGGCAGAAAAGTCCATGTGACTCTTATCTCCTATTAACCACCAGAAAATGGAGTGGCACTGTGGCTCAAAGTAGTAGAGCGCTAGCCTTGAGCTGAAGAGCTCAGGAACAACACCTAGGCCCAGCATTCGAACCCCATGACCCACAAAAGAAAGTCATTTGGTATATGACATGTCAGACACATGCTTTTCACTAGATGCCAGCAGCTCAGCTGTCCACCTGTATGGCTCTGAAGAGATGATATATAGATATATATATATACATATATATATATATATATATATAGAGAGAGAGAGAGAGAGAGAGAGAGAGAGAGAGAGAGAGAGAGAGAGAGAGAGATGTAGATATATATACCTCCAAAGGCCCATGGCTAAAAAACCAAAAAAGTTCCTGGCCCTTGTGTAGACCATGATAAAAGTGGAGAGGAGTATAATCTATCTGATTGCAGTCAGCTGCACAGTCAGACCCTGCATGATGAAACATCTCCCCCAACTCAGCTCAGCTCACCAGGAGCTGCTGTGATGTGGGTGGTGCTCACATCATGGTCACAAGAGATTCTTGCCTATCTGGGAGGCACTAAAGGACCTTTAAGAAGGATTTGTATTACTGTATCAATACAAGATACACAACTAAGAAACTCCTGGTAAGCAGCATGATGTAGCTTTTAAAGCTCTCCAAGTTAAGGGAGCATTTAATATGTAAAATAAGGCTGTTAAATAAGCAACGGAAAAACCACTGCCAAACCTTCCCAGGGCTCTGGCCCTGTGCCTGCAATGCAGGACAGCATCCAGAAAGGATTGTGCCACCCAGGGACTGCTTGGTCCAGCTGCTATCCAAGAGTAAACTGTGAGCAACCTGCTCTATCAAGATGGGATGCATACGCCTGCCATTACCTTGTGCTCCTTGCCTGCAGTCCCCAAGGCCAGTCCAGCTGCAAGCGCAATCCTTCTCAGGCCCTGGGCAGTAAGAAGTATCTCTACACTGTGTAGCTCCCAGGGTTGAGAGTGTGTGTTTACCAGGGGAGGAAATGTAAGGAGGACACAGAGGAAGGAGCAGAAAAGTCTACCACTTACTGGTAATAGTCCTTGCAGAGTGCTACTCTGCTAACCCTCAGGCCTCAACAGGGCCTCAAGGCCCCACACCTACCTTGCAGGTGCTGCCCAGGTAGCTTGAGCCTCCCCGAGACTACACCAGAGGCAGCACATTTTGCCCCTGCCCCTGTGCCCAGCTCTGTTCCCACACACCCTTCACAGGGAACTCTCTAGGCTTCTACCTACCCAGATATCATTCCATGGTATAAGGACAAAAGTGAGAAGGAGCAGGGCATCCTTCGCCCTAGTATAGGCCCAAGACAGGGAAGAAGACAGATGAGTTCCTTGGAGATGAACAAGAAAGTAAACTCCACATCCCTCACAGTCCCACCATAGCAAAGCCTCCAGCTATGGGGATCTCAGATCTGTGCCATCCTCACCCAAAGCCAGGCTGTCCCTGGACCTGGCTGTTCCCAGCCTCAGGCTAGCCTACTCTGGTCTCAGGAGCAGACTGTGATCATTTCCATTGTCTCGTGGTTGAGACAAGAGACTTGAAATCTTTCCACCCTGAGGGGATCCAGGCTACATACTTGGAAAGCACTTCTCCCCCTAGTCCTTGTGAGTCCTACTGCTCCTCTATTGCCTAAGACAGGTTGCAACCCAAAGCTTTCTTTTCCCCCTTGCAGGCAGTAGTAGACAAGGCTTCTTAGAAGGCTACCATCAGAGGGAAGGGCACAGAACTTTTGGGGCCCTCCCTGGTGGAAATGACGCAGACAACTGCTCTGCATGAGCATGAGGACACAAGTGACTGGAAGTCAGGCCAGGAGGGCCAAAAGGACAAGCAAAGAAATACCAATAAGACTTCCCTCAATATCTCCATCCCAACAACCCCAGAGAGGTTATGCAGATAGGGTTCAGAGAAGAAAAGTCAGAAGTAGCATCAAACATGCATTCAGACCCAAGTTTAGGAGAAACAGACCTGATGAACCAGGAGACAGAAATAGCAGGTCCTCATTCCCCACACCATGCCTGCACTGGCCCCATAGAGTTCACAGTAACAAGAGGAACAGCAAGCATAGTGGTGGCATTCTGTATGATGGCGCTGACTGGGCCATTAACCGTCACTGTATTTTCACACTAACTCTGACACCTACAAAAAGGGGAATGAACTGTTCCACATACACCACCTCCCCCCCATGAGTAAGGGTAGCAAGGTAACTGTGCAATGAATATCCAATCCATGATTGTGTGTGTGTGTGTGTGTGTGTGTGTGTGTGTGTGTGTGTATGTATGTATATGAAGAAATTGGAATGTTAAGCACTACTTTTCCCAAGCTGCTAGGATCATGAGGGTGTGCACAGGGCATGAAGCCAGCAAAGACAGAATCGCTGTGGAAAACAGTGTCAGAAGGCATTCCATCTGCACAAAAGTCTCCTCATTAACTGTTGGGAGCCAAGACGGCAGTAAATTTCTTCCTGACCTCTGGCTGTGTTCTCAAGGTCGTACAAGGGCACGGCTTACTGGAAAGACAGGACTAATCAGAAATGCTTTACTATGTCCATAGGAGTCCATTCTTATGTTAACCAACCTCATCCTGTCTTAGCTGCCATCGGATATTGCCAACTCCAAGCCTTTTTGTGTTCTTGAATTTTAGTAACCCTATGCTATTTCCTGGTTTTCAAACTGCATATAAGCTGGAAGTTAAGGATAAACATGGCTGCAGTCTTGAGCTACAATCTTGAGCTACAGACCTCCCGAACCCCATCTTTTGTCTCTTGTCTTTTTTCTATTGTCTTGTATCTTTCTTTTTCTTTAATCCTTGCCCCCTCAATCAAGATTCCCTTTTGCTGCCGGCTGGCTCCGGCAAGTGGCGCCCGAACAGGGACCTGAACACCTGTGACTAAGCTAGAGGATCCCGCTGAGGTAAGGACGTCCAATCACTTGGGAAGGAGAGCAGGAGAGAGTAGGGAGAGTATCGTCGGGAGTAAGAAATTATGGGATAAGGTAACAGCCACACGCTATACGTGCAGACCCTCAAAGGGATGCTTCATGCCCGGGGAGTGAAAGTTGGCCAAAGTCAGTTAGAATGTTTCTTTCACTTTATTAAGGAAGCATGCCCCTGGTTCCCAGAGGAAGGAACCATTAACTTAGAAACTTGGCAGAAAATTGGAAAAAAGATTCAGGAACATTGTGATGCAAATGGCCCTGAGAAAACCCCAGTGGATGCTATTATTCTTTGGAATCTGGTCCGAGATTGTTTGGATCCTAGACATGAACAGATTAGATTCAATCAGTCGATCAGAGAAACTGAACAGGGACCTGATGAGCATCGCCCAGCCCTGGGAGCTAATGCAGCTGCCCGGGAAGAGCTAAGAAAATTAATAAAATCTGAACCCACTGGGCTAGATATTAAGAAAGACTCAGATGGCTCAGACACTGAGGAAAAAAATATACAATGAGCCTACTAAAGATAGATTGACCCGTGTTGAGAATATGTTGAAATCAGTTATAGCCCTATTGTCACAGCTTCATTCAAAACAACAAACTCCTTTAAAGGTAGAAACTTGTGAACCCCTGGCGGACTTTGATCCTTTCCCATCACCCCCTCTGCCTGTTATTGACTCACAGCCAATACCATCTCAGCCCATACTCTTAAAGGCACCTGGCCCTCCTAATGATGAACTCCCTTTTGGGGATGAGTTCTAATCTCACCCCTAAGCATAGCGCCCTGAAACACTCCTTGGCGCAGGCTGCTCAAAGAGGGGAGGACATTTCTGGTTTTCACTTATTCCCTATAATGGAGGATCAAGATAAAAAAAGATCTCATCAGCCTTTGCCATTTAAACAAATAAGAGATCTAAAGAATGTTTGTGCTCAATACAGTCCTACAGTGCCGTTTACTCAATCATTCTTGAAACTTTGGCTACTGGAGCTTAATGCCCAAATGATTGGAAACAGTTGGCTAGGGCTTGTCTTAGTGGAGGAGACTACTTATTGTGGAAGTCTGAATTTGTGGAACAGTGTCAGGCCACAGCAGAGGTCAACAAGGTTAATTAATAATATACCTGCTACATTTGCAGAGCTCGCTGGGGAAGATGCTTACAATGACACCCAGACCCAGTTAAATTACACTCTGGACATTTATGCTCAGGTCAATACTGCTGCTAAACGTGCCTGGAAAAGACTCCCTAACTCTAGTAAGACTGAAGACCTCTCCAAAATTAGACAGGGACCAGATGAGCCTTATCAAGATTTTGTCTCTCAATTATTGGAAGCAACAGGCTGTCTGATCCAAGAGGGAGATGCTGGCAAGGCTCTTGCACAACAAATGGCATATGAAAATGCTAATGCAGCTTGCCAAGCGGCCATCAGGCCTTTTAAGAAAAAGGGAGGAATAACTGATTATATTCAGCTTTGTGCAGACATTGGTCCATCCTATATTCAAGGCCTCACACTGGCTGCAGCTCTCCAGGGCAAACTGTAACTGAATTTTTACGCACCCTCCCGAAAAGGGGGAAGGGAAAGGGGATGACCCCGCGTTGCTGGGCCTCCTGGCAGCTGTTTTTCCTGCGGACAAATGGGCCACTTGATGGCTCATTGTCCCAATCAGAAAAGGGGAGCTATGCCTGGAATCTGTCCCCATTGTAAAAAGGGGGAGCATTGGGCCAAGAATTGTAGATCTACTTTGAATAATAATGGTCACTCGATTTCAGGAAACTGGTGGAGGGGCTAGCCCCTGCCCCCATAAAAAATTTTGGGGACAGCTCCTTCCTTTTCCCAACCTCAAGCCTATCCCTTGACTACCCGCAGCAACAATCAATTTTCAGCCTCCTCTGAACAACACCAGGGAGTGCAGGACTGGACCTCTGTTCCTCCACCTGCGCAGTACTGACTCCAGAAATGGGAGTCCAGGCCCTCCCTGCAGGAGTCATTGGCCCTCTTCTGAGGGAATCTGTTGGCTTACTGATAGGCCGCAGCAGCTCTGCACTGAGGGGCCTACGTATTATTCCAGGAGTGATAGATCAGGATTGTACTGGAGAAATAAAAATCATGGCTTCAGTGCCTGCTAGTGTTATTTCTATCCCTGCAGGACAAAGAATTGCTCAGCTCATCCTTGTTCCTTTAATTTCAGTCAGTGCCTCAGCCACTACAAAACCTAGGGGAAAAAAGGAGTTTTGGATCTTCAGACATATTTTGGGTCCAAAACATAAAACGGGAATGGCCTGAGCTTACAATTTATATTCAAGAAAAGCCCTTTTGGGGTATATTAGATACAGGAGCAGATGTGTCCGTGATAGCCAGGAGACATTGGCCCTCCCACTGGCCCCTTACTGCATCTCTCACAACCTTACAGGGGATTGGCCATGCCAAAGATTCCTAACATAGCAATGCCATCCTTAACTGGAGAGATGATGAGGGCCATTCTGGGACTTTTCAACCTTATGTATTGGATCAATTGCCCATAAATTTGTGGGGGAGGGATATTATGAAAAAGATGGGCATTTATTTGTTTAGCCCTAGTGACGCAATTACTCCACAACTCTTAAGTCAAGGGCTACTGCCTTCAGGAGGACTGGGAATTCATCAACAAGGAATTGAGAAACCATTCAACCCTAGCCCCAACCTCATAGACAGGGGCTGGGATATTTTTAATGGAGGTTGCTGCTCATCCTGCCCCTCAAGCCGATCCTATCACATGGTTATCAGACACTCGGTATGGGTGGGTCAGTGGCCCCTATCAATTGAAAAGATTATTGTCGCCCAACAGCTGGTGCAGGAACAGCTGGACTTGGGCCGCATTGCTCCTTCTACTTCCCCATGGAATTCACCTATTTTTGTTATCAAAAAGAAATCTGGTAAATGGAGACTTCTTCAGGATCTCCAACGAGTAAATGCCACAATGGAACTTATGGGGGTGTTACAACCAGGTTTGCCCTCTCCTATGGAAATTCCTCAAAATACATACAAAATAATAATTGACTTAAAAGATTGTTTTTATACCATACCCCTTGCTCCTCAAGATTCCAAACGCTTTGCATTTAGTGTCCCTTCAACTAATTTTAAAGAGCCCATGAAACGATACCATTGGCTAGTGTTGCCCCAAGGCATGACAAATAGCCCCACCTTATGCCAAAGCTTTGTAGCGTGGGCTCTCTCTTCTACTTGCAAAAATTTTCCTTTTGTTTATATTATTCATTATATGGACGGTATTTTATTAGCTCATCTAAACCCTGCAGTAGTACGCCAAGCTTTTGGACATTTAAAACAAGATCTCACCTCTTTTGGGTTAGTAATAGCTAATGAAAAGGTACAGGAGCATCCTCCATATACTCATCTTGGTCATATTTTGGGTCCTTATTATTTTACTAGTCAGAAATTACAGATTAAGACTTCTCATTTGCGTACTTTTCATGATTTTCAAAAATTTCTGGGAGATACTAATTGGCTTCGCCCTTATCCTAAATTATCCACAGCTGAATTAAAACCCTTATTTGATCTATTAAAGGGGGACCCTGATCCTACATCTCCCAGAAAATTGACAACTGAAGCTGCTGAAGCCTTAAGCATAGTAAATTCTGCCATCTCTTCCCAACATATAAATTATATTGATTACTCGGCCCCTTGGGAAGCATATATTTTAACTACACCTCATTCTCCAACAGCAGTCCTCTGGCAGAAGGGACCTCTTCTATGGCTTTCCTTGCCTGTTACTCCCTCAAAAGTATTAACTCCCTATTATGAATTGGTGGCCCCCTTAGTCAATTTGTGCCGTGTGGAATCTTGTAAGTATCTTGGATGAGATCCACAGGTTATTTACATACCCTATACTTTACAGCAGCAAGAATGGCTTATATTCATTGTGACTCCTGGGCCATTGCTTGGGACAATTTTATGGGCACAATTTCAAATCATTGTCCCTCCAACAAATTACTTCACTTTGCCTCTTCGTACACCTTTATATTTCCTCAGACTGTATCTCTATCACCTCTTTCTATGGCTGCCTTGGTGTTTACAGACGGATCTTCTAACGGAACGGCCGCTCTTACTATTGATGGTGATACTAAATCTTGGGATACTGCTCTTTCTTCAGCCCAGGAAGTTGAACTCAAGCAGTTTTACAGGCCCTTACATTTTTACCTACTAAAGCTTTTAATTTATATTCAGATAGTCATTATGTTATTTGAGCCCTTCAGGTCATTGAAACTGTCCCTTTTCTTGGAACAGCTCATTCCACTATTCAAACTCTTTTTCGTCAGATACAACTTCTTCACTGTCGCACCTGTCCATGCCTTTTTGGATTTATAGGTGCTCATACTAAACTTCCTGGACCATTAAGTAAGGGCAATGCTATTATGAATGAGGCTACTCAAGTTTTTCTCACTCAGATTGACTTAGCAAAGCAATCACATGCTGCCCACCATCAAAACAGTCGTGCCTTATATCCGCATTTCCATGTCACACGTGAGGCAGCTCGTCAAATTGTAAAAACTTGTTCCAACTGTACTACATTCCTACCTGTGCCCTCCAATGGCATTAACTCCCGAGATTTAGTGGCCAACCATGTTTGGCAAATGGATGTTACCCATATTCCCTCTTTTGGACAGTTCTGCTTTGTCCATGTTACCATAGACACCTACACTAATTTTATTATGGCTATTCCTCTTACCGGGGAGGCTAGCAAACATTGTATTTCCCAAGCCCTACGCTGGTTTGCCACTATGGGACTTTCTAAACATATTAAAACTTATAATGGTCCAGGATATGTCAGACGAGCTTTCAAACTTTTTGTAAATCTTACCAGATTGTTTACTCTACAGGAATTCCCTATAATCCTCAAGGTCAAGGAATTGTTGAACGGGCCAATGGTTTGTTAAAACACCAAATTTCTAAATTAAAAGGGGGGAATTATACCCCTTCTCTCCTGTTAATATTCTTTCTCATGCTTTATTTGTACTAAACTTTTTAAATTTGGACTGTAATGGCCTTTCCGAAGCACAGCAGTTCTGGGAAAACAGACAGCAAAGAGTTTTTGCCCAAGTTAAGTGGAAAGATCCTTTAACAGGTGCATGGCATGGGCCCAATCCAATATTGACATGGGGTTGAGGATATGTCTGTGTTTTTTCACAGGATAAAAATGACGCCTGCTGGCTACCTGAGCATTGCATTTGAATTGTGGAAGCACATCAGAATGGTACAAGTGCTGACCCACTGGGCTTACGTGCCAGATCCACCGATTGTACACCCTGCGACTTGGGAAGGAGCTGAGGTGTTCGTCCATGTCAACAGATCAGCATACGGTACAGCTCCAGATCCTTTTGTCGAACACAGTAAAATGGGAGATTTTGCAGCTTCTGGCATTGGAACCCCTTTATGTTTTACAACTGACTCCAACAGTTATATTCCAGGCTGCACAATAATGCAATCCATAAATCATTGAATTTGGATTCCTGATAACAGTCAAGTGTATAATGTATGAATGACGTTCATTGCCTACTGGGTTCCCCGTACATGCTAATTCTAGATCGTCCTTCATGATACCTCACTGCATCAACTCTTCTCAAATTGTAGAATCCATGGGAGAACTGCACCCCATAAAGTGTAGATATGAACATCCTTTTATAACCAATATTTCAGGGACTAATTCTCAATTGATGGATTGGCCGGGAGCCAATCTCACCAACAAGTACAACCCAGGTCTGTGTGGATGAATGGACATCCTCAATGTCATGTCTGGATGTTATTGGCTACCCTAAATAATATCTCCTGGCCCACTTCTTCCCTTTTAAAAAATATTATGAGTTGTGTAACACCTCCTTATGCCATTATGTATGGACCTTTTAATATTTCTCTAGGAGCCATGTATTTCAATGTTACTTGTACTAACTGTTCTTTTACAAATTGCTTGTATAGTGGTCTTACTGATTCTGTCATTGTTATTAAGCAGCCTCCATTTGTCATGCTTCCTGTGAACATATCTGAAGCTTGGTATGAAGAAACAGGTATTCAAGTGTTAAAACATTGAAAAGAGCTCATGCACCCCAGACGATTTATAGGGCTATTGATAGCAAGCATTGTAGCCTTTATTTCCTTAGCTGCCTCTGCTGCAGCAGCTACTGTGGTTTTGACACAAAGTGTGCGGACAGCTAACTATGTTAATCAGCTTGCTCATAAGACTATGCAAGCCCTGCACTTACAAGGCAGGATTGATGATAAGGTAAAACAAAAATTAGAAGCACTGTATGAATCTGTGTTGTCTCTGGGAGAACAAATTTGTGCTTTACAAACTTTGCAATGGGTGCGCTGTCATGCTAGGTTTGACTTTATTATAAACATGGCTGAAGACTTGAGCTACAATCTTGAGCTGCAGACCTCCTGAACACCATATTTTGTCTCATGTCTTTTTTCTCTTGTCTTGTATCTTTCTTTTTCTTTAATCCTCGCCCCCTCAATCAGGATACCCTTTTGCTGCCAACTGGCTCGAGAATTAGCATTTCATTTAGAGCTAAAGGTATGAGAAATACTATACAAACCCAGGCACTGAAGGAAAACTAGGGACAGAGCAAATGAAGGGATGATATTGTACAAAAAGAATTGGGTTTCTTACCTGACTTATGGAAACATAACCTTTCTGAATTTGGCTAAGAGAGGCCTACTACTAAACCATAGAGTTTAGAAAAGAAAACCAAAGTGGCAAAAAACAATTTTGGCCAGCATTTGGGAGACGTCTTCCAAGAGTGATTACAATACATGGACCCATTGCTTCTCTACATTCACATAGGGTGATAGTCTTCCAATACACACATGAAACAATGATAAACCACAGGATTTCACACACGCAAAAAAAAAAACACATGAGGAACAGGACCAACGATGTACAGCATTATATCAACACTTTATGAAAAATCAACCCACAAACACCAGGTAAAAATTGTTTAAAAGCAAATTAATATTCACCAAAGAGGATGAGACTGCAGTGTTTTTCTTTGGGACCTCCTCATCCACAAGGAAGCATCCATCTCAAGAGAATGCGACACATCTTTCATACAATTACATGAATTTGACTTCACATTTTAACAAAACAATCCCGAAAGCCTAGGAAAACACTACCTCTGTCCTGACGATATTTGAGGAGATCTCTCTCACTGCAGAAAGCACTGCACCTGGCTTAGATGATCGAGCAGAGAGCACACAGAGAGGCCAAGGAATCTGGCCCAATATGACACAGCCACGCAAGAAAGTCCCAGGAGACAAAACTCAGGGTGCCAGCTGGCCCACGTGACCCGATCCCAACTCCCCAGCCAGCTCCCCAGGGACAGAAATGGGGACAGCCATTTCTTTCTTGACCAGGGAACTGCAATGTCATCAGATTGCAATGTCTTCCCCGAGGGCGTGCTTTTCCTACTGGAGGGTTTCATCCCATGCTCTATCAAGCCTCTCCATCCTCAGCTCACTGTGGAGCCAAAGAAACAGGTGGTGTTTAGACTTCAGGGTGCTCACATGTAGGCTAGGACTTTCCTTACAGGAAAATAAGGAGTGTGCCCCTGGGCTAGGAACAGGGGCAAAAGCCAACTGACCTGGCCAAGGGTGGATGGGAGTCTGCTCCCTACCCATGTGTGTTCTCAAGTAGACTTGTGGCCCTGCCCCTCAATCAAACAATCCATAATCTGTCTTTTGTGGGGGCAAGGCACGTCCTGAAGAGAGTTTCCCAGATGCACTGTGTCTTTCTTTTCCTCCCATTCACTCTCCTTGCATCCCCTCCAGTGCCCTTACTTCCTGTCCTATCCCTCTCTTCTTTTCCTCCCTCTTCTGTATCCCCCCATGCAAGCAAAGCCCAGACTTGCTTCCCCAGCTTTTCCAGCAAGGGGCTCACAAGCTTGAACTCATCTGGCCAACCCCAAGAGTGAAGGATGTCCCAACGGCACAGGACACAGACTCCTGAGGAGCAAGTAAGTCAGCCAATGACCATACTGAGCCTACATAAGGCCACCATTCCTCTCAATATTGTGCTACAGCGGGTTCCTCTTACCAGCCCCTCCTCCCATGCTTGCTGTTCAAAATGCAAAGCAACCAACCAAAGTAACTGTACTTCCTCCAAAACCCCCATTGCATGGGAGAATTTGGGAATGAAAACTCTCTCTCTCTCTCTTTCTCTCTCTCTCTCTCTCTCTCTCTCTCTCTCTCTCACAGACATGGGACTTGAATTCTGGGCCTGGCACTGTCATTGTCACTTTAGCTCTTCAGCTCCAGGCTAGAGCTCTACTTGAGCCAAAGAGCCCCACCTCCGGTTTCCTGGTGGTTCATTGGAGACAAGAGTCTCATAGACTGGCTGAAAGCCAGGGCTGGCTTTGAGCCTGGATCCTCAGATGGAGGCCTATTGAATATGTACCATTACAAGCATTAGCCACTTCCACCAGGCTCCTTGTTGTCTCTTTATCAGGAAAACGGCATCCACTTTGGACCTGGTTTTTAGAAAAGAAACGGCAAAACACGAACTGCTCTTATTGCTCAAGCATCATTGATGCTCAAGGGAAGTCCTGTTGATACCATCCTAAGTGTCTTATTTAGTGAAAGAGCATATGGTCAGAATACTGTCTGGCTGGAAGAGTGGTAGTGGGCGGGGAGGATGAGAAGGGGCAGGAGGGAAAGGAGGAGGAGGAGGAGGAGGAGGAGGAGGAGGAGGAGGAGGAGGAGGAGGAGGAGGAGGAGGAGGAGGAAAAGAGGCCCTAAAAAGCCACAATGCCCCTTGGTAGGGTCCCTAGGGAGACACTGGCTGTACAGCATGTTGTTGTCTTGGTTACTGCATGGCCTGTGAAGGTGGGTAGTAGGTCATGGGCCCCATCCAAGCCATTAACCTTACCTTACTCCTCTGGATATACCTATATTCTCCACCATTGCATGTGTACCTATGTTTGTGTACATTTCTTTGAGTATCATACAGAATGTTGATTTATTGCTTATAAAATGCATTAGTTAATTGTTGCTCGTGGGAGGTCATTATTCCACCTTTAGTAATGAATGTTAGCTCTGCTAGAAATAATGATTTAGGCTGTCAGCTGTTTGTTTTCAGGGCTTGAATTATATCTTTGCATGCTATCCTAACTTTTAAAGCTTAAGATGGGTTTGCTTTTATAGATGTCTTGATCATTCTCTCTTGCAACATGCAATATTCTTTTTCATTCTGTATACTTACCATTTTAACTGTAATTGCCATGCATGTATTTGGGATTGGAAAGCTCTGCTGTAACATGCTGGGAATCTCTTTACTATGAGTTGAGATATAATCTGTTATTACTTGATTGAATAGTTTCCTATGCCTTCGTCTCGTAATTTTCTGTTTTGAATGATCAAGATTCCATTACTTGATTTTTAAATGGAGTCCTAGAGCTTTTGCATCCTCCCATTATATTTCTTCCTGCTTTCTTCTCTATCTCACTTTTCTATATGTACTTTGTCTTCAAGCCTTAATATTCTGTCTTCTATTTGTTTCCATCTCATACTGGAGAGCCTTTCTAGAAAAACATTTTTATTTTCACTAAGGAATTTTTTCATTTCCAGAGTTTCCATTTTACTTTATTCTAGGATTTCTAGAAGTTCTCTTCCATATCTTCCATTGTGTTTATTTCATTTAGCCATTTATTGTATCTGCGTTTGAGTTTTCATTTTTCAGAATGATCTTTAAATGGTTGTGCAAAGGAGTTCCCATTTAACATAGCATTTTAAATACAATGCATCTTGATCAACGTCACCCTTTTCAACATTCTCACCCATCACTCTCAGTTCCCACCTTCCCTTATTTTTGTTTAATTTTCTTTTTGTTGGTCCTTGGTACTCTACCACTTTGATCCATAACTCCACTTCTAGTTTTCTGGTGGTTATTGGAGATAAGAATCTCATGGACTTTCTAACCCAATATGGCAGTGAACTATGATCTCAGACCTAAGATTCCACAATATCTAGGATTAAAGGTGTGAGCCTCAAGTGCCCTGCTTTGCATGTTTTTAAAAATCCTTTGGCATGCTCTTCGAATGAGTCACTCCCCCATTTGGGAGTCCATATCTTCGAGCAGTGCTTCTGATTTACACACTGAAGACTTAAATGAACATATATATATATATATATATATATATATATATATACACATATATATACACATATATATACATAGATACACATATAAATGAACTTAAAATATATAGCTATTCAAAATATAATATATATGCAAAACTAACAGGGAGGGGGTAGTTTTATGCTTTTCTAACATAGATCCAAGAGAAGCCAACTCTAAATCTGGAGACCACCTTTGAAAATAAAAGTTGTAAAATATTAGAAACTAAACTATACTAAGGGATGTCTCTTGGGGTTCAGCTTTGGCCTTGAGGGGGAAGGACAATGGAGAGTGCTCCCGAGACGCCGCCCTTCCCCCAGCCCTGGGGGAATGCGGAAGCAGGCCACAATTCTCTGGGTCGGGAACCAGAAGAACTGGCTTTGCAACCAGCCCCCCAACTTTCTCACCAGCCCATGTGCCTCTCAGTCTCACGGGCTTTCCCCCTGGGGTGGTGCTAAGCAAGTGACGTTAGCTCATGAAGGGGTCCTATGACAAGCTCGCCAGCCTATCACCAGCTCTCTGATCGATCACCCCTTCTCTCGTTGCCTCCTACTATATCAGCTGCTAGCCCCTCCCTTATTAAATCAGATTTGCTCTTGAAGCATCTCTGAGATCCTCTTACGCCTGGCTTTCTTCACGGGTAAGGATGGAGGTAAAGCGATCTCATACGGCCTCGTGCACCTGAGGTCTTTGCTGAGCCCCCCACTCCACTCTGGCCACTCCACTCTGGTGACCAGGGTGAGGGTGAGAAAGGGAGCGATTGGAGTAGAGTAGAGCCTGAAACCCCACGCCAGGGGAGGCGACCCAAGCCCGGCAGATATCTTTCTTTCTAAGTAGCCACATCCTTGGATTTGGGACCTTTTCTCTGCCAAGGGACATTTGGGTATTTACAGAAACACTGTGAGCCACACAAAATTATCACTACTGGCAGATAGTCTGCAGGCAGCTGATGAGAAGCACTTGTGTCTACCCTGTCGTATACCAGTTATTCTGAGTGCCTTTAACAGTCCATGGCCCGACATTTCCCACCCTGCAGGCTTCTCATCAGCATAAGATAGAGACCTATTTGGCTCATGCCAGATGACATACTCTAAGCAAGGACCGTTTAACTGCCCATTTTATCTTGTATGTATACCCAGGTAAAATATTGTCTTTATGAAATTCTTGGGACCAGAAGCATTTTATATATTGCAGATGTTTTAACCGTTTGAAATGCTGTAGCTATTCTGGAGCTGAGACTCAAATCTAAGTGGATATATTGTAATGGTTCTGGGACACAGGGTTTGGGTGTTGCTGTCCTGAGTGTTTGTGCTCAAAGTTAGCTCTCTACCACCTGAAACACAGCTCTACTGCTTGATTTTTTTTTTTTGGTGATTAATTGGAGAAAAATGTCTCACAGATTTTTCTGCACTTCAAACCACAATCCTCAGAGTTTAGCCTCTTGCATTTCCCTCATGTCTACGGATGTCAGACATTTTTCATATATGTATTGGCCACTTGTCTTTTTTCATTTGAAAAGTGCCTGTGCAATTCAGTTATCCACATCTGGATTGTATTCTATTTTATTTCTCCACACATTCTAGACATTAATCCTCTGTTGGATGAGTATCTGGCAAACATTTACAGAACCAGATTCTAGAATTATATTCTAAGTGTGACCACAATGCAACGACTGAATTTCAGGTAAGACAGCAAGTAGCTTCCTTGAGAGAAGAAAAAGAGCAGGGCCAAGCCCAAAAGAGTCTGGAACTCCCTAAAATGTCAAGACAAAGCTCACTGGACAGCCCGTGGGTTGCACAAAACACAGATGATAGCAATGTAGCCAGGCTCCAGGGAGAATTGCGCACAATGGCCCAGACCCCACAGCTGCTTGAAAATGCCAGGTCAAGAGAAAGAGCCACATTGTTCTAGGCTTCCACCCATGTGTGATGGACAGGCAAGTTAAAGAGACAGAAGATCAGTGGCTGCATGGGCTAAAAGGAAAGGGAGTGGTAAATGCCTTTTGTGGGGAATCACAGAGGTTGTACAACCTTCTGTGTATACTAAATTATATAATAATACATATTAAAACAATTGGTTTCATAGCACATAAATAACATTTCAGTAACAACTGAACAGTCAAGGAAATGAAAAGGCAAGCCGTGGAATTGTTCACAGTGTTGGCAAGATATATGACTTCATACAGGACGTGTGTCCAGAAGGAAGATAGTAGAAAAAAACAACAACAAAGATAACCCAATTGGGAGCTGGGAATGTGGCTTAGCTTTAGAGTGCTTGCCTACCATGCACGAAGCCTTGGGTTGATGCTGGAAGTGGCATTGTGGCTCCAGAGGTCTAGTGATCACAAAGAAGCCAGGGACAGTGCTCAGGCCCTGAGTCACAGTCCAAGGACGGGCAAAAACTAAAATAAAACTTTGCAGAAGACTAGGAACAGACAATTCATTTAAGAAATAATACTGTCTCATTTCTTGAAAATTAAATGACTTTCAAAGAAAGAGCAGGAAGCCTACCACAAGCAACCTGGTCAAGCTGGTCCCCCAGTGAAGTCTACCCACAGAAAGCCCCCCTCTGGCAGTCCCAAGCAGGGACCCTGATTGACAAGGGAACCCCTGGGAGGTGAGAAGCCTAGAATGTCCAAGCTGAGCCCTGGGGTAAGGGGAAAAAGAGATAGAGCAGACAACTGGGTATTCTGGGCAGCCTGCTTGGGATCTTGGAGCAGCCCAGAATGAGGAGCAAAGGGGCCTAAGAGAGACCAGAGGTGTGGCACCGGGACACTAGGGACTCTGGGCCAGCCAATATATTGGAGTAGCCTGGGACAAGGGGGTAGGGACAGCCAGAGTATTGCAACAGCCTGGGTGAGGAGCCAGGGGCTGGCTGGAGTCTAGGGGCACCTCTGGGCAAGGGGCCACCAGGGAGGTTTGGCCAGCCAGGGGCAAATGTTAAGAGGGCCAACCGGGATTTCAGGGAAGCCGGGGGCAATAGTCAATGCTGCGGCCTCTAGGATCCCAGCAGAGCAGAGAGCAGGCAGTTTATGGTTCTGAGGGTGCAAAGACTGGAGGAGGAAGCAGCACTGGTGCCTGACCCCAGCTGAGCAGCTCCAGCTGCAGCCCAGCATGGCCCCAATGCACCCCAGCAATCACAATCACTCACCTCTGCCCTGCTCTGTACCCGCCCACCCTTCTAGAGGATCATTCTACAACCCAAAAGGAAGAAATGGATTAATGGGCAGTGAAACTCAGTGGGGATCAGGGCAGTGTAACCTGTTCTCCTCTGTGAACAGGAATTACCACATGATCCCTCAGTTGCACATCTGCGTGTGTACCCAAACCAGTTCAACATGGGGGTCCTGAAGGGAGCCAGTCACACTCAAGGTCATGGAAGCATCACTCTCCACACACAAAACACCAATGCCACACAAGTGTCTGAAAAGACATGCACTGAAAACAGAATGCTGCATGTGCACACAGCAATGTAGCCTTAGAGAACAGGAAACACCAGAAGATTTTGAACAGGTCCAGGGGGCTGGGTAGTCAGTGTGTGAGGGGTATGAAATTCCAGTTTTGCAACTTGAAAAAAGCTCTGGAGACAGGTGATGGTAACGACTACACAGTTCTTAATGCCAAGGAGCAGTACACTAAAAAGTAGTTAGGACAAATAAACCACTTATTAAATATAAACCACATGGAAAAATATTAAATCTGATTGTAAGATTGATATGAAACAGGCTGGAAAGCATTGCATCAATGGCAGAGTATCCGCAGTGAACAAGAAAGTCCACCCAATACAGTCTCTGAGTTCAAGCCCCAGTATCATCAACTTTTGCCTTTCTGAAGGTAAACTGAAGAGTCCCACAGGCTTTCCTGTAAGGGATGGCTTTGAACCTAAATCTTCAGATCTCAGCCTCTTTGGTTGCTAGGATTACAGGGGTGAGCCACCAACACTCAGCTGGAAACTCAATTTCTAAATGAAAGCAAACTGGGAAGGGAGGAGAGAGATGGAGAAAGGCTGCTGCCTTCTGGTTCCATGAACTGCTGTACTCAATCATACCACCCCCCTATGGCAGACTGTGAAGCAAAATCCATCTGCTCTCCCTTTTAAATGGTTTCTCAAGAATATTGACCCAGCATCCGATGTTTAACAAGCACATAGGCCAAACAGTTTTTGCAAAAAAGTAAAATGTTTAAGGACCTCCTACCTTATTTCAAAAACTGCTGTGAAGTTAGTAACTTTCTTAGCAGAGGACAGAGGATCAATACCTATAAATATAAAAATACATCTCAAAAATGCACACACCTGTGTGCATATACAAACACACACTTCTTTTGACAAAATTACTGACTCAGCCAGGCACTGGTGGCTCAGGCCTATAATCCTAGATACTGAAGAGACTTGAGATATGAAGATCTCAGTTTGAAGTCAGACCAGGCATGTAAAATCTTTTAGACATTTTCCTCAAATTAGCTAGCAAAAAGCTGAAGTGGAGCTGTGGGTCAAGTGGTAAATTAGAAACCTTAAGAGAAAAAGATAAAGAACAGTGCTAAGCCTTGAGTTCAAGTCCTAATACAAACTCACTTTCTCTGTCTCTCTCTCCTTCCCTGATAAATTGGAACTGCTAGATTCAGGTCTATGACCTAGGACTCTGGTTACAGAACTAGATGGTAACAATCCAGCCAAAATACAGGCCTTTGAAAGACTTTGAAAAGATGCTTCATTGGGACACAGATGGTATTGACTGCCAGCAGCCAGCCACCAAGGAAGGAAGTGGTGCAGTGGGGCCCGTTTAGTGCAGCCTGCCTCATGATGACTCTGAAAGATGGCAACAGAGCATGTTCTGAGCACTGACAATGGGAGGACACAACAAAGAAGACACTCTGAAAAAAGGCTCAACTGAACTTTTGCTACATTGTGCCAAGTTCAAGCATACTCACCATGTTACTCAGAAATCCTCATCCCACCCCAGGTGTTTCTCTGAGAAAAAAAGTGAAATAGATGTAAAATCTATATGTCTGTTCAACAGGTCTGTGTGTGGTAAGGACCAGAGCAGGCAAGATGGCCCAAATTCACCACACAGCAAACTTCCTTTGGTAGAATACGATCCCAGCCAGTCTTATAGTCACTCCAAACAGCAGTCAAGAAGAGTAAACTTGAGGGAAGGAAGACATTGTACAAAAGGAAATGTACTCATTACCTAACTCAGGTAATTGCAACCCATCTCTACATCACCTTTAAACTAACAATAAAGTAAATAGTAATTTAAAAAAAGGAACATAAACTCATTAGTACTGTAGGAGTGAGGTAGAATCAGGAAGCCCTTAGGTGGGTGCCAATGGCTGGGTGCCAATGGCTCACACCTTTCATCCTAGCTACTAAGAAGGTTGAGATCTGGGGATCATGGTTCAAAGACAGTCCGGGCAGGAAAATACATGAGACTCTTATCTTCAATTAACCAACAGGAAACCGAAAGTGGTATTGTGGCTCAAAGTGGTAGAACACTAGCCTTCAGCTGAAGAGCTCAGGGACAGCATTCAGTTCAGTCCCAAAGTTCAGGCCCCAAGACTGACCCCCCCCCCCAAAAAAAAAAAGAATTAGGAAGTCCATAATCAAAAGCCCTTGTTAATTAGAATCCCACATTCTGGACTGGAGGAGAGCCTAGTAGAGTGCTGATCCCTTCCTTTGCCCCTTCCTTTTTAAAATTTTATTTATTTTTATTGTCAGGGTGATGTATAGAGGGGTTACAGTTACATACATAAGGTAGTGGGTACATTTCTTGTCAAACTTGTTACCTCCTCCCTCATTTTTCTCATCTTCCCTCCTCTCCAATTCCCCCCCCCCACCAGTTGTTCAGTTGGATTACAACATATTGTTTCCTAAGTATTGCTGTTGTATTGGTTTGCCCTTTATCCTTTGTCTTACCATATTGATCTTCCCCTTCACTTCCCTAATTTAGGTAAATATATATACAATACCCAGAGTACCAAAACCAAATACAGGGTCTAAACTATTGGGAAGAAAAAGAAAAGAAAAAGGCATAATTCCACATAGTACGTTGAAAATAACAACACTGATAAACCAGTTATTGCCATAACGTGGGGACAGTTTTATTGGACACAACCATGTCCACTCACTCCTATAATGTCAATGGTGGCCACTGCACTGGGACAACCATAGTCCTGTTTTGCCCCTGGTTGTCCTGGTTTTAGTATAGACAATCTTGCTTTGCCAGGGGAAACTCCTCAGCCCCATTCTGCACTACTGGGCTAGAACTAGTAATGGTGACAGAAACTTGAAGGACCACACTGCCTTGAAATTTTACTTGCTAGCCAGCCACATCCTGAATGCATCCCATGACATCATAGGTATCCCATTGCTTACTGCAAAAAGAAACCGAGCTGACTAAATGGATGAAATAAGCCAGATAAATTACATTTCAAGTGGAAGCATCCAAAACACCAAGCTTCCACTGCTTGCAGATGACTTAGTAGTGACACCTACTGGAATGTCTGCAGCAATGCAGCCAATCTGCACAAAACATTACAAATGTGCAAATTACAGAAACAGTGACTCTCTTAACTTCAATTTTCTTGTAAGTCAATAAAAATATTAAGTATGATTTAAAGGTAACTAGTATTAAAATCAACATGCTACAACTTGTCTACTCCAAAAGATGACTGTTACCTGCATTTTGGAACTGCAATTCTAATAAAAGGCACAATATTCCAGAGATCAAAGTGCAATAACTAGCAAGATGGAAAAAGGAAACAACAGAAGGAGCAAATGGGAATACAGAGAACTTTCCATCTGAATGTCTTCATCAAAGAGGCTTAAACAATTCCTATCTATTCAAAAAGCAGACAAGCAAGAGTGCACTGACAACCAGTACCCAATCTCTCCTAATCCAATCCAAGACATGGCAGAGGTCTTTCTGTACTTTCTGGGTGACATCTCTTTATAGGGGTACACTTCACCTTAAATGAAACATGTTTAAATGAAGCCCATTTCAAAGCTGCACCATCACTGCATATGCATCCAGGCAGTGCCTCCACTGAGAGCAGACCCAACAACCCAGAAGATTCCCAGCCTGGATTCCCAGCCTGTAATTCTAGGTCGGTGTCACCTTTTGTAACACTTCAGGTAAATGGAATAAAAAACCTTATAAATTTCAGCTTGACCTGTCAGCATGAGTTGCTTGCATTTCTGCTCCTTGCTGCTCCGTATTATACATTCTGGCATAGAGTACCATGCTCACACATCCTGTCATCTGCTGACATACACCTGAGTAATCCACTCTTTGGCTGAAACTACAAATAAAATTCCTCTAAGGGATATAAGATAGCACTAAAACAATAGGGAAGCACCCCAGCTTGCTCCAACCAAATAGTAAGATGGGAGCCTCAACACCCACCACTCCTTCAAGAGACTGTGAACATCAACACTCAGAACAAGCAGAGACCCACAGGAAAAAACACGGAACAAAGGAAAAAGCCCATAAACTTCACAAAGTCGGAAAATCTACCCCTGCCCGAGCAGGGCCAGGGACACCAGGATTCCAGTGATCACAGAATCTAGAGCAGAAAACATCCACCGCGAGTGCAGGTACCAGACAGCAGGAGATTCAAAGGAGTCAGACAGCAGTGCAGGAGCTGGACAGCAAAAAGGCTGAGAGCAGAATCCAGGCTCCACCACACGCTGACCCTGAGCAATCCCCCAGCACCGCACACACATCTATGCCCCAGGACCAGTGAGTAGCTCACAGGGGACACCCCCCCATAAAAAAAACAGAAGACCAGCTCTGGCAGAAACTCACAGAACTTGACTTAGACATTATTTTAAGGGCACAAAGAAACCAGAGCTTCCCAGCCTCCCCCACCCCACTGGCCTGCCTGGAGGGAGGGAACAAAGAATCCCATACTCAGTGGGCATTAGGTCCCTACATCTCCTAGAGTGCCGGGGCTTAGGAGAGCACAGGAACCAACAGCAGGTGGAACACTCTTCAACAGAGACGCTTGGGTGGGCACACTCACCCCCAGTAGAGATGGTTGGGATCTCACCCCCAGCAGAGATGCTTGGGTTCACACGCATCCACCCTCCAGCAGGGATGCTTGGGTTAGCATGCGCTTGCCCCTCCCAGCAGGAGTGCTCCGGTGCACACACTCACTCCCCAGCAGGAGCACCCTGGTGGGCACACTCACCCCATAGAAGGAGCACTCTAGTAAGTGCACAGGCTCCTCAGCAGAAGCAAACTGGCCTGTGTGCACTTGCCCAGTGCACACTCACTCACCGGCGGGAGCCCCTCAGAACACATACACACCCCGTAATGGGAGCGCCCTGGTAAGTGTACTAGCTCCCCTGTGGGAGTGCCCAGACAGGTGGACCTGTTCCTCAGTGGCAACGCTTGCACTCCAGCAACAGCAACCAATGGGGGAAAAGAAAAAGAAAAGTGTCCAAGCCTCGCCTAACAGGTGACTAACTAACCCTCTCCGGGGGCATACAAGGGACAACACACCATGGTGGCAAAGCATTGATCCACAGAGAAAGCCGCTGAACTGTGGAAGGGGTGACCACATTGGCAGCAGCCCAGTTGGGCGCACACACATAGAGCAGGAAGGTACAAGCGGTGAAGCTACCGCCACAGGTGGGGAGAAAACAAACAGGCCAAGGCACAAAAATTTTAAAACCCAGCACACTACCTGGAAGCCCAGCCCTTCTGAAACCAACACCTAACCCTGAACCCTGAAAACAACGAACTCAGATCTCACAGAAAAAGTCCTGCTCTTAGAACTGCCATCCAGCTAAAGCAAAACCAAGTGTTCACACAGGCACTGGCTAGCCTGGGGCCACATGTGGCCGGTGGATGAGTGGGAAGCAACACAAGGCCAAGCAAAGGCTCCCCTCAACTGGCCACCAAAAGGAAGCACAAGAGAGAAACAAGCTCCAATAATTCCTGCATCCCAGAGGCCTAAATCACAAAGAAACATTACAAATTTCATGACAGGTCAACTCCCCAACTCAAAAACCAAGAGCACCCCAGGAAAAAATCTCAGCGAGAAGGAAGAAGGGATGGAGAATAAATAAAACACTTCAAGTTATGATGGCAGAAATGACTGAAAGCATCAAGCATCAAGAATTTCAAAAGCAGTTTCAGGAACACAGAAAGGAAATCTCAAGGGAACTTCAGGAAGTGAAAAAAGAGATGGAGCTGAAAATAGATACAGCCAACTCCTCATTTAAAGAAGAAACCAGTAGCTTGAAAGCCAAAATGCTTGAAAAAGTAGAAAAAAATTCAACTCATTAAAAGATGAAATTATCACCTTGAGAGCTGATCCAGCAACCATAAACAATTCAATTTCCACAATGCAAACTATACTGGGAGCTACATCCCAAACAATTGGCCAGATGGAGGACAGAATTTCAGCGCTGGAGGACAAATCAGCTGATACGGATCAGAAGATGATTACACTTCAAAAAGCTGTCAATCTACACAAAAAATTATTTGAAGAAATAGAGGACAAAGTGAAGAGATATAATCTTCATATAATCAGAATTGATGAAGGAGAATAACATCAGAGCAGAGCTATGTAACACATATTCAGTAGCATTATCACAGAAAATTTCCCCATTCTTAAAAGAGTAAACCTTAGCCAAATGGCAGAAGCATACAGAACATCTAGCAGATCAGATCCTAGAAGAAACACTCCCAGACACATCATAGTAATGGCATCAGACCTTAATAGAAAAGAATATATCCTGAATGCAGTAAAAATTAAGAAGGAGCTATACTATAATGGGAAAAAAATTCAGAATCATGGCAGACCTCTCCACACAATGCAAGAAGAGACTGGAAGAGCACCATCTAAGCCCTGAAGGCCATTAATTGCCAACCCAGACTTAGATATCCAGCAAAACTAGAATTTACATTTGACAGAGAAACCAAAACCTTCCATAATAAAGAAAAATTAAAGGAATATATGAAGAAAAAGCCAGTCCTACAGAGAAGATTAAGAGGAGGACATCATTCAATAGAAAAGAGTCAAGAATCGGGAACCTCAGTAGACAGAAGTCAATAGGAAAACAATCTAATAAACTCAAGAAAGGAAAAGAAGCAAAACACAGGTTAATAGGAAAATGGAAGGAAAAAAAACACACCTATATATAATAACTATAAACATTAATGGACTCAATCTCCTATCAAAAGAAAAAGAACTGCAGAGAGGATCTGAAAACAAGATCCATCTGTTGTCTTCAAGATACCCATCTCACAGCCAAGGACAAAAACAAATTCCAATTGAAAGGATGGAAAAAGATCTTTCAAGCAAATGCATCCAACAAAAAGGCAGGGGTAGCCATCCTGATTTCAGACAAGCTAGACTTTTCATTAAAATCAGTTCAAAAAGACAGAGATGGGCACTGCATATTCATACAGAGAACAATCCAGGAAGAAGATATAACAGTAGTCAACATATATTCACCAAATATTGGGGCGCCTAATTATGTCAAACAAATTCTTTCAGAACTACAGAACAAGATAGACCCAAATACAATTATAGTGGGAGACTTTAATACTTCACTCTCACCAAGAGATAAGTCTACCACAAAGAGGATTATCAAGAAAGCTGCAGACCTAAATGATGCCATATCCCATATGGATCCAACAGACATGTACAGAGTTTTTCACTCAACAGAGACTCAATGCACATTCTTCTCAGCAGCCCATGCAACATACTCCAAAATAGATCATATCATAGTTCACACAAAGCGCAAATACAAGACTATTGACATTATCCCATGGATTCTATCTGACCACAGCGGTATCAAACTAGTCCTTAACAACAAGGGACACTGCAGAAGCTACACAAACACTTGGAGGCTAAACCCCTCCCTAATGGCTAACACTTGGTTCACAGAACAAATTAAGGAGGAAATAAGTGAGTTCATATAACACAATGATAATGACAGTACATTTCAAAGAAACCTCTGGGATACAGCAAAGGCAGTCTGAGGGGTAAGCTCATTGCCCTCTGTTCACACATTAAAAAAAAACACAGGAACAGTGTAAGCTTATACAGTGCCCCCAGCCCAGACACAAGATCTGCCCTTGGCAATGTGACTCCGCCCTTTGTTGATGATACCTAAGGGGTCTGTGGAGCACCTCCCACCCTAGCTGCATGAAGGTATAAAGGAACACTGGAAGAGAGTTCCGGTGCCATTTCCTTTACTCCTTTTTGGAAACTTGGCCTTGCTGGCTCTGCTGGCAATAAACTGTTGTGCTCTACATGACTTTGTCCATGGTCTTTGGTTTCCTGGGATAATTTGCCTTTCAAACAGAGCAACTGAATAACCTCATGATGCAACTAAAACAGCTGGAGAAACAAGAAAAAATTATAACTAAAGTGACTAGGAGGAGAGAGATTATAAAGATCAGAGCAGAAATTAATGAGCTAGAAACTTAAAAACTATACAACAAATTAATAAAACAAAAAGCTGGTTTTTGAGAAAATAAGTAAAATTGACAGACCCCTTGCAATACTTACAAAAGAGAGAGAGAAAGAGAGAGAGTGAGAGAGAGAGTGAGAGAAGTGACCCAAATTTGTAAGAACAGGGATTCCACAGGAAAAATTATAACATATACACAAGACACCCAATCAATTACAAAAAACTATTTTCAGGAAGTAAATTCACTAAAGAACGAAAACTTTACAGAAATGGATCAATTTTTAGAGAAATATAAACTGCCCAAACTGAGTCAAGAAGATATAAATCAATTAAATAAACCAATAACTCATAAAGAGATACAGGAAGAAATCCAATCTTCCAATAGGGAAAAGCCCAGGCCCAGATGCATTCACCACCGAATTCTATAAAACTTTTAAAGAGGAGCTAATACTACTACTCCTCAAGCTCTTCCATGAAATGAAAGCAGAGGGAGAAATCCCAAACTCATTCTATGAAGCATATACTCATCCCAAAACCAGGCAAGGACCCAACCAAAAAAAAAAAAAAGAGAATTACAGACCAATATCACTCATGATCACAGATGCAAAGCTCCTCAACAAAATATTAGCTAACAGAATCCAAAAGAGGATTTAAAAAATCATACATCATGACTAAGTAGGCTTCATCCCACAGATACAAGGCTGATTTAACATACACAAGTCAATAAATGTAATCCACCACATTGACAGAGCTAAGTCCAAGAACCACATCATTATCTCAGTCGATGCCCAGAAAGCCTTCCACAAAATATACCACCCATTCATGTTAAAAAGGCCATGAAAAAATAGGAATAGAAGGAACATTCTTTAAAACAATAAAAGTCATATACAACAGACCAACTGCTAATGTCATACTAAATGGGGAAAAACTAAAACAATTTCCCCTAAAATCAGGAAAAAGACAACGATGCCTACTCCTTCCACTTCTATTCAACATAGTTCTGGAATACCTAGCCATAGCAATAAAGCAAGAAAAGGACATTAAAGGGATCCACATAGGGAAAGAAGAAATAAAACTATCCCTATTCACAGATGACATGATCTTATACATGAAGGACCCAAAAAAACTCCACTCCCAAACTCCTAGAACTAACAAACCATTTTAGCAAAGTAACAGGACATAAAATTAATCCTCAAAAATCAGCAGCCTCTCTGTATACCAACAATATAGAAGCAGAAAAAGAAATTATGGGAACAATACCATTCTCACTAGCTATAAAAAAGTAAAAATACTTAGGGATTAACCTAACCAAAGAGGTAACAGATCTATTTAATGAAAACTATAAAAACTTAAAAAGAGAAATCAAAGAGGACACCAGGAAATGGAAAGACTTCCCATGCTCATGGGTAGGCAGAATCAATATAGTGAAAATGGCCATATTGCCAAAGATGATATACAAATCCAACACAATCTCCATCAAAGTACCAGCCACATTCTTCACTGAAATAGTGAAGACAACCTATAAATTCATATAGAACAACAAAAGACCTAGAATAGCCAAAGCAATTCTAGGCAAAAGAAGCAGAACAGGAGGTATCACAATGCCAGACTTGAAGAGCCATCATAACAAAACCAGCCTGGGACTGGCACAAAACAGACCTGAGGATCAATAGAAAACTCAGAAATAAAACCGCACACTTACAGTCAGATGATATCTAACAAAGGAACCAAAGACTTACAATGGAAAAAACATAGTCACTTCAACTATTGGTGCTGGGAAAACTGGGCAGCCACATGCAGAAAACTCAAAGTGGACCCTAGCCTATCACCATGCACAAAGATCAAGTCAAAATGGATTTAGGACCTCAATATCAGAAACTACTGAAGGACAGAGTAGGAGAGACACTAGAATGTATAGGCATAGGCAAGAACTTCCTGAATAGAGTCCCAGGGGCACAACAGATAGGGGAGAGATTGACAAATGGGACTACCTCAAAATGAAAAGTTTCTGCACAGCTAAAGACATAGCCATTAAACTAGGAAGACGGCCAACCAATTGGGAAAAGATCTTCACCAGCAAAGCAACAAAGGCCTAATATCCATCATCTGCAGAGAACTCAAGAAACTAACCCCTTCCAAACACAGTAAACCAATTATTAAATGGGCAAGGGAGCTAAAGAGAGACTTCACAGAAGAAGAAAAAAAAAAGGGCAAAGAAACCTATGAGGAAATGCTCAACATCCCTGATAGTAAAGGAAATGCAAATAAAAACAAGCCTGAGATACCACCTTACCCCAGTAAGAATAGCCTATACTCAACTCAGGCAACTGCTGCAGGAGATGTGGAGAACGAGGAACCCTTCCCCACTGTTGGTGGGATTGTACAACCACTCTGGAGAACAGTATGGAGGTTCCTCAAAAAACTCAGCATAGGCATACCCTATGATCCAGCCATACCACTTCTAGACATCTATCCTGAACAATAGGATCCAGGATATCACAAGGACACCTGCATATCCATGTTTATCGCTGCACAGTTCACAACAACCAAGATATGGAAACAACCCCACTACAGATGAATGGATCCAAAAAATGTGGTACCTGTGCACAGTGGAATTCTACACAGCGATTAGAAATGATAAAGGAACAAGGACCAAAAAAAAAAAAAATTGCCATTCCAAGGAATCACATTCCTCCCTTCCTGCTAGGTAAGTGCCTGGTATCTGTCCTCATGACTGCCGATCATGCTCAACAGTTTAAGGCTTTGGTCGAGGGACCCGAACAGAGTACTAAAAACCTCCACTGCAGGCTGGTTTAGGCCTTGGTTTATGTAAGAGTCTTGTATAGCATTGCGAGTGTAAATTTCAGTTTTCCCCTCTCAAACACATTTACCAATATATGCAATTTTGTTTTTTGGTGAGAAAAGAGATTGTCCTGTGACTTCTACCCATTTCCTAAGGCCTGTGGAAATAAACCTTTATGTACTTAAAGTTATACAGAAAATAAAATGAAGTTAATACCAAAAAAATAAAAGAATTGATAAAATAATGGTATTCACAGGGAAATGGACAGGTCTTAAACGAACAATGTTGAGCGAGACAAGTCTACAACATAGAGAATGAAGTCGCATGGTCTCCCTGATAAGTGGATGTTAGAAATAAAAAACAGAGACATGACAAAGAAAGCAGGACTTAAGGTATCAATTCACAGGGAGACCAAAAAAAAAAGCAGTCTCGGGAGAAAGGCACCCAAAAGTGAAACACAAACTCTAAATTATATGTACATAAATTTGTAAGTACATAATTTCATATTCAGGCTGTAAAGAACACCAAAGATAAAGAAGCAAAAGACTTCATAATCAATCTTCGAAAAATTAAAGGACCCTATACCCTTTCCTAACATAAGATGTACACAGGTACACATCTGAAAGAAGATGGAAGAAGGACACAGAATGCATGGAAAATAGGGGGAAAATACAGTAGAAAGGGCCCAACAGTTGCAACAGGCACTGAGGAGAAGAAACTACGCAATTCAAGGGCAGCAGGGAGGGGGGAAATTTAGAGAAAAAAGAACAGATTACATGAAGCAGAGAGAGAGAGAGAGAGAGATCACCTGAGCCCGAAGGAATTGTTTTATAATTACTAATCATAGAGGACATAAGCATTGTAGACTAGAGTGACAATGGACATTATGGATAAGATCTCTGTTTGTTTGTTTATTTATTACCAGTAATAGTTTATTGATTTCCAAATATACGGGAGAGCAAGTCCGAACATCCTGGGATAAGCAGTAAATCTCTTACAAAATAATTTACAGAATGAAAATTATAACCTGAAAAATTAACTCAAATGCGTAATGCCCTTGAAATATTGAGTGTTCCCTAGTCTAATGTAAAGAGAGGACGGGGAAATGATTAAGGAGGGAATGTGGCCTTGCAGAAGACAATGGATGGGGTGGTTCTATTTACTCATGAGGTGTGGTCTGTCACTGTAAGGAGACTGGTCAAGTTTAACTCCCATCAAGTATAAATCTGCTGTCCCCTCAAGGTCCTATCAAGCCCAGCCTGGGCTCAGTAGTGATTTTTGCACCAGTGTATCCACAAATGTCTTCATTTGTCTTCATTTTCCTGCTCAACCATTGTTTTGTTCTTTCTGTTGTGCTCTCAGTTTCCGTCTTAGCAGGCAGGTGCCCAGTATTCTAAATGATCCTTCTTTACCACAAACTGCCTGGGTCTGTGGCTTTTAGAAAGGGCTAGGGCAGATCAGTGAAGATCTCTGTTTATTTTATTTTAAATTTTGGTGTTTTTTGTTTTTGTTTTTGTCAGTCCTGGGCCTTGGACTCAGGGCCTGAGCACTGTCCCTGGCTTCTTTTTGCTCAAGGCTAGCACTCTGCCACTTTAGCCACAGCGCCACTTCTGGCCATTTTCTATCTATGTGGTGCTGGGGAATCGAACCCAGGGCTTCATGTATACTAGGCAAGCACTCTTGCCACTAGGCCGTACTCCCAGCCCCTAAATTTTGGTGTTTGATAAAATAATTAAGAAAGCAAGGGGGTGGGGAGGAAGGGCTGGGGGAGGGAAGGAGGGAGAAAAATGAGGAAGGGGAAAACAGGTATGACAAGAAATGTTTATGTACTCAGTACCTTAAGCATGTAACTGTAATCCCTCTGTACATCATCCTGACAATTAAAAAAAAACTCATAAATATCTTTGAACAAGTCCTCATGAGGCCACATTGTAGCCTAGGTAAATATCTAGGAGCAGAATTGCTATGATACATTCTCAGTGCACAAAAAGCTATCCACTGATTTCCAGCGTGATTGTCTGTACCATGTTCTATGCTGGACACTAACACTCATATTCTATATTATTCCCTTCCAACAGCAGGATGATCACTAGTTCATGGTGTCAGTCTGTGTCAGTTGATAGCACTGCTTGGGGCCTGTGACAACACAGTACAAGTGGCAGAAGTGAACCTGCTCATCTCCCAGCATCTGGATGGCAAAGCCAGAAAGGGTAGAGAGCCCCATAACTCCTTCATGGGCACACCCCAATAACATAACATCCTTCCACCAAGCCCTGCATCTCAAAGACCCCACCCTTTCCCCTAGCACCATGAATCTTTTGGAGGACACTCATCCCAGTCCAGTACTCTGTGCTCTTAACATGTAACTCCCCTAACAACTACAGATGCTACAGCTTTTTTTATCCTTCTTCAACAATCATATACCACATCTCATAAAGCAACTGTTCAGAAAAGACTTTTGCCCTTTTTTGGTAGTGCCAGGTTGAAAGCTCAGAACATGTACATACTACGCAGGTGCTCCACCACTGAGCCCCATCTTCTGCCTTTTCCAATGTGGCAGGTACTGAGTTCAATCCTCAATACCAGGGAAAAGGAATTCTTTTTTTTTAAGTTTTTATTATAAAACTGATGTACAGAGAGGTTACAGTTTCATACATTAGGCATTGGATACATTTATTGTACTGTTTGTTACCTTTTCCCTCATACCCCCCTCCCACCTCCCCCTTTCCCACCCTGCGGTGTTCACTTCACTTACACCAAACAGTTTTGCAAGTATTGCTTTTGTTGTTGTTTCTCTTATTTTGCCCTTTGTCTCTCAATTTTGGTATTCCCTTTGAATTTCCTAATTCTAATACCAGAATACACTGTTTCCCATACACTCAGATAAGATTACAGAGATAGTGCAGATACAATCACAAGAAGGTGATACATGAAAATCATCAATAGTAGAAACTACAGATGCACATGGGATGTTGAAAGTAGTTACAACTGTGATATAACAATCATTTCCATAAAATGGAGTTCATTTCACTTAGCGTCATCTTATGTGATCATAAGGGTATAGCTGTTGGGCTCTTGTGATCCTCTGCTGTGACTTGCCTAAACCTGTGCTAATTATTCCCAATAAGGGAGACCATAGAGTCCATGTTTCTTTGGGTCTGGCTCACTTCACTTAGTATAATTTTTTCCAAGTCCTTCCATTTCCTTACAAATGGGGCAATGTCATTCTTTCTGATAGAGGCATAAAATTCCATTGTGTATATATACCACATTTTCCTGATCCATTCGTCTACTGAGGGGCATCTGGGTTGGTTCCAGATTCTCGCTATGACAAATTGCGCTGCAATGAACATTGTTGTGCTGGTGGCTTTACTGTGATTTTGTTTGTGATTTTTTGGATAAATACCCAAAAGTGGGGTTGCTGGGTCATAGGGGAGTTCTACATTTAGCCTTCTGAGGACTCTCCATACTGCTTGCCAGAGTGGCTGAACCATTTTACATTCCCACCAACAATGAAGTAGGGTTCCCTTTTGGCCACATCCCCTCCAACAACTGTTATTGTTAGTTTTCTTGATATATGACATTCTTACTGGGGTGAGATGGAATCTCAATGTTGTTTTGATTTGCATTTCTTTTATGGCCAGTGATGTAGAGCACTTTTTCATATGTCTCTTGGCCATTCTCATTTCCTCATCAGAGAAATCTCTTTGTAAGTCTTTAGCCCACTTGATGAGGGGGCTATTAGTTCTTTGCGGTTTTGTTTTGGTGGAAGGTAATTTTTTGAGTTCTGCATATATTTTAGATATGAGGCCTTTGTCCGTTGAATGGCCGGTAAAGATCTTCTCCCAGTCTGTGGGCTTTCTGTTTATCTTGCAAGCTATGTCCTTTGCCGTGCAGAAGCTCTGCAGTTTGATGCAGTCCCATTTGTCCAACCTTTCTTTGATTTGTAGCCTTTCTGGGTTTTTGTTCAGGAAGTTCCGTCCTGCGCCAAGGAGCCCAAGTGTTTCTCCTACTCCTTCCTTTAGTGTTTTCAGGGTGTCTGTTTTGATTTCAAGGTCTTTAATCCATTTGGAATTGATTTTGGTGCAGGGTGATATATAAGGATCTAGTTTTAGTTTGTTGCATGTGTTGAGCCAGTTTTTCCACACAATTTGTTAAAGAGGCTATCTTTCTTCCAAACTATTGTTTTAGCCCCTTTATCAAAGATTAAGTAGGCGTAGTTCTGTGGGTTCATTCCCGGGTCTTCAATTCTGTTCCATTGGTCTTCAGGCCTGTTCCGGTGCCAATACCAAGCTGTTTTTATTACTATAGCTTTATAATACAGCTTGAAGTTGGGTATTTTAATTCCTCCAGCACTGTTCTTTCTGCTTAGGATTGTTTTTGCTATTCTAGGTCTTTTATTATTCCATATGAATTTCTGGATTGCTTCCTCTATTTCATCAAAGAATGGTGTTGGGATATTAATGCGTATTGCATTGAATTTGTAGATAGCCTTTGGCAATATTGCCATTTTGATTATATTAATCCTCCCAATCCAGGAGCATGGGAGGTTTTTCCATTTCCTTAATTCTGACTTAATTTCATTTTTCAACGTTTTAAAGTTCTCCTCAAAGAGGTCTTTCACTTCTTTGGTTAAGGTTATTCCTAGGTATTTTATGTTTTTGGAGGCTATTGCAAAGGGGGTTGCTTTCCTGATATCAGCCTCGGTCTTTGGGTCGTTAGCATACAGAAAGGCCATTGCTTTTTGAGGGTTTATTTTATATCCTGCAACTTTGCCAAAGTTTTGGATCAGCTCTAGCAGTTTGGGGGTAGAGTCTATGGGATTCTTTAGGTATAGGATCATGTCATCTGCTAAGAGAGAGAGTTTAACTTCATCTTTACCTACTTGGATCCCCTTTATATTTTCTTCTTGCCTGATTGCTCTGGCTAGGAATTCTAGTACTATGTTGAAGAGCAGGGGAGAGAGTGGACATCCCTGCCTTGTTCCTGATTTTAAAGGGAATGGCTTTAATTTTTCAACATGCTTGCTGTTGGTTTGTCATAAACTGCCTTGATTATATTCAGAAATGTTCCCTGGAATCCCAATTTTTCCAGGGCTTTTAGCATAAATGGGTGCTGGATTTTATCGAACGCTTTTTTCACATCCAGAGATAAAACCATGTGGTTCTTTAGCTTGCTCCGGTTGATGTGGTGGATTACATTGACTTGCGTATATTAAACCAACTTTGCATCCCTGGGATGAATCCAGTTTGATCGTGGTGTATGATTTTTTTGATGACCTGTTGAAGTCGATTGGCCGGAATTTTGTTGAGAATTTTTGCGTCTATGTTCATCAGGGAGATCGGTCTATAGTCCTCTTTCCGTGAGGAGTCCCTGCCTGGTTTTGGGATGAGGGTTATACTGGCTTCATAGAATGAGTCTGGAAGTGAACGTTCTCTTTCAATTTCATTGAAGAGTTTGAGAAATATTGGTGTGAGTTCTGTTTTGAAGCTCTTGTAGAATTCTGCAGTGAATCCGTCTGGGCCTGGGCTTTTCTTGGATGGGAGATCCTTTATTGCCGTTTCTATTTCAATACTGGATATGGGTCTGTTTAGGAGGTTTAAATCTTCATGGTTCAGTTTGGGGATATGAATTTTTTCTAGGAAATCGTCCATTTCTTCCAAGTTCTTGAATTTGTTGGCATAAAGGTTTGCAAAATAGTCCCTTATTATTTTCTGAATTTCGGTTATTTCTGTGGTGATGTTACTTGTTTTATCTTTTATCTTGTTTATTTGAGCGTGCTGCCTTTGTTTTTTGGTCAGGTTTGCCAGGAGTCTGTCTATCTTGTTGATTTTTTCAAAGAACCAACTCTTTGTTTTGTTGATTCTTTCGATGGTTTTTTTCGTCTCTAATTGATTTATTTCTTATTTGATTTTAATTATTTGCTTCCGTCTATTGACTTGGGGTTTGGCTTGTTGTTCTCTCTCAAGGAAATTAAGGTGGTTCCTTAAATTATTGAGTTGCTGTTTCTCCAGTTTGTTGATGTATGCACTCAGAGATATAAATTTTCCTCTGAGTACTGCCTTTGCTGTGTCCCACAGGAGCTGGTACTTTGTGTCCTCAACTTGGTTGAATTCCATAAACATTTGAATTTCCGTTTTAATTTCTTCAATGACCCTCTGATGGTTCAGCAGTGTGTTGTTTAGTCTCCATGAATTGTAGCAATTTCTGTGGTGGCTGGTTGAGTTGAGCTCTAATTTTATTCCGTGGTGGTCTGAGAGAATGCAGGGAATGATTTTGATACTTCTGAATTTGTACAGATTTTCTTTGTGCCCTAAGATGTGATCTATTTTGGAGAATGTTCCATGTGCTGCCGAAAAGAATGTGTATTCTGTCCTTGCTGGGTGGAATATTCTGTAGATGTCGATTAAGTCTAGTTGGTCTATGCAATTGTTTAGTTCTGTGGTTTCTTTGTTCAGTTTTTGGCGTGTTGATCTGTCCAGAGGTGATAGTGGAGTGTTAAATTCCCCAACTATCAATGTGTTTGGGTTTATGAGTGATTTTAGAGCCAGTAGTGTTTGTATGATGAAGTTGGGTGCTCCTGCATTTGGTGTGTAGATATTTAGAATGGTTATTTCTTCCTGTAGGAGAGATCCTTTTACTAGTATGTAGTAACCTTCTTTGTCTCTTCTTACCTTTTTTTATTTGAAGTCAATTTTGTCTGATACTAGGATTGCAACTCCAGCCTGCTTATGGGGGCCATTTGCTTGATAGATTTGTTTCCATCCTTTCACTTCTTTTTTTTTTTTTGGCCAGTCCTGGGCCTTGGACTCCGGGCCTGAGCACTGTCCCTGGCTTCTTCCCACTCAAGGCTAGCACTCCGCCACTTGAGCCACAGTGCCGCTTCTGGCCGTTTTCTGTATATGTGGTGCTGGGGAATCGAACCTAGGGCCTCGTGTATCCGAGGCAGGCACTCTTGCCACTAGGCTATATCCCCAGCCCCCAGCCTTTCACTTCTAGAAGATGTTTACTTTTGCTGGATAGATGTGTCTCTTGGAGGCAGCAGAAAGATGGATCTTGATTTTTGATCCAACTTATGAGCCTATGTCGTTTGATTGGAGAATTAAGTCCATTAATGTTGAGAGTTAGGATTGAGAGATGATCGTTTGTTCCTTTCATTATCACTATATTGTTTAAAGCTGTGTCTTCCCATTTCTTGATCTGATGTTTACTAATTAGGGTTCATTTCTCTGTCTGTATTGGGATCTTGATTATTTTCCCTGTAGAGTACATCTTTAAGGATTTTGTGTAAAGCTGGTTTGGTGGAGATATATTGTTTCAGTTTTTCCTTATTGTGGAAGACTTTTATTTGACCTTCGGCTATGAAGGAGAGTTTGGCTGGGTACAGAATTCTTGGTTGGTAGTTATTTTTATTTAGGGTTTGGTATACTTCATTCCAGGCTCTCCTTGCTTTCATGGTCTCTGCTGAGAAGTCTGGGGTAATTCTGATTGCTTTTCCTTTATATGTTATTGTTTTCTTTGCCCTAACAGCTTTGAGTATTTTTTCCTTGCACTCTGCTGAAGCTGTTTTGATCACAATGTGTCGGTGGGATGTCCTATTCTGGTCTGGTCGATTTGGGGTTCTAAATGCTTCTTGTATCTGTATAGGCCTTTCCTTCTGGATATTTGGGAAGTTCTCAGCTAATATTCTGTTAAATAGGTTGCCTATCCCATTAACCTCTTTCTCCAAGTTTTCCTCAATACCTATTATCCTTAAATTGGGCTTCCTGATCGTGTCTTGAATCTCCTGTAGTGATCTGTTTTGTTGATTGGACTGGATTTGTATTGATTTTTGATCTTTCTCCATAGAGTCTAAGGAATCTTCAGCTCCCGAAATTCGATCCTCTGCTTCAGTTAGTCGGGACTGTAGGCTAGTTACTTGATTTCGAATCTCTTTTCCTTCTGACTGGTCTTTCCTGATAATTTCCATGTCATTTCTTAGGTCTTGTATGGACTTCTTTACTTCATTACTTTGGTTTTGAGAGTTGTCTCTCAAATCTTTAAGCTGGTTAGCTATCTTTTCATTTGACTCTTGAAGTTCATTTATCTTTCTATTTGTGGATGCCATGAAATTCTCCATTAATTTTTGCTTTGCCTCCTCACGCTCTAGAATAATTGACTGAAGAGATTCGAACTTTTCATTTATCATGTTTATCAGTAGACTTTGTAGAGCATTTTGAGGGTTCTCTTCTATGTCTTTGATTGACTGCTCTGCTTCCTGCTTGTTTTGAGTGGGAGATAAGACTTCATTGTTTGTCATCTTTCTTGTGTTTCTTCTGCCCATTTGAATTGGGGATGCCAGTCTACCAGCACCTGTGAGCACCGTTTAAGACCCAACGCAGCCCTTACCAGGCACTGTTGTGTAAATCTTACAAGTTCACAATTATGTACAGATACCCTGTATACCTGTCTATAAAATTAGATTTGGTGTTCCTAAAGAATACAATCTCAATATAACAACTGATCCTGGGCCCTGTATTCAGTAGTTACTTATTTACTGTTACAACCCTATACGCAATTCTTGTTTTTATATTAAGATCTTTTAGGACTGGCTTTCTCTATGAACCCCTTTGATTCACTCGTATTAAGCTGGGATACCCTCTTTCCAATAACCAGGAGTCATTGGAGACGGGAGGTCCAGGCAGTAAGTCAGGAGGATAAGTTGGAGGTAGTAAAGAGAATAGAGTGAAATGTATTGGGGAGGGGAGATGGTGATTTGGGTTTAGTTTCAGTGACGTGGAAGTGTCGAGAAGAGTAGAATCAGTAGAGAGAATAAGGTTGCAATGATAGATAATGGAGAGTTAGCAGAAAAGAGTGGAGGTGTTCTTCATAGGAAAGTAAGTTTTAAAGAAAGAGAATGCAGAGAGAGAAATAAAGTAAAAGTAGTGGGAGACAGACGCACACAACAGAGAAAAATTATTTTAAAAAAGAAGATAAAATAAAAAGGAAAATAAAAAATCAGCAAAGGAACAACCCAAACAAACAGAAAAGAAAAAAAAACTTGATAAAACAAACTGGTAAAAATAGAAAACATGGGGAAAAAAAAAAAAGACGACGTTTCTGAATTGAAAAAAAAATTTTTTTAAGTTTAAGAAATGTTGAAAAGATAAAGAAAAAAAATAGAGTCTTTCTATTTTTTTTTTTTTTTTTTTTTTTTTTGCCAGTCCTTGGCCTTGGACTCAGGGCGTGAGCACTGTCCCTGGCTTGTTTTTTTTTTTTTGCTCAAGGCTAGCACTCTGCCAATTGAGCCACAGCGCCACTTCTGGCCATTTTCTGTATATGTGGTGCTGGGGAATCAAACCCAGGGCTTCATGTATACGAGGCAAGCGCTCTTGCCACTAGGCTATATCCCCAGCCCCAAAATGGAGTCTTTCTTGTTTAGGTCGTCTTTCCCCAGTCTTTGGTTTCCTTATGATGGTCTGCAGTCTATATTCCTGATTTTCTGGGTTTGGCAGAATTCAGCTTGCTCCTCTGTTTGCTGCAGGGCCGCTGCCTTTACAGCCTGCCTTTGAATAGGCTGTGAACTCAGCAGGGAGGGGCGCCTCTGGCCTGTTTTACCCAGCTGAGAGGTGCTTGCCTGTGCAAGGCTTCTGCCTCCTGCACCTGGCGGCCTCCTTCGCGGAGGTGGCTTTGGAAAGAAGCTCCTTTTTGGGCTGGGAATGGGGCTTCCTCTGTGATGGGACCATTTAACTGTCTCAGGTTCCTCCGCCTGGTGTTTCCCTGCTGCTGGGAGCTGGTGGCTGTTTTCGCTTTAAATTTAGAAGTTCTGGCAGGCAGGGCGGGCCACCTCTGGCTAAGCCAAGGCCCAGGGCATGCCTCCCGCCAGGGCAGGGGGAGTTCTCCTGGGCGGAATTGGCTCTCGCTGATTGGTCCCTCTTGCCCTGGAAAAGGAATTCTTATACAGTTTTGGTATACATCTTTAGCAAGATAGAAATATAGATTTAGACATTGCCAACATGCTCTCTATGGCCTCTCCTTTTATAAGTTACCTCTGAAAGCAAACTAAAATCTAATGCATCTTATTTTTTCCCAAGTATAATTTATTTATGCTCTGTATGTCCTTCTTGACAAAAACCATCTTTCAGAGTTCTGGCTTCTCTCTATAATCCCATGTACCATTTGGAGTTCTATTTGGTATGCAGTCTGCAGTGTAGACTCATCCCCTTCCATACAGATGTCCGGTGTTGTACCACCATTGCAAACGATCATCTTCCTCTCACTGAATTATCATGACACTTTGGATTTAAAAATAAAAGAAACAAACACTGTGTTTTTTAACTAGGTCTGAACTTTCCATTCTTTCCTATTCATTTACCTGTCACTGTCCCAACATTTCATTATCCCAAACACTGTGTAATATTTCTTGAATTTGATCCTTTTCAAAACTATCCGGCTCATTCCAAATCTTATACACATTTTTAGAAATGTTAGAAATCAGTTTGATAATTTCTACCCAAAAAAGCCTGCTAGGACCTGGTTAAATAAGCTGCATGCTGGCAGCAATGGACATTCACTACAAGAATGTGGTGCCTTATAATACCATGAGGGAGATATGGTGTGAGCCCAGCTGCTACAACTCTGGAGATCTCCAATAATGACCTGTTTTGCTGAGCTTCCTGATGAGTAGTGGCCCATAGAAACCTCAGATTGGGGCTGGTCCCCAGAAAGCCAAAAGCTGGATCAAAAGGCTGGGTCATCAGTGGCCAAGCAAATAACTGCTCATGCCTACATTATGAAGCCACCATGAAAACCATAAAACATGGGGATCACAGCTCTCAGACAGTGATCTGAGTCAAGGAGACTACTGAGCCAAAGGAGTTGCCATTCATCAAAGCAGTTCATGAATACACTGCATCATGATCGATGTCACCCCTTTCAACATTCTCACCCAGCCTTCACAGCCCACCCAAACCCCCTTCCCTTACATGATTTTAGGTTATATATCCATGAATCTTTATCTGTGTCACCACTTCAACATCTTCACCCTCCTTCAACCCACTCCTTCCCTTGTATTTCTCAATTCTGTAGTATATACACTGAACTCTTGACTGCATTCTCTCCCTCTTTAAGCAAAGTAAGCCATATCTAGAGAAACATAAGTTGCATGGTTTCTCTCATTTTCAGTAGCTTAAAAGTGCCTATAAACCTACAAGTAAACACAATGAGTGGTAAGCAAGTGGTTACAAATGAATTAACTGAAGTATAATAGACTCAATGGAGAGCACAAATAGTATAATTCTATAAAACACAAAAAGACTAAGTCAAAGACAACAAAACAAGCACCAGAAAATGGATTCTTACAAGAGGGGAGATTGGGGCCCAGCAGAGAGGGGTATTTAATGCTTTTGATGCTATTGTAAACTGGATGTCCTTTGAGCAGTTCACTGTCACTATAGGGAAATACAATCTATTTTTGTCCATTGTGATCCTATTAACCCTGTTAATTAGTACAAATAGCTTTTTATTGATACCTAGGAAGTTCCTACGTAATTATGTAGTCTCTAAATAGACACAGTTTCATCTGTTTTCCATGGTCTGTCCTGGCCTTCTTTCCCTTACCTGACTGCACAGGTGAAGGTATTCAGTACACCTCAGTCTCATCCTCAGTATCAGGGCAGCAGTCAGTCTTCAATTCCGTACTATAGTCACTGTATGTTTTATAAATACCTTGTGGCTCACACCTGTAATCCTGTCTATGTAGGAGCCTGAGATCTAAGGAATGCAAGTTGAAACCAGCCACTGTAAGAAAGCCTGTGAGGCTCTTATTTCCAATTAACCACAAGAAAACAAAGGCCAGAAACAGAGCTCAAATGGTACCAGCCTCGACCAAAAAGGCTAAGGGACAGTGGCCAGGCCCTGAGTTCTGGTACAAGTACTGGGAATCAATCGATTAATACATTGCTGTCTAATTGTGGAGTTTCCCTTCTTTCCCTTGTGCTGAGTTTTCCATCATAAACAAGTGGCATTTTGCTACAACTGTGAGATATGCCTTTGCATGCCTTTACATGCCTTTGCATTTTTCTACTAACACAGCTAATATTCTACAGAACAGCACCTACATTCTTGGATGAACTGCACCGTTCCCATCTTTCCTACAAGCCTGTCCCCACTCTTCCTTCAGATCCCCCACACAGCCCTGTGCAGTTAGTAGTGGTTTCTGTTCATCTACTCTCTATACTTGTCACTCTCAAAACAGACTGCCCTAATCCCTCTGGCTTTCTCAGACATCAGAAATCCAAATTGTGAAGATGACCAGTGTCACACTTTGGGAAAAGATGTTAGGTCAGAGTGCTCTTCCCAACCTAGAGCTCAGGACATAGACCATCTGGGAATCTCAGGATAGCCAGAGCCTTGTCCACAGAGGAGATACACTTACTCCAAGGATCTTTCTGCTCCAGACCCCAGTGACAAGGGTCCCTAGAGAGGGGAACAGGCTAAAGTAGATCTGTACTGCCCCAAAGTAGTCAGACTCTGGGACAAAGACCACTCACAATCTAATCAGCCAGACCTCTGGAGTTAGCTGGAAGTCCCTTATGGGAAAGCAGTGAGGCTGATAAAGGCTGCAAAAGATGAGCCCACAAGGCTTCCTAAGAAAACCAGGTTGGCCAGGTGGCTCATGCCTATAATCCTAACTAGCCACTCGGGGCACTGAGATCTGAGGATGAAGCCAGCATGAGCAAGAAAAGCCTTTGAGACTCATATCTCCCATTAACCACCAAAACCCAGAAGTGGCCCTTTCACTCAAGTGGTAGTTCTTGAGCAAAAGAGCTCAGAGGCACTGCCCAGGCCCTGAGTTCAGGCCCCACAACTAATAACAAAAGAGCCAGATCACGAAGGAAGCAGTGCCACCTAGTGGTAGCAATACCTCAGCCCCCACAATGCTTGGTCATTCTACCCCAAATAATGGCAAGATCTAAAAAGACCAAATAAGAGGCACTGTACTCAAAATGAATGGTTACCTCTTTGACAACTAAAGACAATTAAAAAGTATGACTAGAAAAAAAAGAACCAAGTTCCAGTGGCCCACACCTATAATCCTAATTACTCAGGAGGCTGAGATAGGAGAATCATGATTCAAAGCCAGTCCAGGCAAGAAAGTCTGTGAGACTCTTATCTCCAATTTACTACCAAAAAAAGCTGTAAGAAGGGCTGTTGCTCAAGTGGTAGAATGCCAGACTTGTGCAAATACCCTAAGGGAGATTGCCAAGGCTTTCAGTTCAAGCCCTAGTACTGGCACACGCTCTCTCTCTCTCTCTCTCTCTCTCTCTCTCTCTCTCTCTCTCTCTCTCTCTCTCTCTCACACACACACACACACACACACACACACACACATACACATCAAGGCCACACTCTCAGGCTATTCATGCAGCTGCTTTAGGGGTGGATCCCTGAAGCAACAGTCACACATACCTGGGCATGACTTGCCAACGTACCAATGTGCAACTTCTCCTGCAGTGACACAAGCCATAGTAGAGGGCTCAACTCTTCTCTGCTCCTAAAACCCCTTCTACCCATTCCAAGCACCATGTCCAATCATTAGGTACAGGCTTCTCCAAGTCACCTTCCTTACGCAGAAGGTTCCAGTAGGTGTGCCAAACCTGCTGACCTCCCATCCCTAAGAAAAGCAACAAGAAAAAAACAACTGCATTTTCTCCAAACTCCATGGGGTTTGTTTATTTTAGGGGTATGTAGGACTCACACTATATTACCTAGGCTGGCATGGAAATCCTGGGCTCAAGCAGTCCTCCTGCCTCAGCTCCCAAGTAGATAGGACTATAGTTATACCAACATAAAGTGGAAACCTTCATTTTATTTCCCTTCTTGGTGCTGTGACAAGAAGCACATGTGCTCTGAACTCAGGGCCTCACATATGGTATGCACTTACCCTGGCTGCCCTCCAGCTCAAGTTGGTTCGGGTGAGACAATTTAGCAGGTCTGCATCCCGAGTGCGAAGAGTATAACATGGGAGTGGAGCCCAAGACTACGGAGTTCAAGGCTGACCAGACAACAAGCAAGACACAAGGAGGCTGCACAAGGAGATGGGCACAGCACTGAAGCTTCCAAGATACTTGCTCCCCACAGGGAGCTGCAAAGCCACAGACAACACAGGAAGCAAAGGAGAATCTTCCCTAAACAGAAGCTGCTCCCCAAGGAGCTTCCAAAGACCAGGGCCACCACAAGGTTTATTCCCTCTGCCTCCCAGAAAGCCCAGAGAGGCCATGAGGCACTTCCTTAGGACAGGATGTGATCCTGCCAGCTCATAACAGCAGAGCCCAGGAGCAATACTGTGCTCCTGTGTTTCTCTGCCACAGAAGCAGGGAAGCCACCTGGGGAGGGGGCGCCTCATCATCTGAGGGAGTCTCATCACCTCGGGGAGGTCTCATCGCCTTGGCAGGGTCTTGATACCTGGGAGTCTCCATGTGAGGAATCATACTTTTTTGTTGTGTTTGGTGCCAGTACCAAACGTTTTGCTAGTTCACTGGAGACAGTCTCCCAGACTTTTCTGTCCTAGTCAGCTTGAAAACATAATGGTCAGATCCTTTTATTTCAGTCTCCTGAGTAGCTGGCAGGTGTGACAAGAACCTATCAGATATACTTTCCTCAAGGAAGACAACAAATCAGTACAAAATCTAGCTCCTCCCTCCTGCTCAGTCCTGGGGGAGACACAAGCAACTTAGGGCCTAGAACAGGTCAGAGGGGAGACCTGTTAGACATGATGTTGTACGTGGCCACTTAAAGTCAAGCCATGCTTACAACAGGGCCTTTGAGCACAGAAATACTTGCAAAGGACTAAGGAAGAAAATGGAAGCTCCAGCTGGCCATGGAAGCCTATGCTACTCTGGTCAGAGCGACAGATCCTAGTGCCTGACCCACAGTGCTACGTGGCAGGCACTGGCCACACCAGCATGCCATCTACTCAACAGGGATGATCCAGATGAGCACAAAGGGCAAGAAACAAGGCCCAGAGGTTTCTCACCAGACTGGATTGATCCCAGGAGCAGAAGCGACACCTGTGGTTAGTTAACTCTCACAGAGAAGAGGAGGAAGCCCCAGCAACTACCTGCTGGTACAGCCTCCATGAGCCTTAATTCTACAGGTAGAGTTCAAAGGGGAACAGTGGCCCAGACTGCACCCTGTGACCTCTCAAGGCAAAAAGAAAATCAAGAGGTATTGCCAAGAGATAGAGAACTGAAAGCAGTTCTGCCCTGGGGAGATGGCAGATTTCTGAGCAAGTGGTGAACACCATAATTAAGGACAGCTCAGCTCTATAAGATAATCTCAATCCTGTTTCCCAGAAAAGCAGGAAAGATAACCAGGAAGCTGAAAGTTTAAATCTTGAGCACACAAAACAAACTCCATGGGCCTGGGCCCATGCTCAAGGGCCCATCTAGAAGGATGAGTCCCTCCACCTTCCTGACACCGGAAGCACAGGCGTCAAGATGGGAAGTGACCAGTCTGCAGATCAAGGCAGAAATGCAAGGAGAACTTACACTGGAGAACATAAGCTGTGGCACCCAAAAGGTTAGAACTGTGGACAGAGGGATGGGTAAGGATAACAGCCCTGTCTCTGCACTGTCAAAACACCAACACTTAGGTGCCGGCCAACTAACAGCTCCAACCTACAGCCCACTCTGCATCCTTCTACCTACCTGCTGTCAATCAGCAACAGTCTGCTACCGGGGCCAAAGTGGGACGAGAATCCCCTACCACGATGAGATTCTTTAATCCTAAATCCCAATTTATCCCCACTGATTACCATTACTAAAAGGAATGAGTATTCCCCAAAGCAATAACCTCTTCAGCACACATAGTCCTGTAACAGTACAGGACAGATGCTGGCACCCCTTTGCTGAGTTTTTTACAAAGGTGTTAAGACTTGAACAAGTTGAAGCACTCAGCTCTTTCTCTCCTGCTGTCAAAACACCATAATAAAAAAGGGCAATGCAGGGCTGGGGATATGGCCTAGTGGCAAGAGTGCTCACCTCGTATACATGAAGCCCTGGGTTCGATTCCCCAGCACCACATATACAGAAAATGGCCAGAAGTGGCGCTGTGGCTCAAATGACAGAGTGCTAGCCTTGAGCAAAAGGAAGCCAGGGACAGTGCTCAGCCCCTGAGTCCAAGGCCCAGGACTGGCCAAAAAAAAAAAAAAAAAAAAAAAAAAGGGCAATGCAGGGGCCTGGGGATTTAACTCAGCGGAAGAGCATTTGCCTGGTGAGTGGAAAGCCCCAAGTTCGGTCCTCAGCTCTGGGGGGGGGGGGGGGGGGGGGGAATGGCCAGTGTAGAACAAAAGCTCCTGCCCCCATTCAGAGAAAAAAAACACATAAAACTTGAAATGAGGATATGAAGCCGCAGCAGAAGCTGGCTGCCAAAGGGGTGAGGTGAGGGCAGCAGCCCACCTCCCTGAGGTTCAAGCCCATGGTCTGGTCCAATCTCTTCCCTCTCTACAGCTTCACCACCAGCTTCTGAAGAGACAAGTGCAACTATGGACCCCTCACCACAGTTGAAGCCATTCTGCCTCTGCCTGAGCCCATGCATAGGAATGTCCCAAGTCTGCTTCAAAGCAGTCTTGCTGGTCTAGGATACTCAAGTTCCATGGCACACCTCAGCCTCACTCGTTCTTGGCCTCACAGATTCAACGCAAATCACACAAGCTACCAGGAAAACCAGGGTACGATGGGCCTGTAGCAGCCTGTGCCCCCAGTGCAGACCCAGTCCTGAGCCATGAGGATCTATTGCTCTCTATCTTCCAGCTACCTCACAGGGTACCAAGTCCCAGACAGATGGATTTAATGCCACAGCCAAGTTTCCCCAACCCCAAGGCAAGCTAGGACCAGCATTCCTAGAGGACTAGGAAAGGGGCAGCACTTACCACATGCTTGCACATTGCTGACCACACTCTAGAAAGCTACTCCTCACTGCTCCTCTGGAATTGAAGCAGGGCCTGAGGACCATGAGCATTGGGTCAGCCTCCTATCACTCCTGGAGTGCCCAGTACAGGAACTGTGATTGGTGCTTCTTAAATTTATGGAGTCCTCTACAGGCCAGCAGGTTCAGGGTGAGTAATTTTTCAAAGCCAGTGCTGTTACATCAGTACCCAGGAGGTCTGATCTGAGCACTGAGTGTGAGCAGATGCTGTTGGTCCTCTTCACTGGCCAGACAGAACTAATGCCACTCAGCCAGCAAGCATTCCTGCAGGACTTCAGACAATGACTTTATAGCCCTTAATCTTTTCAAAAGCAATTTGAAAACAAATTATCCTATGGGCAGAGAAACAGAAAGGTACTTTTTGTGGAGCTGTCTTGGTCTCTGATGGACCAGCTGACTGTGGGGCACAACACAAGTGATCAGAGACTTTGGGGGTAGCCCCAAGCCTTCAGCAGTCCTGAAAGAATAGACTCTTCACCATCCAAATGGGAGCAGTTCAGGAAGTGGCAGTGAGGTGGGGACAGCTGACAAGGGCCAAGGTGGTGGACAGACACTAGCTCTCCTCAAGACTGGGACAGGACTTATGAACAGTAGCCTGGTGCATGCTGGGTACAACAGGAAAGTCCAGCAAGAGTCACCAAGGGCAAGCAGTGGGAAAGGCAGATCACCCCAGGCTAAAGCCAGCAGAATAATGTAGACCAAACTGACTGTACACTGGATGAAAAGAGCCTTCTCTGACCCTCAGTTTCCTCTGTGCTCACAAGGCAACTTTTCAATGCTGCCAGCATAGGCATCTTCCCACAGAGCACAAACCAGGTACCAGCAGAGGCCGGGAGGAGAAACACAGCAGTGCCCACCACATCTCTCTCACAGATGCCATGTGCCTTTCTTTCCCTGAGCCAGGTCTCTGCTGCTGCTAGGGCAGCTGCATGTGTTCAGCAGCCTCAGTAAAGCCAGTCTTTTACTGCTGCACTTGAGAAATCCAAACTGGGTTTCACTGGGCTAAACACAAGGTACCAGCTTGTCTGTGATCCTTCTGGAAGCTCCAGAGAGGATCCACTTTCTGCTTTCCAGCAGTGATTGGCACCTACATCCCTAGGCTCAGGGACCCTTCCTGCTATCCTCACAGTTGGCAGCAGCTGGGACAGCCCTTCCTCCCAACCTTCCTGAGGCCACCTGGCCCAGGCAGACAACCCAGCATCATCCCTGGCCACAACGCAGCTCATAGGCAAACTTACAGTCATGCATTCCCACCAGCACCGCAGCAGCCTACTTCAGGTGAGCAGATTTTGGTGTGACTGAGATGACCAGGGTCATGTGGACAGGGCAGAAGGCAGCTCCAGGTACAGCTCACCCACGTGGTCCTCACCTCCTTCTCCATTCCAGATCAGCCAGAGCTTTCTGCAGTTTCTATGAGTGGCCCAGCTCCTCTTGAGGATCCCATCACTCTCCCACATCTTCCACAGGACTGGCAATAGTCATTCCAACAGCACACACTGAGAAGGAACCCTGGGACCCGAGTTCAGCTGGAGGTAGCTCAGCCACATCAGGATCCTCAACACAGGAGATCATTCTCCTCCTGGAATCTGTTTAGGTTCCAATCCACCCTGGGCAGCCACAGTAGCTCAGACTTCATGTTCCTCTTGACAACTGTGTCCTGCTCCTTCCTACAGGCACAGCTTCTGCTTCAGGTCCTGTGGGAGGCAGGCACAGAGGACAGGGGACAGTAAGCACTAGGAGACAGGAAAACCACCTCTGCAAATGGAGAAGCCAGAAGGCTGAGATCTGAGGATGGCAAATTACTAAAAGTCAAAAGTGGAGGTGTGGCTCAAGTAAAGAGCAATAGCCTTGAGCAAAAAAGCAAGACCAAGAGGCCCAAATTTAAGCACCAATATCAGCATGTGAATATGCACATGCGGGGGTGCGCGCGCATGTGCGCGCTCACACACACACACACACACACACACAAACACACACACACAGTCAAAGCAAAAAGGAATAGAGGCATGAGTCCTGAGGCAGATCAACTGCCTAGGAATTGTGAAGCCCTGGGTTCCATCCCCACTACTGTAATTCAATAAATAATCTCATGAAATCCATAACAGTCTTGTGTCAATTTGTCCCAGGACCTCAGTGGCCTCCTGGTTCAGGTGCTATCCACAGGCCCTCTGTGAAGCCTACACTGCCTGCACCAGGAGTGCCTCTGGGTAGAGCCTTTGTCATCCACTTCTACAGTAGTCCTGTCCACCACACACCAGAAGCCAAGTCCACGACATCTCAGCACCGTCCAGCCCTCACTTTCCTGACAGCAGGATGTGCCTGTCACCCGACAACATCCTTGCCACTTAAGTCTGCTGCTGCTGCGTAAGCAGGACACCCACACAACTGCAAGAATGGGATGGGCTTTCCTTTACTGGATCTTTCACCTTGGGACTCAACAAGTCACTGAAAAGGATAAGTAGAAAACTAAGACCGGCCTAGTAGTCAGCCAATCAACAAGGCCAATGCAGCCATCACTGTGTACCAGGTCAAGTCAGGAGAAAAAGTAACAGAGGACCAATCTCACTGTATACACAAATTTAGAGGAGAAGCAAGCGAGTGATAAAATGTCATGGAGAAGATGACAAAGAAGGCAAAGGGGGAGGGAATAGGCCAGCAGCTGAAGAGAGCAGAGGAGGTAAGGAACCAATTGGCACAGACATCCCCCAGAGTGTGAATGTTCTCTTACAGTCATCAGAAACGCACCATCCTTCCAGCAAAGCAGCACAGCCTGAATGGAGGTCAGAGGGCCTGGGGTGGAGACACAATTCAGTTGTATTCTGGCAGTTCAACTCTGGGTAGGATCACAGCCTCTTTAAGCAGCTCTGATGGCTACTCGCCCCTCAGGTTCCCAGGAGTTCTCCATCACCAGGATGTTAGTCTCCAAGAGCACTTGCTGTGCCACACTGGCCAGCACAGTGCCTGTGCACCGTCCCACTAGGACATGCGGGGACAATCAGCTAAAGTCATCACATTCTATGTAGTTCATTCACAGCTGAAAAAGCAGAACAAGGCCACCAACTTTCTGCAAGACGCACATGCAGTTTGATGTGGGGCAACCCACCTTAACCTTCTGCTCAACTTAACCTGTTCTTTCTTGGCTGGCCTGCAACTCCTTGATCTTCTGATTCACTTCTTGCCATTGTCTATGGAAAGGAGAGTATGTCACATGTAAGGCCAGTCCCCAGCATGAACCATACAATCCTGCTTCAAGGGAATGCCAAGTCCTGGACTAGCCCTTATGCCAGCACTATGGCCTCAGTATCCTCATCTGCATGGGGCAGTAAGTGAGACTGTGCACTCCTTGTATGGCTGCAGGAAGCAGGGGCCCACTGGGGTCTGCCTGCTCCTCTCCTCCAAGGACAAAATGCTCCTCAGATAATAAATGCTCAGTGAAAGGTTAGCTCTCGGGGGAAACCACATGGCTTTCCACATGCCACATGTTCATGCTTGATCTGGTGTGTCTTCTGCCCCTGAAATGTCTTTCCAGCCAATGGCATTGGACCCAGGGAAATTTTATACTCATCATAATCTTCCTCTGGAATCACATTCCAAGAAATCATGGTACTTCATGACACAGGAAACAAAAGAGCTCCAGTTCTAACTCAGAAATCTTAAGATGCTATCCTGTTCTGATACTTAGTATCCTGGCTTCAGAGGCCTCACTGTGGATCCCTCCTGCAGTCTGTGGATGAGGACAGCACTGGCACAAGGCAGAGTGCCAGACTCCCCCCTTGTGTATCAGGTAAAGCTCCTGCTTCTCAAACCCCAGGCATTTCACCTGCACCTCCTGGTCTATCCTGTTCCACTGCATCTCTGAGACTTTCCCCTTCAATGCATTGATGGTCTGGAAACAGGAACACTGGGCCACTCATTGAGGCTCAGTTGCACAGAGAAGTAGGCACAGCTTCCACAGGGAACTAGAAGCAACAGGAAGGGACCATCACCTCCTCTCCCCTACCTGGAGGCAGAGACAGAGCCCCTTCTCCCAGGGAGATGGTGCCAACTAGAAAAAACCAACTCCCTGTGGAGGCTCCCCACCTGGGACTGGCCTTGCCTGCCACCTGCTGACAGATGTGGGGGCACAGCCAGGTTGCAGGGAAAGCTGGTCCCACTGAGGGGCTCTGGAGCAAAAGCTGCCTCCAGCCAGGATGCACCTGACCTGAGGCCTGGTGGCCAACATGCCTGGTACTCTCCAGCATTCCTGACCACATGTACCCACCCCAACACCTTGTCTTGCATCAGCAGACCCTCTGCCTTGAACTCTCTCCCTGACCAGACTTGGACTGTGTTCCAACAGTATGTGAGGACATAACCCAGGCTGGAAGGGCAGCAAGTCCTTCTCTGCAACACCAGACACAGGACACTGAGGCTGTCCTTGAAACTATGTTATGAAAGCCATCCAGACTGGAGAGCTGAAAGATGGCCTTGAGGACAGAACTGGCAAGCTGGCAAGCTGGGCCAGAAGGCACTACAGAAACAGGACTCAAAAGGAGGGCTGACCCAGAGCAGCTGCCCACCCAGCAGCCTCCAGGATGATATGTGAGTCTGTCTAAAGCAACTGCCACCCTCCACCCTGGGGCCCTATCTGAGCAACAGTCCCTATAACACCTGGAGGAAGAGCATGCTGGCCAAGACTATGGTAACAGCCAGCCCAGCCGCATAAACAAACATGCAAATGAGGCCTGACATAAACAACACAGAACAAGCACACAGAGGGCTAGGCACTGGACCCAGTCAGCAGCCTCCCCACAGTGATGCTGGGTAGCCTGGGCCAGGGAATCCTAGCACCCTCTACAAAGCGGCCACAGAATTTGTTCCTTGTCTTTGAAAACCCACTGGAACACAGAAGCACTGTTCCCTCACAGCCTCTGGGAAGGCACACAGGAGTGGTATCGCCCCAAAACCTGCACAATTCACTCTGTCACAACAGTGCACATTGACTTGGCCCTCAGAAGACAGACATATTAAGCCATATCCAACAAGCAGCATGTCTCACTGGATTCAGGAAAACATTCAGACACTGGACACTGCAATGGAGGAGAGTGCCATAGGGGGCTGGGGCCACAGCTCCTCAGTGAGGAGAGCCATAAACTGGGTAAAGGACAGCGCAGCCACATGCAGGCTCTAACAACAACAGAAGCTTCTCTGGGCCCTACCTCTTCTCTTTATTGAGATATGTAAGGTTCCCCTCCAGGACAGAGTAGATCCAGAGAACAGGGTAACCAGTGAAGGGCAGGAGCCAGCTTCCTTAAAAGCGTATCTGCTGTCAATGCTCATTCAGTAGACAGATAAAGAAACAACCTTAACATATTCCTGGTGCTGCGGAGGCAAAAAATAACCTGCAGTCTGCTCTGAGTCTCTCAAGTGGAGAAAGCTTGTGGAAATGGAATACCAATAAGGTGAAGCAGCCCAGGGCACTACCCAGCTGCACTCATCTGTCTCCTCTAGTCCCTGGTGATCTTCAACACCACACAGAGGGACAGGAAAGGTCAGGGGGATCCACTTGCCACCAGTGCCAGCAGTCAGGCTGTTTCCAAAATGTACAGATGAAGCAAAGCCTTCCTTGGACTACAGTTCAAGCACACCCGGGTTCAAAGATGTTCTCTGATGTAGGAAGTGCTAACAGAACTCTCTGGTAATCAAAGAAATGCAAATCCAGAGCCACCCACTCACATCTTCTGGGAAAAAAGAATGACCATCTATGACAGGTAATGCTGTAGTACCACCGGAAACTCTAAACCAACTTGTCAGCATGACCAGCACTTGGCAGCCACAGCCTCAGAGAGTTATGCCAGAATCCATCATCCTGCTCAAGGGTCTGTCCACCTAGTTAGGAAGACCAAAAAGTACTCAGTGTTAACAGAAACCACAGAATAAAAAATTAGTATTTTCACTACCATAATGGCCAAGCAAAATGCAGGTGCACCATGAGAGGTGTAAAATTTAAAGTGAAGACTTCTCAGTGCCATCATGGTAAAGATAGACCCATTCTTCTTCCTTGGAAAATGGCTAAAGGCCTATGGGTGACCCCCAGAGTCCCAATCCAAGGAGCCTTCCCCAGGCTGCACACATCTCACTGGCTGCAGCCAGGCCATAATCTTACTCAGGGTAAATGCTTGTTGATGGTGCCGGTGCTCTACTTGTGCTGCCTCTCACTACTGAAGCTGCTGAATGCATACCAGCAGCTCCTGCTTGCAGTCCACTTCATGCTCTGGACAAGAAAAAACTTGGCCAGAGTGAGATGCAAACACAAAGAAGCATCAGGACAGGGGCACCCTGGGCCACGCAGGCCCACAGAAGAGCCACAGGCCCATCAGCTCAGCCAGAGCAAAATTGGGACAAGACCTGGAACCCCATGATGCACCAGTGCTCCTACCACAGCAGCAAGACAGGCTCCACTTTAAGGAGCCAAGTCCCAGCCAAGCCCAGACCTAGCATTAGTCACACCACACTCTCTACACTGTCTGCTCACAGAGGTCATCATTACAGGAAGGAAATTCAGGATCAACCTTGGAAAGAAGCTGGGCTTCTGCAGCAGGAGCAGCAGTATGTCTTGTTGAATACATTCAGGTCATCATTAAATGAGTGTTCTCTGCAACCACCAGATGACAGGAACAAGATAGGGCACAGACACTACTTGCAGACACAAGCACTTTATACTGGGCCTACCTGCAACTCTACATCATGTAGATTCCTTAAGAGCTATGACCTACCAGTAAGCTTGAGGAAGTTGGGGAGAGGAAGACAAAACTAGAACCTTTTATTAGACTTCTTACTCCATGATCCACAGGGACCTGACAGGGTCTCTGTCAGCCACAGAGAAAGGAGGGAGAAAAGGGCAGGACCCAGATCCTGAGAGGACAGGGGTGATTGCTGGTGGCACGAAACCAGCACTGTAGCTCTCTGCCTGAAAGCTTCCATGAAAGCTGCCCACATAAACTATCCCTAGAGCCACTAATGTTAGAAATGGGTCTGGATGTTGAGGTGTCCTGTAAGAAAAAGAACACCAACTCCAATGGAACTCAGCAAGGCAAAATTAACTTCTGCAGCAGAGCACATTATCAACCAAAAATCTGGCAAGCACGTGAGTGCACAAATGGAATTCTCTGCTGAAGAAGCCCTTGCAACTACCCCAGCAGACCCAACATGGACCCCATGCTTCCTACACCCAAACTCCCCCCACCACCTGGTATTCCCTGCCACATCCACATGTCAATTCTTTCAGAGGGAGGAGGACACAAAGAGACCCAGCAGAGGCAGGTCTGTTGGTACTATGGTCTCACTGAGCAGTCAGCACAGTGAAAAGCTCCACTTTGAGGCTGTCACTGCTTCAGGCAATTCTACCCTATCAATGCTGGCAACCGCTTCACAGAATGGGTAGCCTTAGAGGAGCAGCCTGGCAGAGCCCCTGGACCCTCCTGCCCACAACAACCAGGAAATTATAAATAGCAGCCAGGCCATGAGCAACTGCTCACTGGGGGAGGCAGCTGCTGCCCTTCTCCTACTTGTACTGTTCATTTCCCCTCACCCCAGTGAGCCTGCCCAACCTTGCAGCTGCTGGAGATACTTGCTTACTGGGTGGTACTAAGAATTTCCCCCATGGCCATTTATGATCCTTAATTGCAAATCTATTCAACTTTCTGGACTGTTATTGCCTAACCTTGTTTCAGCTTCATTTTCCCCCAATTATCTTTAGTTTCACAAAAGAAGTGCCATTTAACAAAGCAGTTGATGAATACATTGCATCTTGTTTGTTTCCAGTCCTGGTGCTTGAACTGAGGGCCTGGTTTCTCTTTGCTCAAGGCTAGCACTCTGCCACTTGAGCCACAGTGCCACTTATGGCTATTTTCTATATATGTGGTGCTGAGGAATTGAACCCAGGGCTTCATGTGTATGAGGCGAGCACTTTACCACTAGGCCATATTCCCAGCCCAATACATTTCATCTTGACCGGTGTTCCCCTCTTCACCAGTCTCATCCCCCTTCGATCTTCCCTTTTCTTCTTCTTTTTTTTTTTTCTTTTAGTTGGGAATGTTATTTTTTTTTCTGTTACTGTAGTGGTACCTGGCACCATTTTTAAATTAGCTTCTCAGTCATCATCTCGAAAGAAAAGAATCTTGAGTAAAATCCTTAAACACAGCTCTGATGAAGCACAGTCACTATAACGGATCATAAAGGTATTTATATTCATAGAGGTATTTTACATTCACAGAGGTATGCAACAGTATGTCTATAATACTAGAGGATATTGAGACTTGATTCTACTTTTCCAGCAGAGGGCCCAAAGGATGGCATGACACAGCTCTGTAAAGAAATGCACTTTCAGCCAGGTGCCAATACCTGTAATTATAGCTACTCAGGAGCCTGAGATCTGAGTATCACCATTCAAAGACAGACTGGGCAGGAAACTCCCTGAGACTCTTACCTCTAATAAACTACTCTGAAAGTGGCACTGTGGCTCAAGTGGGAGAATGCTCATCTTGAGCAAGACCAAATGCAGGGACAGTGCCCAGGCACAGGGTTTAAGCCCCAAGACCAGGGAGGGAAGGAAGGAGGGAACAACCTTCCCTTTTCTTAATTGTGTGGTATATCCCACCCCTTAATTGTATGGTTTATACCATGAGTTCTTGACTGCATTTTCCTTACCCCACCCACCACTCCACCCCCCCCCCCCGCCCCGTCCCCTTCATTAGTCTACTCCTCTTCCCCTCAATTCCCCACCTCCAATTGCGGGTACCCAATTCCTGGTGCTTATTTTGTTGGACTATGATTTTTGTCTTTCTATAGAATTGTGTGTGTGTGTGTGTGTGTGTGTGTGTGTGTGTGTGTGTGTATGTGTGTGTGTGTATTTGCTGATCCTGGGGCTTGAACTCAGGGCTTGGGTGCTATCTCTGAGGCTCTTTGTACACAAGGCTAACACTCAACCACATGAGCCATTGTGCCACTTTAGTTTACTGGAGAGAAGAGTCTCACATACTTTCTTGCCTGGGCTGGCTTTGAACCACAATCTCCAGATCTCAGCCTCCTGAGTAGCTAGGATTACTATTTGAGCTCTTCAGTTAATTCATTTGTAACCACATGCATGCCATCCTATGTTTTTACTTTTAGGTTTATAGTCACATTCTAGTTAGTTCTTGTTTTAGATGGTAGTATTTCTTGTCTGAGCTGCTCGCCCTTCTCCAAACACTGTGATCTTGGATGAGCAGTTAAGGCCACCGTTCAGAATGTTGCAAACTGCCATCTTTATGTAACCCATTGAGTATTTTTAAGCTGCTGTAGATCTTCCCATGCTTCAAAATTAGATCTCATTACCAAAAAAGAGCAAGGATTAAGTGTTGTCTTTAAACAGTATGTCCAACTTGCTCTTGCATCCAGGAACAATTTGATATTTTTATTAGCTGTGTAATCTCAGTAGAGATACATTTGCTATTGGAGACTTTCTTTGTTTACATTGAGGGTCATTATATTAATTATATATATAGTATGTATATAGAATGAAAGTAATTTGAAAAGTTAATGATTTTGGTATATATACATATGGCCATCTGATTATTTTTAAGAAGTGATTTATGCTATTTTCTTGCCAATATTTATGCAGGAACTCTGAAAGTGGTTTTATTTACCATGTGTAAAATTGCTTAGTACGTATGTATGTGTGTAGTTTAATATGTGTACACACACACACACACATTCCCCTGCTCACCTTTTTACACTTGAATATGAGCTTGCCTGATTTCTTCAACATTCTGTGTTCATCAGGAAAGTTTTGTTGGTGTTGTTAACCATCAGTCAAATTCTTGGCCTAGGAAAGATGAGTCATCTGGCTAACATGTGAAAATAGTTACAGGAATTTTTACATGCTGTAAACACTGTGACATTTCTACATAAAGAATATTCTAAAAGAGTATACTGGTTTCTCAGGCTGCTACATTTGTTGTTGGGATTGAAATGCCTTTTGTTTTTCCTAAGCTCTCCAATGTGATGACTGGTGTGTTTTAATTTTGAAACTTGTACCAAAGACCTGCTAATTTGTAAACAAACCTTGAAAATGTCTGTAAGGACAGAAGTAAACACATGTCTTATTGGGCTTTCATTATTTGAAGCCTAAAGTAATGGGTGATGGAGTTGTGAGCCTTTTATTAAGTCACTTACTGCATGTCAGTCACTGAGCACCTTCCCAGGTTGGAAATTCAGGTCAGTAATCCAACATCAGAAGTTCTCACAGGGATTGGAATAGACAGACGGTCATGTAAATGTGGGTAGTAGAAAGTCTAGAATTGATTATTATTTAAAAATAAATAGGCAAGGTTTCTATGTTGTTCAGGCTGCCACTGAACTTCTAGGGTCACAGGACCCTTTTACCTTAGCTTCTCAGGTAGCTAAGACTGCAGTTGTATACCACTCTATGCCTCTCTAGCCATGGTTTTATTTAGTATCTCTCCCCCCACCCCCACCCCCACCCCCAAGCAGACTTTGTCTATGATTCTGAAAAATGCTGTTGGTACTGATCCTGAGTCTTGAACTCAGGGCCTGGGTGCTGTCTCTGAGCTTTTTTTGCTCAACTTTTGACTTCTACCCCTTGATTCACATCTCTACTTGCTTTTTGCTGATTAATTGGAGATATGAGTCTCCTGGACACTCCTGCCCTGTCTGTCTTTGAACCGAGATCCTCAGATCTCAGCCTCCTGAACAGCTAGGATATATCAGGCCTGAGCTGCAGCAACTCACATAACAGTATTTAACTAAATACTCCCAGTGACAGTATTTCATTCTTACGAGATTGCTATTTACTCCTTCAGAAAGAATCCTCATCCTTCAGAGAAATAACAAGGCCATCCTAAGCCACATCTCTGTACTAGTTAGGTTATTTCTTTTCCTTCATTCACTTGTATGAACTGAAATGATCTACTCATTGCTGGGGTAGATTATTGGTAGTTAAAATACTGCTATTTTAGTGCTTAAGACAAGTGTAAACATTCTGTGGGTTAGGTTTGCATGAATGGCTTCTCTGGGATGGGTCTGGTTTAGGGTCTTTCCTGGGCTGCAGTTGTCTGGAGGGTCCACTTCTAAAGTAGTTCATTCATCTCCTTCCAGTCACTGTTAGAGATCTCAGCAGGAGGCCTGAGGTCCTCAGCATGTGGCTGCTGAGTGTCCTCTAGCCTGATAGCTTTATTCAGCATGAGGGACCTGAGAAGGCAGGACCCATGTCTGTTATGACCTGGTCTCAGGAGTCACACTGTCATTTCTGCAGGAGCTGCATTCAGAGGCTCTGTTGTGGGAAGGGACTAAGGGTGAAGAAGACCAGGAGATAAGGTTCTTTGGGGCTGTGTGGAAGCTGGCTGTCACAGGTTTTTAGTCTGTCATTGTTTGTGGTTTCCTTGTTCAAAATAGCTCTGAGGAATTAGACTGGGCATTGAGACATTGCTTCTGAAGAAAACAATAGTGAAAGAATTTTATCAGTGCCAATAGTGTCCAAATGCCAAGCTCCAATAAAATAATATTGATTTAGTTTATGGACTTAATAATTTTCCCTAATATAGAAGTCATTTAGTAGGGTTCTTGCTTTATGTTTGTGTTTTGTTTTTAACATTTCATATATTCTCCTATAGTTTTATTATTTTTTAAAAAGATAAGATCTTACTTTTTCTTGCACTGGTTGGCTGGAACCAGAATGCTTGTGTTCACATTCTATAGCTAGGATGATAGGTACATCCCATCATACCCACCCAGCCTTTTCTGTTAAGATAGGGTCTTTTTTCCATGCTGACATGGTACTCCCATCCTCTCAGCCTCCTGTCACTTCATCTAGCCACCGCCACACAGCCCTTCGCCGCCAGGAGAAGCCACAAGGGCAGACGCCTGCCCACAGGCCCTTTAGCCCAGCCTCCCCTTGCACCAGCCCCTGACCCACTCCCGCCCGCCCAGTTCCTGCTCATCCTTACCCTTCTCCCTTTACATTGTTGTTAAACTACCGTGTGTTTTTTTTCTAAAATTTATTAAAAAGTCAAGGATAAAAAGTCACACAATGTCACTTTTGAGCAACACACACACACACACACACACACACACACACACAAAGAGAGAGAGAAAGTTTTCCAGTCCTTGGCCTCAAGTTGTTTTAGAGGTGGCCCAGCCTCCAGCACTGCTGAGTAGCTGGGAAGACCTTCATGGGGGAGATGGGTGTGGGCGGGCACGCGTGCTGCTGGGAAGACCTTTCCTGGGGCCCACGGCACACAGGAAGGTCTTACAAGCTACCGGCAGTGGGATCCCTCGGGAATCCATGAGGGACAAAGAGGAAGGCAGAGCCTGTCCATCCAAAGCACATGGCCAGCCCAAGTTTTGTCTTCTGCCCAATGACCCCACAGGAACCGTGGGAACTAACCCGCACACGGACAAAACAAACACCCCAACACCCGACCCACCCAGGTGGGAACCAACGCACACGGTCCTCGGGTACCATGTGTGGCCAGCAGCCTGGCTGGTGGGTTTGAAGGAGCTTCTGGCCAGCACTCAAGACAATAGAGAATGGGGGCAGGTGGAGCCCTGGGGGTCCTCTGGCTAGCCAAATCTCAGCTCTGAAGAAACAGGTCACCTGAATGAAGGAATGGCGCTAATGCTGGGGATCCATGCCACGGGGACTCTTGCACAACCCTTCGGGATATCCTGGCAAGTCTACTCACTCCTGGCAGCTCCGCGAAGACCAAGAGGGTGGAAAGCGTTACAACGTCCCCACAGTAGGCACCAATGGCTTCACCTGGTTCAGGGCTACCAGGAAACACTGTGTGGTGCTGGCAGTAGGCACAGCAGCAAAGCAGGCGGCAGCGGCAGGAGGAGGCAGAGGGGGAGCAGGAGGAATGAGACGGGAGGTTGGGTGGCCCAGAGCTCTGTCACAGAGAAGGCAGAAAGCCTCCCTTACAATCACAGGACATTTCATTACATTTAAAAGAATAAAGGCCGTCTGGGAAGCCTAGCAAAACACTTTCCCTTCCCTGACAAGGAAGGCAGTTGAGGAGACGTCTCTCGCTGCGGAAAGCACCGCATCCGGCTTACATGTCCCACCTGAGAGCACACAAAGAGGCCAAGGATTCCCTGGCTCCAGAAGACACAGCCACGCAAGACAGTGCCAGGAGACAAAACAACTCCCCGACCAGCTCCCCAGGGACAGAAATGGGCACAGCCATTTCTTTCTTCACCAGGGAACTGCAACGCCATCAGACTGCAAAGTCGTCCCCGAGGGCGTTTCCTACAGGAGGGTTTCATCCCATGCTCTATCAAGCCTCTCCATCCTCAGCTCACTGTGGAGCCAAAGAAACAGGTGGTTTTTAGACTTCAGGGTGCTCACATGTAGGCTAGGACTTTCCTTACAGGAAAATAAGGAGTGTGCCCCTGGGCTAGGAACAGGGGCAAAAGCCAACTGACCTGGCCAAGGGTGGATGGGAGTCTGCTCCCTACCCACGTGTGTTCCCAAGGAGACTTGTGGCCCTGCCCCTCAATCAATCAATCCATAATCTGTCTTTTGTGGGGGCAAGGCACGTCCTGAAGAGAGTTTCCCACATGCACTGTGTCTGTCTTTTCCTCCCCTTCTCTCTCTCCTTGCATCCCCTCCCGTGCCCTCACTTCCTGTCCTGTCCCTCTCTTCTTTTCCTCCCTCTTACCTATCACCCCCCATGCAAGCAAAGCCCAGACTTGCTTCCCCAGCTTTGCCAGCAAGGGGCTCACAAGCTTGAACTCATCTGGCCAACCCCAAGAGTGAAGGATGTCCCAATGGCACAGGACACAGACTCCTGTGGAGCAAGTAAGTCAGCCAATGACCCCTCTCCTCCTACATAAGGCCACCATCCCGCTCAACATCGTGCTACAGCTGGTTCCTCTTACCAGCCCCTCCTTCCATGCTTGCTGATCAAAATGCAAAGCAACCAACCAAAGCGTCTGTCCTTCCCCCAAAACCCCCATTGCATGGGCGAATTTGGGACTGAAAACTAACTCTCTCTCTCTCTCTCTCTCTCTCTCTCTCTCTCTCTCTCTCTCTCTCTCTCTCTCTCTCTATCTATCTATCTATCTATCTCTCACACATGGGATTTGAACTCTGGGCCTTGGCACTGTCGTTGACACTTGAGCTCTTCAGCTCCAGGCTAGAGCTCTACTTGAGCCAAAGAGCCCCACCTCCGGTTTCCTGGTGGTTCATTGGAGACAAAAGTCTCATAGACTGGCTGAAAGCCAGGGCTGGCTTTGAGCCTGGATCCTCAGATCGAGGCCGACTAAGTAGCTAGGATTACAGGCGTGAGCCACTGGCACCCGGCTCCTTCTTGTATCTTTGCCTGGAAAACGGCTGCCCTATTGGGCCTCGTTTGTAGAAAAGCGACCGCAAAACACGCACTGCTCTTATTGCTCAAGTATCATTGAGGCTCAAGGGAAGTCCTGAGAATACCATGGGAAGTGCCCTCCTTAGAGGAAGGGCAAATGGTCGGAATAGTGACTGGCCAAAGGGATTGAGTGGGGAGGAGGATGACGACAAAGAGGAGGAAGAAGAAGAGGAGGAAGATCAGGAGGAGGAAGAGGAAAGGAGAGCCTCTAAGAGGCCACAATGCCCCTTATGTAGGGTCCCTAGGGAGACACTGGGTGCCCAGCATGTTGTGTGTCCTGGGAACTGTACGGCCTGTCAGGTGGGAAGGAGGTCACGTGCCCCACCCTACCCCATGACCCCCATGGGGAATGTGTGCTCATGTAGGCCAAGGGCCCTAAGGTTCAAGCTGTCAGAGGCCATGGGCCCATGAGTGTGGGAGCACACAGGGCCTGGAAGGCTCTGGGAGGTGGGGAGGGGTGTGGGGGGAGGGTCCGAGACGTCGTGTGACCTCACTTCCTTGGTGACCAACAGCCACAGAACTCGGAACCCCAGTTGCCCAGTTGACCTAGTCTGAGGAGACCGCACTGTGCGCTCCTCCCTTTGCCACAGACCAAAGCAAGTATGTTTGGCTGCTGCCTACCTCTGCCTAGAGGCCGTGGCCGCCGCCGCGAACGCGGCCACGGGACTCCCCAGCCCCAGAGTGCCATGCAGCGCCTGAGACGCTGGCTCAGATCCCACTCCACACCAGCGGGGATATTTGGCAGGCGGCGTCCACAAGTCCCGCACAGCCCACGGGATGGCCCTCGCCCTGAAGCAGACTTGGCCCTCCCACAGGCCACGCCGGACTTGCCGGCCCCGGGCTCCGAGAGCCTCCCCACGACCACCGAGCCGCTCCCGCCACCCAGTCCAGGGGAGGTTTGCCGTGGCCCGCCCAGCGCTAGCCCTGTGGGTACCCTGAGCCCGGGAGCTGCCCAGCGCCCAGGACACCACAAGGCCGTGCCCCGGGCCGGTCCACAAAGTCGGGGCCAGGGCTGTGAGAGCCTCCCCTCCAGTGCTGGGCTGCTCCCACCGCTCAGCCCCGGGGAGGTGCGCTGTGCCCGGCCCACCACTAGCGCCGTGCGTGCCTTGAGCCCTGGGGATGCCCTAGCCCGTGGCCGCCACATGGTCGTCCCATGGCCCGGCCCGGGCCGGCGGTGCCAGAGCACTGAGAGACTCCCTTCCACTGCTGGGCCGCTCCCACCGCTCAGCTCGGGGGAGGTTCACCGTGGCTGGCCCACACCTACCCAGGTGAGTGCTCTCATCACCTCCAAGTCCTTCCTCCTCTGCCCGGGCCCGGGTGGAGGTGGGTGTCACGGCTCCCCGGGGACGGTCCACAATGAAGAACCAGGGCTCTCTCTCCAGTCACCTTGCCACGGGAGTCTGAGAGAGAATCTCCTCGCCGGCCTCAGGCTCTTCTCACCTACCCCGCTCCTGCCCACCCCGTACCGTCCTTCCATCAACCCTGCCAATCCATGGGGCTGGGTCGCCCGGGAGGGCAGAGTCCCAAAAGTTTCCACGGGGCCACAAACAGTCCCAATCGCAGCCACACACCACGGCCCTCCCTCCCACCGTCGTCCTCACGCTTCTCACTGGCCCCTTGTCCGCCCGCCCCTGTCTCCTCAGATCTGCCTACGGCACATGGCAAACACCTGCTGGGGGATCGCCGTCTCCTACAGCCTGACCGTGAGGCGCCGGTGCTGGTCTCTCACCTGGGTGAGTGTGGATGCACGCTGCTTCCTCCAACGACACCCAGCACACTGGACACACTCACACTGGGCCCGGCTTGGACAAACTCACACGGGGCTTTCTCTGCCGTGCCCACAACACCCCTAGCTCCCCCTGCTACCCCCACACTTCTTGACTTGTCAGGGACACCACTGGAAAAGTCTCCGGCACCCAGTGCCATCCAGGCCCCCGTCTCCAAGCCTGCTATCTAGACGCCCCACAACTTGGACACTCACCACAGTAAAAGCACCTAGCTCGCTGCCCAAACGTGCCCATTGCATTTCACTGGGCATGCTCTGGCCCCGTTCTGACTGGTTCCATCCGGCCCACCGCCTCTCCATCCCAGTGCCGGGCACTACCACTTTCCGCACCTTCTGGAGGCGGTCACCATCAACCATCAGGGCGGAGGCTGGCTTTAGGCAAAGGCTCAGGCACACTTGCCACTGCAGACTCACGGTCTGTCTGTGTGGGTGCGGGCCTGATTCTGTGCCTGCCTGCAGGTGGTGTTGGGGGTGGCCCCTTGGGACCCCATCACAATGGCACTGGGATTTGTTCTGAACTCGCCCCACACCCCTACACGTTGAGTCAAACACTTTGATAACGGACCCTGGGTCTCCCTAGAGCGACAACGGCCTGAAGGTCCTGAACCTGCAGGAAATGTACCTGGTGCAGAGCATCTGCATGGTGACACGGGGCACCTGTCACCTGTCGCCCAGGGTAGCGTACCGGCCACCTGCCCCTCTGCAAGGCCCCAGCTCTCGGGGCCCCATGGAGGCACTGTGCTGCGGCCTAGAGATCCTGCGTGTCACCAGGTGAGGGCTCTGGCTCACACGGGCAGCCGCAGCTCATCCAGGGGCTCACCCGGGTGGGCGGGTAGGAAGAGTTGCCGGGGCCCTCACTGTGCCGTGGCCCCTTGGCCCCCATGTTGCTCCAGGTGGTCGGTGGCTCGCCGACACGCCTGCCTCACCCTGCTGAGCTTCGCCTGGACTCACAGCCCCAGTGCACACGGGCGCAACCTCGCGCTGCAAGTGCCCAGAGGGAGCTCTCCCGCAGGGTGCTCTCCCAGGGAGATGCCGCTCCCACTGCACAGCACCATGCTGCTTTGCCCTGCCCAGACAAGGCCTGTGAGTGTCCGGCAGTGCCTTTCATCCTTCCTCCTCTGGGGCAGGTGGGAGGTCTCCACGGGAACAGACGGTCAAGGACAGGCTCCTTGCTCACCTAGAACACTCACTCCACATGGGGATGTGATGCTGGCCTGGCCGCTGTTACCCCTCCCCCAAGCCCCCGGGCTCCCTAGCTACCCCACGGCCCCCGCCCTCAGCCAGCCGTGCAAGTCCACGGGGCTGGGTCCCACCTTGGCAGCCACCAGCCCCCAAAAGTTTCCACCGGGCCACCCACACAGCCGCCTCAGCAGCCACACGCCATGACCTCCCCACACCCATCCTTAGGCTTCTTGCCGGATACATGACGCTCCCTCCTTTGCAGACCTGCACCACAGTCCTGAGCCACCCCTGGGGACGGGCTGGCTGCACCTGGCCCCGTGGGGCCTTTCCATGGAGCACCCAGCTCCTAGGGCCCTCCCATGGCTGTTGGAGCATCTGGAGCCCAGTAATGGGGAGGCTGCAGGTGAGTGCCGCTGGCCCTTTGCTCTCCCTTCTAAGGAAGGGATAGCCCGCCTTCCGTGCACACAGGAACACGGCGGCTCCACTCACATGCACGTCCGCACACAGGACAGGGGTGGACAAGTACAGGGGAGTGTGTGTGTTGTATACGGGGAGGGCGGGGGAAAGACCCCCGAGAGGCCAGTGGGTGTGGCTGGGGCAGAGGGCCCACATCATGCTAGGACCCAGAACAATCACTTCGGGAGGTCTTAGGTGCCTCCGTCTACCTCGGGGGCCTTAGTGGCCAGGGCTCCATCTGCAAGGCAGTGAGCGGGCGGGCGGGACTGGTTGCCAGCGCTCACATGGCCGCTGCACCTTTTCTGCTCCTCTTGCAGCTTCGGGGCCAGCTCCAGCCCCAGTGGTGCCAGCATCCTCTGGGCTCCGACCTGCACTGTCACAGGACACCGCCATAGACACCACCACACAGCCCTTGGCCGCCAGCAGAAGCCACAAGGGCAGACGCCTGCCCACGGGCTCTTTAGCCCAGCCTCCCCTTGCACCAGCCCCTGACCCACTCCCGCCCGCCCAGTTCCTGCTCATCCTTACCCTTCTCCCTTTACATTGTTGTTAAACTACCGTGTGTTTTTTTTCTAAAATTTATTAAAAAGTCAAGGATAAAAAGTCACACAATGTCATTTTTGAGCAACACACACACACACACACACACACACACACACACACACACAGACACAAAGAGAGAGAGAAAGTTTTCCAGTCCTTGGCCTCAAGTTGTTTTAGAGGTGGCCCAGCCTCCAGCACTGCTGAGTAGCTGGGAAGACCTTCATGGGGGAGATGGGTGTGGGCGGGCACGCGTGCTGCTGGGAAGACCTTTCCTGGGGCCCACGGCACACAGGAAGGTCTTACAAGCTACCGGCAGTGGGATCCCTCGGGAATCCATGAGGGACAAAGAGGAAGGCAGAGCCTGTCCATCCAAAGCACATGGCCAGCCCAAGTTTTGTCTTCTGCCCGATGACCCCACAGGAACCGTGGGAACTAACCCGCACACGGACAAAACAAACACCCCAACACCCGACCCACCCAGGTGGGAACCAACGCACACGGTCCTCGGGTAGCATGTGTGGCCAGCAGCCTGGCTGGTGGGTTTGAAGGAGCTTCTGGCCAGCACTCAAGACAATAGAGAATGGGGGCAGGTGGAGCCCTGGGGGTCCTCTGGCTAGCCAAATCTCAGCTCTGAAGAAACAGGTCACCTGAATGAAGGAATGGCGCTAATGCTGGGGATCCATACCACGGGGACTCTTGCACAACCCTTCGGGATATCCTGGCAAGTCTACTCACTCCTGGCAGCTCCGCGAAGACCAAGAGGGTGGAAAGCGTTACAACGTCCCCACAGTAGGCACCAATGGCTTCACCTGGTCCAGGGCTACCAGGAAACACTGTGTGGTGCTGGCAGTAGGCACAGCAGCAAAGCAGGCGGCAGCGGCAGGAGGAGGCAGAGGGGGAGCAGGAGGAATGAGACGGGAGGTTGGGTGGCCCAGAGCTCTGTCACAGAGAAGGCAGAAAGCCTCCCTTACAATCACAGGACATTTCATTACATTTAAAAGAATAAAGGCCGTCTGGGAAGCCTAGCAAAACACTTTCCCTTCCCTGACAAGGAAGGCAGTTGAGGAGACGTCTCTCGCTGCGGAAAGCACCGCATCCGGCTTACATGTCCCACCTGAGAGCACACAAAGAGGCCAAGGATTCCCTGGCTCCAGAAGACACAGCCACGCAAGACAGTGCCAGGAGACAAAACAACTCCCCGACCAGCTCCCCAGGGACAGAAATGGGCACAGCCATTTCTTTCTTCACCAGGGAACTGCAACGCCATCAGACTGCAAAGTCGTCCCCGAGGGCGTGCTTTTCCTACAGGAGGGTTTCATCCCATGCTCTATCAAGCCTCTCCATCCTCAGCTCACTGTGGAGCCAAAGAAACAGGTGGTGTTTAGACTTCAGGGTGCTCACATGTAGGCTAGGACTTTCCTTACAGGAAAATAAGGAGTGTGCCCCTGGGCTAGGAACAGGGGCAAAAGCCAACTGACCTGGCCAAGGGTGGATGGGAGTCTGCTCCCTACCCACGTGTGTTCCCAAGGAGACTTGTGGCCCTGCCCCTCAATCAATCAATCCATAATCTCTCTTTTCTGGGGGCAAGGCACGCCCTGAAGAGAGTTTCCCACATGCACTGTGTCTGTCTTTTCCTCCCCTTCTCTCTCTCCTTGCATCCCCTCCCGTGCCCTCACTTCCTGTCCTGTCCCTCTCTTCTTTTCCTCCCTCTTCCCTATCCCCGCCATGCAAGCAAAGCCCAGACTTGCTTCCCCAGCTTTGCCAGCAAGGGGCTCACAAGCTTGAACTCATCTGGCCAACCCCAAGAGTGAAGGATGTCCCAATGGCACAGGACACAGACTCCTGTGGAGCAAGTAAGTCAGCCAATGACCCCTCTCCTCCTACATAAGGCCACCATCCCGCTCAACATCGTGCTACAGCTGGTTCCTCTTACCAGCCCCTCCTTCCATGCTTGCTGATCAAAATGCAAAGCAACCAACCAAAGCGTCTGTCCTTCCCCCAAAACCCCCATTGCATGGGCGAATTTGGGACTGAAAACTAACTCTCTCTCTCTCTCTCTCTCACTCTCTCTCTCTCTCTCTCTCTTTCTATCTATCTATCTATCTATCTCTCACACATGGGATTTGAACTCTGGGCCTTGGCACTGTCGTTGACACTTGAGCTCTTCAGCTCCAGGCTAGAGCTCTACTTGAGCCAAAGAGCCCCACCTCCGGTTTCCTGGTGGTTCATTGGAGACAAAAGTCTCATAGACTGGCTGAAAGCCAGGGCTGGCTTTGAGCCTGGATCCTCAGATCGAGGCCGACTAAGTAGCTAGGATTACAGGCGTGAGCCACTGGCACCCGGCTCCTTCTTGTCTCTTTGCCTGGAAAACGGCTGCCCTATTGGGCCTCGTTTGTAGAAAAGCGACCGCAAAACACGCACTGCTCTTATTGCTCAAGTATCATTGAGGCTCAAGGGAAGTCCTGAGAATACCATGGGAAGTGCCCTCCTTAGAGGAAGGGCAAATGGTCGGAATAGTGACTGGCCAAAGGGATTGAGTGGGGAGGAGGATGACGACAAAGAGGAGGAAGAAGAAGAGGAGGAAGACCAGGAGGAGGAAGAGGAAAGGAGAGCCTCTAAGAGGCCACAATGCCCCTTATGTAGGGTCCCTAGGGAGACACTGGGTGCCCAGCATGTTGTGTGTCCTGGGAACTGTACGGCCTGTCAGGTGGGAAGGAGGTCACGTGCCCCACCCTACCCCATGACCCCCATGGGGAATGTGTGCTCATGTAGGCCAAGGGCCCTAAGGTTCAAGCTGTCAGAGGCCATGGGCCCATGAGTGTGGGAGCACACAGGGCCTGGAAGGCTCTGGGAGGTGGGGAGGGGTGTGGGGGGAGGGTCCGAGACGTCGTGTGACCTCACTTCCTTGGTGACCAACAGCCACAGAACTCGGAACCCCAGTTGCCCAGTTGACCTAGTCTGAGGAGACCGCACTGTGCGCTCCTCCCTTTGCCACAGACCAAAGCAAGTATGTTTGGCTGCTGCCTACCTCTGCCTAGAGGCCGTGGCCGCCGCCGCGAACGCGGCCACGGGACTCCCCAGCCCCAGAGTGCCATGCAGCGCCTGAGGCGCTGGCTCAGATCCCACTCCACACCAGCGGGGATATTTGGCAGGCGGCGTCCACAAGTCCCGCACAGCCCACGGGATGGCCCTCGCCCTGAAGCAGACTTGGCCCTCCCACAGGCCACGCCGGACTTGCCGGCCCCGGGCTCCGAGAGCCTCCCCACGACCACCGAGCCGCTCCCGCCACCCAGTCCAGGGGAGGTTTGCCGTGGCCCGCCCAGCGCTAGCCCTGTGGGTACCCTGAGCCCGGGAGCTGCCCAGCGCCCAGGACACCACAAGGCCGTGCCCCGGGCCGGTCCACAAAGTCGGGGCCAGGGCTGTGAGAGCCTCCCCTCCAGTGCTGGGCTGCTCCCACCGCTCAGCCCCGGGGAGGTGCGCTGTGCCCGGCCCACCACTAGCGCCGTGCGTGCCTTGAGCCCTGGGGATGCCCTAGCCCGTGGCCACCACATGGTCGTCCCATGGCCCGGCCCGGGCCGGCGGTGCCAGAGCACTGAGAGACTCCCTTCCACTGCTGGGCCGCTCCCACCGCTCAGCTCGGGGGAGGTTCACCGTGGCTGGCCCACACCTACCCAGGTGAGTGCTCTCATCACCTCCAAGTCCTTCCTCCTCTGCCCGGGCCCGGGTGGAGGTGGGTGTCACGGCTCCCCGGGGACGGTCCACAATGAAGAACCAGGGCTCTCTCTCCAGTCACCTTGCCACGGGAGTCTGAGAGAGAATCTCCTCGCCGGCCTCAGGCTCTTCTCACCTACCCCGCTCCTGCCCACCCCGTACCGTCCTTCCATCAACCCTGCCAATCCATGGGGCTGGGTCGCCCGGGAGGGCAGAGTCCCAAAAGTTTCCACGGGGCCACAAACAGTCCCAATCGCAGCCACACACCACGGCCCTCCCTCCCACCGTCGTCCTCACGCTTCTCACTGGCCCCTTGGCCGCCCGCCCCTGTCTCCTCAGATCTGCCTACGGCACATGGCAAACACCTGCTGGGGGATCGCCGTCTCCTACAGCCTGACCGTGAGGCGCCGGTGCTGGTCTCTCACCTGGGTGAGTGTGGATGCACGCTGCTTCCTCCAAGGACACCCAGCACACTGGACACACTCACACTGGGCCCGGCTTGGACAAACTCACACGGGGCTTTCTCTGCCGTGCCCACAACACCCCTAGCTCCCCCTGCTACCCCCACACTTCTTGACTTGTCAGGGACACCACTGGAAAAGTCTCCGGCACCCAGTGCCATCCAGGCCCCCGTCTCCAAGCCTGCTATCTAGACGCCCCACAACTTGGACACTCACCACAGTAAAAGCACCTAGCTCGCTGCCCATACGTGCCCGTTGCATTTCACTGGGCATGCTCTGGCCCCGTTCTGACTGGTTCCATCCGGCCCACCGCCTCTCCATCCCAGTGCCGGGCACTACCACTTTCCGCACCTTCTGGAGGCGGTCACCATCAACCATCAGGGCGGAGGCTGGCTTTAGGCAAAGGCTCAGGCACACTTGCCACTGCAGACTCACGGTCTGTCTGTGTGGGTGCGGGCCTGATTCTGTGCCTGCCTGCAGGTGGTGTTGGGGGTGGCCCCTTGGGACCCCATCACAATGGCACTGGGATTTGTTCTGAACTCGCCCCACACCCCTACACGTTGAGTCAAACACTTTGATAACGGACCCTGGGTCTCCCTAGAGCGACAACGGCCTGAAGGTCCTGAACCTGCAGGAAATGTACATGGTGCAGAGCATCTGCATGGTGACACGGGGCACCTGTCACCTGTCGCCCAGGGTAGCGTACCGGCCACCTGCCCCTCTGCAAGGCCCCAGCTCTCGGGGCCCCATGGAGGCACTGTGCTGCGGCCTAGAGATCCTGCGTGTCACCAGGTGAGGGCTCTGGCTCACACGGGCAGCCGCAGCTCATCCAGGGGCTCACCCGGGTGGGCGGGTAGGAAGAGTTGCCGGGGCCCTCACTGTGCCGTGGCCCCTTGGCCCCCATGTTGCTCCAGGTGGTCGGTGGCTCGCCGACACGCCTGCCTCACCCTGCTGAGCTTCGCCTGGACTCACAGCCCCAGTGCACACGGGCGCAACCTCGCGCTGCAAGTGCCCAGAGGGAGCTCTCCCGCAGGGTGCTCTCCCAGGGAGATGCCGCTCCCACTGCACAGCACCATGCTGCTTTGCCCTGCCCAGCCAAGGCCTGTGAGTGTCCGGCAGTGCCTTTCATCCTTCCTCCTCCGGGGCAGGTGGGAGGTCTCCACGGGAACAGACGGTCAAGGACAGGCTCCTTGCTCACCTAGAACACTCACTCCACACGGGGAGGTGATGCTGGCCTGGCCGCTGTTTCCCCTCCCCCAAGCCCCCGGGCTCGCTAGCTACCCCACGGCCCCCGCCCTCAGCCAGCCGTGCAAGTCCACGGGGCTGGGTCCCACCTTGGCAGCCACCAGCCCCCAAAAGTTTCCACCGGGCCACCCACACAGCCGCCTCAGCAGCCACACGCCATGACCTCCCCACACCCATCCTTAGGCTTCTTGCCGGATACATGACGCTCCCTCTCTTTGCAGACCTGCACCACAGTCCTGAGCCACCCCTGGGAACGGGCTGGCTGCACCTGGCCCCGTGGGGCCTTTCCATGGAGCACCCAGCTCCTAGGGCCCTCCCATGGCTGTTGGAGCATCTGGAGCCCAGTAATGGGGAGGCTGCAGGTGAGTGCCGCAGGCCCTTTGCTCTCCCTTCTAAGGAAGGGATAGCCCGCCTTCAGTGCACACAGGAACACGGCGGCTCCAATCACATGCACGTCCGCACACAGGACAGGGGTGGACAAGTACAGGGGAGTGTGTGTGTTGTATACGGGGAGGGCGGGGGAAAGACCCCCGAGAGGCCAGTGGGTGTGGCTGGGGCAGAGGGCCCACATCATGCTAGGACCCAGAACAATCACTTCGGGAGGTCTTAGGTGCCTCCGTCTACCTCGGGGGCCTTAGTGGCCAGGGCTCCATCTGCAAGGCAGTGAGCGGGCGGGCGGGACTGGTTGCCAGCGCTCACATGGCCGCTGCACCTTTTCTGCTCCTCTTGCAGCTTCGGGGCCAGCTCCAGCCCCAGTGGTGCCAGCATCCTCTGGGCTCCGACCTGCACTGTCACAGGACACCGCCATAGACACCACCACACAGCCCTTGGCCGCCAGCAGAAGCCACAAGGGCAGACGCCTGCCCACGGGCTCTTTAGCCCAGCCTCCCCTTGCACCAGCCCCTGACCCACTCCCGCCCGCCCAGTTCCTGCTCATCCTTACCCTTCTCCCTTTACATTCTTGTTAAACTACCGTGTGTTTTTTTTTCTAAAATTTATTAAAAAGTCAAGGATAAAAAGTCAGACAATGTCACTTTTGAGCAACACACACACACACACACACACACACACACACACACAAAGAGAGAGAGAAAGTTTTCCAGTCCTTGGCCTCAAGTTGTTTTAGAGGTGGCCCAGCCTCCAGCACTGCTGAGTAGCTGGGAAGACCTTCATGGGGGAGATGGGTGTGGGCGGGCACGCGTGCTGCTGGGAAGACCTTTCCTGGGGCCCACGGCACACAGGAAGGTCTTACAAGCTACCGGCAGTGGGATCCCTCGGGAATCCATGAGGGACAAAGAGGAAGGCAGAGCCTGTCCATCCAAAGCACATGGCCAGCCCAAGTTTTGTCTTCTGCCCAATGACCCCACAGGAACCGTGGGAACTAACCCGCACACGGACAAAACAAACACCCCAACACCCGACCCACCCAGGTGGGAACCAACGCACACGGTCCTCGGGTACCATGTGTGGCCAGCAGCCTGGCTGGTGGGTTTGAAGGAGCTTCTGGCCAGCACTCAAGACAATAGAGAATGGGGGCAGGTGGAGCCCTGGGGGTCCTCTGGCTAGCCAAATCTCAGCTCTGAAGAAACAGGTCACCTGAATGAAGGAATGGCGCTAATGCTGGGGATCCATGCCACGGGGACTCTTGCACAACCCTTCGGGATATCCTGGCAAGTCTACTCACTCCTGGCAGCTCCGCGAAGACCAAGAGGGTGGAAAGCGTTACAACGTCCCCACAGTAGGCACCAATGGCTTCACCTGGTTCAGGGCTACCAGGAAACACTGTGTGGTGCTGGCAGTAGGCACAGCAGCAAAGCAGGCGGCAGCGGCAGGAGGAGGCAGAGGGGGAGCAGGAGGAATGAGACGGGAGGTTGGGTGGCCCAGAGCTCTGTCACAGAGAAGGCAGAAAGCCTCCCTTACAATCACAGGACATTTCATTACATTTAAAAGAATAAAGGCCGTCTGGGAAGCCTAGCTAAACACTTTCCCTTCCCTGACAAGGAAGGCAGTTGAGGAGACGTCTCTCGCTGCGGAAAGCACCGCATCCGGCTTACATGTCCCACCTGAGAGCACACAAAGAGGCCAAGGATTCCCTGGCTCCAGAAGACACAGCCACGCAAGACAGTGCCAGGAGACAAAACAACTCCCCGACCAGCTCCCCAGGGACAGAAATGGGCACAGCCATTTCTTTCTTCACCAGGGAACTGCAACGCCATCAGACTGCAAAGTCGTCCCCGAGGGCGTTTCCTACAGGAGGGTTTCATCCCATGCTCTATCAAGCCTCTCCATCCTCAGCTCACTGTGGAGCCAAAGAAACAGGTGGTTTTTAGACTTCAGGGTGCTCACATGTAGGCTAGGACTTTCCTTACAGGAAAATAAGGAGTGTGCCCCTGGGCTAGGAACAGGGGCAAAAGCCAACTGACCTGGCCAAGGGTGGATGGGAGTCTGCTCCCTACCCACGTGTGTTCCCAAGGAGACTTGTGGCCCTGCCCCTCAATCAATCAATCCATAATCTGTCTTTTGTGGGGGCAAGGCACGTCCTGAAGAGAGTTTCCCACATGCACTGTGTCTGTCTTTTCCTCCCCTTCTCTCTCTCCTTGCATCCCCTCCCGTGCCCTCACTTCCTGTCCTGTCCCTCTCTTCTTTTCCTCCCTCTTACCTATCACCCCCCATGCAAGCAAAGCCCAGACTTGCTTCCCCAGCTTTGCCAGCAAGGGGCTCACAAGCTTGAACTCATCTGGCCAACCCCAAGAGTGAAGGATGTCCCAATGGCACAGGACACAGACTCCTGTGGAGCAAGTAAGTCAGCCAATGACCCCTCTCCTCCTACATAAGGCCACCATCCCGCTCAACATCGTGCTACAGCTGGTTCCTCTTACCAGCCCCTCCTTCCATGCTTGCTGATCAAAATGCAAAGCAACCAACCAAAGCGTCTGTCCTTCCCCCAAAACCCCCATTGCATGGGCGAATTTGGGACTGAAAACTAACTCTCTCTCTCTCTCTCTCTCTCTCTCTCTATCTATCTCTCACACATGGGATTTGAACTCTGGGCCTTGGCACTGTCGTTGACACTTGAGCTCTTCAGCTCCAGGCTAGAGCTCTACTTGAGCCAAAGAGCCCCACCTCCGGTTTCCTGGTGGTTCATAGGAGACAAAAGTCTCATAGACTGGCTGAAAGCCAGGGCTGGCTTTGAGCCTGGATCCTCAGATCGAGGCCGACTAAGTAGCTAGGATTACAGGCGTGAGCCACTGGCACCCGGCTCCTTCTTGTCTCTTTGCCTGGAAAACGGCTGCCCTATTGGGCCTCGTTTGTAGAAAAGCGACCGCAAAACACGCACTGCTCTTATTGCTCAAGTATCATTGAGGCTCAAGGGAAGTCCTGAGAATACCATGGAAGTGCCCTCCTTAGAGGAAGGGCAAATGGTCGGAATAGTGACTGGCCAAAGGGATTGAGTGGGGAGGAGGATGACGACAAAGAGGAGGAAGAAGAAGAGGAGGAAGACCAGGAGGAGGAAGAGGAAAGGAGAGCCTCTAAGAGGCCACAATGCCCCTTATGTAGGGTCCCTAGGGAGACACTGGGTGCCCAGCATGTTGTGTGTCCTGGGAACTGTACGGCCTGTCAGGTGGGAAGGAGGTCACGTGCCCCACCCTACCCCATGACCCCCATGGGGAATGTGTGCTCATGTAGGCCAAGGGCCCTAAGGTTCAAGCTGTCAGAGGCCATGGGCCCATGAGTGTGGGAGCACACAGGGCCTGGAAGGCTCTGGGAGGTGGGGAGGGGTGTGGGGGGAGGGTCCGAGACGTCGTGTGACCTCACTTCCTTGGTGACCAACAGCCACAGAACTCGGAACCCCAGTTGCCCAGTTGACCTAGTCTGAGGAGACCGCACTGTGCGCTCCTCCCTTTGCCACAGACCAAAGCAAGTATGTTTGGCTGCTGCCTACCTCTGCCTAGAGGCCGTGGCCGCCGCCGCGAACGCGGCCACGGGACTCCCCAGCCCCAGAGTGCCATGCAGCGCCTGAGGCGCTGGCTCAGATCCCACTCCACACCAGCGGGGATATTTGGCAGGCGGCGTCCACAAGTCCCGCACAGCCCACGGGATGGCCCTCGCCCTGAAGCAGACTTGGCCCTCCCACAGGCCACGCCGGACTTGCCGGCCCCGGGCTCCGAGAGCCTCCCCACGACCACCGAGCCGCTCCCGCCACCCAGTCCAGGGGAGGTTTGCCGTGGCCCGCCCAGCGCTAGCCCTGTGGGTACCCTGAGCCCGGGAGCTGCCCAGCGCCCAGGACACCACAAGGCCGTGCCCCGGGCCGGTCCACAAAGTCGGGGCCAGGGCTGTGAGAGCCTCCCCTCCAGTGCTGGGCTGCTCCCACCGCTCAGCCCCGGGGAGGTGCGCTGTGCCCGGCCCACCACTAGCGCCGTGCGTGCCTTGAGCCCTGGGGATGCCCTAGCCCGTGGCCACCACATGGTCGTCCCATGGCCCGGCCCGGGCCGGCGGTGCCAGAGCACTGAGAGACTCCCTTCCACTGCTGGGCCGCTCCCACCGCTCAGCTCGGGGGAGGTTCACCGTGGCTGGCCCACACCTACCCAGGTGAGTGCTCTCATCACCTCCAAGTCCTTCCTCCTCTGCCCGGGCCCGGGTGGAGGTGGGTGTCACGGCTCCCCGGGGACGGTCCACAATGAAGAACCAGGGCTCTCTCTCCAGTCACCTTGCCACGGGAGTCTGAGAGAGAATCTCCTCGCCGGCCTCAGGCTCTTCTCACCTACCCCGCTCCTGCCCACCCCGTACCGTCCTTCCATCAACCCTGCCAATCCATGGGGCTGGGTCGCCCGGGAGGGCAGAGTCCCAAAAGTTTCCACGGGGCCACAAACAGTCCCAATCGCAGCCACACACCACGGCCCTCCCTCCCACCGTCGTCCTCACGCTTCTCACTGGCCCCTTGTCCGCCCGCCCCTGTCTCCTCAGATCTGCCTACGGCACATGGCAAACACCTGCTGGGGGATCGCCGTCTCCTACAGCCTGACCGTGAGGCGCCGGTGCTGGTCTCTCACCTGGGTGAGTGTGGATGCACGCTGCTTCCTCCAACGACACCCAGCACACTGGACACACTCACACTGGGCCCGGCTTGGACAAACTCACACGGGGCTTTCTCTGCCGTGCCCACAACACCCCTAGCTCCCCCTGCTACCCCCACACTTCTTGACTTGTCAGGGACACCACTGGAAAAGTCTCCGGCACCCAGTGCCATCCAGGCCCCCGTCTCCAAGCCTGCTATCTAGACGCCCCACAACTTGGACACTCACCACAGTAAAAGCACCTAGCTCGCTGCCCAAACGTGCCCATTGCATTTCACTGGGCATGCTCTGGCCCCGTTCTGACTGGTTCCATCCGGCCCACCGCCTCTCCATCCCAGTGCCGGGCACTACCACTTTCCGCACCTTCTGGAGGCGGTCACCATCAACCATCAGGGCGGAGGCTGGCTTTAGGCAAAGGCTCAGGGACACTTGCCACTGCAGACTCACGGTCTGTCTGTGTGGGTGCGGGCCTGATTCTGTGCCTGCCTGCAGGTGGTGTTGGGGGTGGCCCCTTGGGACCCCATCACAATGGCACTGGGATTTGTTCTGAACTCGCCCCACACCCCTACACGTTGAGTCAAACACTTTGATAACGGACCCTGGGTCTCCTTAGAGCGACAACGGCCTGAAGGTCCTGAACCTGCAGGAAATGTACCTGGTGCAGAGCATCTGCATGGTGACACGGGGCACCTGTCACCTGTCGCCCAGGGTAGCGTACCGGCCACCTGCCCCTCTGCAAGGCCCCAGCTCTCGGGGCCCCATGGAGGCACTGTGCTGCGGCCTAGAGATCCTGCGTGTCACCAGGTGAGGGCTCTGGCTCACACGGGCAGCCGCAGCTCATCCAGGGGCTCACCCGGGTGGGCGGGTAGGAAGAGTTGCCGGGGCCCTCACTGTGCCGTGGCCCCTTGGCCCCCATGTTGCTCCAGGTGGTCGGTGGCTCGCCGACACGCCTGCCTCACCCTGCTGAGCTTCGCCTGGACTCACAGCCCCAGTGCACACGGGCGCAACCTCGCGCTGCAAGTGCCCAGAGGGAGCTCTCCCGCAGGGTGCTCTCCCAGGGAGATGCCGCTCCCACTGCACAGCACCATGCTGCTTTGCCCTGCCCAGCCAAGGCCTGTGAGTGTCCGGCAGTGCCTTTCATCCTTCCTCCTCCGGGGCAGGTGGGAGGTCTCCACGGGAACAGACGGTCAAGGACAGGCTCCTTGCTCACCTAGAACACTCACTCCACACGGGGAGGTGATGCTGGCCTGGCCGCTGTTTCCCCTCCCCCAAGCCCCCGGGCTCGCTAGCTACCCCACGGCCCCCGCCCTCAGCCAGCCGTGCAAGTCCACGGGGCTGGGTCCCACCTTGGCAGCCACCAGCCCCCAAAAGTTTCCACCGGGCCACCCACACAGCCGCCTCAGCAGCCACACGCCATGACCTCCCCACACCCATCCTTAGGCTTCTTGCCGGATACATGACGCTCCCTCTCTTTGCAGACCTGCACCACAGTCCTGAGCCACCCCTGGGAACGGGCTGGCTGCACCTGGCCCCGTGGGGCCTTTCCATGGAGCACCCAGCTCCTAGGGCCCTCCCATGGCTGTTGGAGCATCTGGAGCCCAGTAATGGGGAGGCTGCAGGTGAGTGCCGCAGGCCCTTTGCTCTCCCTTCTAAGGAAGGGATAGCCCGCCTTCAGTGCACACAGGAACACGGCGGCTCCAATCACATGCACGTCCGCACACAGGACAGGGGTGGACAAGTACAGGGGAGTGTGTGTGTTGTATACGGGGAGGGCGGGGGAAAGACCCCCGAGAGGCCAGTGGGTGTGGCTGGGGCAGAGGGCCCACATCATGCTAGGACCCAGAACAATCACTTACGGAGGTCTTAGGTGCCTCCGTCTACCTCGGGGGCCTTAGTGGCCAGGGCTCCATCTGCAAGGCAGTGAGCGGGCGGGCGGGACTGGTTGCCAGCGCTCACATGGCCGCTGCACCTTTTCTGCTCCTCTTGCAGCTTCGGGGCCAGCTCCAGCCCCAGTGGTGCCAGCATCCTCTGGGCTCCGACCTGCACTGTCACAGGACACCGCCATAGACACCACCACACAGCCCTTGGCCGCCAGCAGAAGCCACAAGGGCAGACGCCTGCCCCCGGGCTCTTTAGCCCAGCCTCCCCTTGCACCAGCCCCTGACCCACTCCCGCCCGCCCAGTTCCTGCTCATCCTTACCCTTCTCCCTTTACATTCTTGTTAAACTACCGTGTGTTTTTTTTTCTAAAATTTATTAAAAAGTCAAGGATAAAAAGTCACACAATGTCACTTTTGAGCAACACACACACACACACACACACACACACACACACAAAGAGAGAGAGAAAGTTTTCCAGTCCTTGGCCTCAAGTTGTTTTAGAGGTGGCCCAGCCTCCAGCACTGCTGAGTAGCTGGGAAGACCTTCATGGGGGAGATGGGTGTGGGCGGGCACGCGTGCTGCTGGGAAGACCTTTCCTGGGGCCCACGGCACACAGGAAGGTCTTACAAGCTACCGGCAGTGGGATCCCTCGGGAATCCATGAGGGACAAAGAGGAAGGCAGAGCCTGTCCATCCAAAGCACATGGCCAGCCCAAGTTTTGTCTTCTGCCCAATGACCCCACAGGAACCGTGGGAACTAACCCGCACACGGACAAAACAAACACCCCAACACCCGACCCACCCAGGTGGGAACCAACGCACACGGTCCTCGGGTACCATGTGTGGCCAGCAGCCTGGCTGGTGGGTTTGAAGGAGCTTCTGGCCAGCACTCAAGACAATAGAGAATGGGGGCAGGTGGAGCCCTGGGGGTCCTCTGGCTAGCCAAATCTCAGCTCTGAAGAAACAGGTCACCTGAATGAAGGAATGGCGCTAATGCTGGGGATCCATACCACGGGGACTCTTGCACAACCCTTCGGGATATCCTGGCAAGTCTACTCACTCCTGGCAGCTCCGCGAAGACCAAGAGGGTGGAAAGCGTTACAACGTCCCCACAGTAGGCACCAATGGCTTCACCTGGTCCAGGGCTACCAGGAAACACTGTGTGGTGCTGGCAGTAGGCACAGCAGCAAAGCAGGCGGCAGCGGCAGGAGGAGGCAGAGGGGGAGCAGGAGGAATGAGACGGGAGGTTGGGTGGCCCAGAGCTCTGTCACAGAGAAGGCAGAAAGCCTCCCTTACAATCACATGAAAGCAGGGGCTGGGGATATAGCCTAGTGGCAAGAGTGCCTGCCTCGGATACACGAGGCCCTAGGTTGGATTCCCCAGCACCACATATACAGAAAACGGCCAGAAGTGGCGCTGTGACTCAAGTGGCAGAGTGCTAGCCTTGAGCAGGAAGAAGCCAGGGACAGTGCTCAGGCCCTGAGTCCAAGGCCCAGGACTGGCCAAAAAAAACAAAAAAAAACAAAAACAATCACATGAAAGCCGTCTGGGAAGCCTAGCAAAACACTTTCCCTTCCCTGACAAGGAAGGCAGTTGAGGAGACGTCTCTCACTGCGCAAAGCACCGCATCCGGCTTACATGTCCCACCTGAGAGCACACAAAGAGGCCAAGGATTCCCTGGCTCCAGAAGACACAGCCTCGCAAGACAGTGCCAGGAGACAAAACAACTCCCCGACCAGCTCCCCAGGGACAGAAATGGGCACAGCCATTTCTTTCTTCACCAGGGAACTGCAAGCCCTCAGACTGCAAATTCGTCCCCGAGGGCGTGCTTTTCCTACAGGAGGGTTTCATCCCATTCTCTATCAAGCTTCTCCATCCTCAGCTCACTGTGGAGCCAAAGAAACAGGTGGTGTTTAGACTTCAGGGTGCTCACATGTAGGCTAGGACTTTCCTTACAGGAAAATAAGGAGTGTGCCCCTGGGCTAGGAACAGGGGCCAAAGTCAACTGACCTGGCCAAGGGTGGATGGGAGTCTGCTTCCTACCCATGTGTGTTCCCAAGGAGACTTGTGGCCCTGCCCCTCAATCAATCAATCCATAATCTGTCTTTTGTGGGGGCAAGGCACGTCCTGAAGAGAGTTTCCCACATGCACTGTGTCTGTCTTTTCCTCCCCTTCTCTCTCTCCTTGCATCCCCTCCCGTGCCCTCACTTCCTGTCCTGTCCCTCTCTTCTTTTCCTCCCTCTTCCCTATCCCCCCCATGCAAGCAAAGCCCAGACTTGCTTTCCCAGCTTTGCCAGCAAGGGGCTCACAAGCTTGAACTCATCTGGCCAACCCCAAGAGTGAAGGATGTCCCAATGGCACAGGACACAGACTCCTGAGGAGCAAGTAAGTCAGCCAATGACCCCTTTCCTCCCACATAAGGCCACCATCCCGCTCAACATTGTGCTACAGCTGGTTCCTCTTTCCAGACCCTCCTCCCAAAATGCAAAGCAACCAACCAAAGTATCTATCCTTCCCCCATAACCCCCATTGCATGGGCGAATTTGAGTTGAAAACTATCTCTCTCTCTCTCTCTCTCTCTCTCTCTCTCTCTCTCTCTCTCTCTCTCTCTCTCTCTCTCTCTCTCTCTCTCTCTCACATGGGATTTGAACTCTGGGCCTTGGCATTGTCGTTGACACTTGAGCTCTTCAGCTCCAGGCTAGAGCTCTATTGAGCCAAAGAGCACCACCCCCTGTCCTGGTGGTTCATTGGAGACAAGAGTCACATAGACTGGCTGAAAGCCAGGGCTGGCTTTGTGCCTGGATCCTCAGATGGAGGCCGATTGAGTAGCTAGCATTACAAGCATTAGCCACTCGCACCAGGCTCCTTCTTGTCTCTTTATCAGGAAAACGGCATCCATTTTGTACCTGGTTTTTAGAAAAGCAACCGCAAATCACGGATTGCTCTTATTGCTCAAGTATCATTGAGGCTCAAGGGAAGTCCTGTTGATACCATCCTAAGTGTCTTACTTAGTTAAAGGGCAAATGTTTGGAATACTGTCTGCCTGGAAGAGTGGTAGTAGGCGGGTAGGATGAGGAGGAACAGGAGTGAAAGGACGTGCAGGAAGAGGAGGAGGAGGAAGATAAGGAGGAGGAGGAGGAGGAGGAGGAGGAGGAGGAGGAGGAGGAGGAGGAGGAGGAGGAGGAGGAAACAGGCCCTAAAAAGCCACAATGCCCCCTTGGTAGGGTCCCTAGGGAGACACTGGTTGTACAGCATGTTGTTGTCCTGGTTACCGCATGGCCTGTGAAGGTGGGTAGTAGGTCACAGGCTCCATCTAAGCCCTTCACCTTACCTTACTCCTCTGGATATATCTATATTCTCCACCATTGCATGTGTACCTATGTTTGTGTACATTTCTTTGAGTATCTTACAGAGTGTTGATTTATTGTTAATAAAGTGCTTTAGTTAATTGTTGCTCGTGGGAGGTTGTTATTCCACCTTCAGTTATGAATGTTAGCTTTGCTAGAAACAATGATTTAGGCTGTCAGTTGTTTCTTTCAGGGCTTGAATTATATCTTTACATGCTATCCTATCTTTTAAAGCTTAACATTGGTTTGCTTTTATAGATGTCTTAATCATTCTCTCTTGCAAAATGCAATATACTTTTTCATTCTCTGTACTTACCATTTTAACTGTAATTGCCATGCATGTATTTGGGGTTGGAACGCTCTGCTGTAACATGCTGGGAATCTCTTTACTATGAGTTGGGATATAATCTGTTATTACTTGATTGAATAGTTTCCTATGCCTTCGTCTAGCACTTTTCTGTTTTCAATGATCAGGATTCCATTATTTGATTTTTAAATGGAGTCCTAGAGCTTTTGCATCCTCCCATTATATTTCTTCCTGCTTTCTTCTCTATCTCACTTTTCTATATGTACTTTGTCTTCAAGCCTTACTATTCTGTCTTCTATTTGTTTCCATCTCATGCTGAAGAGCCTTTCTAGAAAAACATTTTTATTTGCACTAAGGAATTTTTTCCTTTCCAGAGTTTCCATTTTACTTTATTCTAGGATTTCTAGAAGTTCTCTTCCATATCTTCCATTGTGTTTATTTCATTTAGCCATTTATTGTATCCGTGTTTGAGTTTTCATTTTTCAGAATGACCTTTAAATGGTTGTGCAAAGGAGATCCCATTTAACATAGCATTTTAAATATAATGCGTCTTGATCAACGTCACCCTTTTCAACATTCGCACCCATCTCTCTCAGTTCCCACCTTCCCTTGTTTTTGTTTAATTTTCTTTTTGTTGGTCCTTGGTACTCTACCACTTTGAGCCATAACTCCACTTCTAGCTTTCTGGTGGTTATTGGAGATAAGAATCTCATGGACTTTCTAACCCAATATGGCAGTGAACTATGATCTCAGACCTAAGATTCCACAGTATCTAGGATTAAAGGTGTGAGCTTCAAGTGCCCTGCTTTGCAGGTTTTGTTTTTTTTTTCTATTAAAAGTTGTCTTTACGACGCTGAAGGACAGCAATACAATCGTTTCTTTACAAAGCCTACAAAGCCACTAATATAAAAATCTATAAACGCCATAAATTCATTCCTAGGTTATTCTTGTCATATAAGCATATAATTAGACTTTCCGTTATTTCCCAAGCTATTTTTGCGGTTTGCTTTTTATTGTACTGCTGAATGCATCTTTGATCATCCTTTCCTAAAATGATTTTTTTAAAAGATCTGTGTGAAACTTTATTGCGGAGGATGCTATTCATGACACAGAGGTTGGGAACTGCAAATATGTCACAAGTCTTACAAATAGTTCAAGAATTTTACATACATTTTTTTTTTTACAGTTTGTCTCTTTTTCAAAATGGTAGTTTGGGCTAGGAGTTACGTACATACAGTGAAGCATTTTAGGAATGTTAGAGATGAGACAGGAAGATGAATAATACAAAGGAAAAGCCATTATTCTTGCCAGCTATATATTGTATTGCTTTCAAAAGCAACTGTACATGCTGTAGTCAGTTCAGAGTTAAATATTTCTACTAATCTGTTTTGGGAGAGCAAATGTCTTTCAAGGTTTCAAGTTCCTCTATAAGCTTCTTGTTCTGAACTTCCAGCACGGCAACTCCACTTTCCAGACATTTCACATATTCTTTCTTTCAATGTCGACATTCTTTAGCAGCTTCCCTAGAAAAAGTAGAGGCATAAGGGCAAACAAAACATTGTTTTTCTTGTTGTTTTTGCAGGCAATTGACAAATACGTGGACGTAAGCTTGGTAAGTGTAATCAGAAACGTACTCCAAATCTTGGAACAACATTCCCAATTCAATTTCACACCCTCAGACCAAGTGGATTCTTAGTTAAGGGTCACAGATGTCCCTTCCACAAGTCCACACTGGTGACCAGAGGCCCGCCACGTCACTTGCCTTGGTCACAGCTCCCCATAAACAAGGTCAAACTCAGTTACTCTGCTTTATGGCAATAAAGATCTTTGAGGGCCTTGAGTTCCTCAATGAGGGTCTTGTTTTGGTTTTCAAGCACAGCCACACAGTTTTCAAGACATTTGACATATTCCTTCTTCTTCCTGCAACACTCCCGAGCAGCTTCCCTGTTTTTCATTAGCCTCAGCTCCCGCTTCCTTGTGGCTTCTTCCGCTAGCTGCTGGGGGCTGTGCAGACTCCCTGGTGAGGCGGCCATCACCACGCCCTGGGGCAGCGCCGTCGTGGGAGCCCGGATCTGGTAAGTGAGCATGTCCCCTGTGGCAGCTGTCTCGTCGCCGGTGACGGCCATGGCGGGCTTGGGCATGCGGAGCGCCCTGCTCACCCCGACGTGGCGCCGCGCCAACTGCGCCCTCCAGCCAGCATGTGCCCGGGCGGGCGGGGCACGCGCCTGCTTTGCAGGTTTTTAAAAATCATTTGGCATGCTCCTCGAATGAGTCACTCCCCCATTTGGGAGTCCATATCTTCAAGCAGTGCTTCTCATTTACCCACTGAAGACTTAAATGAACATATATATGTATATATATATATACATATATATACATACATATATAAATGAACTTAAAATATATAGCTTTTCAAAATATAATATATATGCAAAACTAACAGGGGGGGTAGTTTTATGCTTTCTAACATAGATCCAAGAGAAGCCAACTCTAAATCTGGAGACTACCTTTGAAAATAAAAGTTGTAAAATATTAGAAACTAAACTCTATTAAGGGATGTCTTTTGTTTCTTTTTACTAAGTAGCCACATCCGTGGATTGGGGACCTTTGCTCTGCCAAGGGACATTTGGGTATTTATAGCAACACTGTGAGCCATGCACAATTACTACTACTGGCAGATAGTCTGTAGGCAGCTGATGAGAAGCACTTGTGTCTACCCTGTTGTATACCAGTTATTCTGAGTGCCTTATACAGTCCATGGCCTGACATTTACCCTGCAGGCTTCTCATTGCATAAGATAGAGACCTATTTGGCTCATGCCAGATGACATAACTCTAAGCAAGGACAGTTTAACTGCCCATTTTATCTTGTATGTATACCCAGGTAAAATATTGTCTTTATGAAATTCTTGGGACCAGAAGCATTTTATATATTGCAGTTGCTGTAGCTATTCTGGAGCTGAGACTCAAATCTAAGTGGATATATTGTAATGGTTCTGGGACACAGGGTTTGGGTGTTGCTGTCCTAAGCGTTTGTTAGCACTCTACCACCTGAAACACAGCTCAACTGCTGGATTTTTTTTTTTTTGGTGATTAATTGGAGAAAAATGTCTCACAGAGTTTTCTGCACTTCAAACCACATTCCTCAGAGTTGAGCCTCTTGCATTTCCTTCATGTCTAAGGATGTCAAACATTTTTCATATATGTATTGGCCATTCGTCTTTCTTCATTTGAAAACTGCCTGTGCAATTCAGTTATCCACATCTGGATTGGATTCTATTTTATTTCTCCACACATTCTAGACATTAATCCTCTGTTGGATGAGTATCTGGCAAACATTTACAGAACCAGATTCTAGAATTATATTCTAAGTGTGACCACAATGCAACGACTGAATTTCAGGTAAGACAGCAAGTAGGTTCCTGGAGAGAAGAAAAAGAGCAGGGCCAAGCCCAAAAGAGTCTGAAACTCCCTAAAATGTGAAGACAGAGCTCACTGAACAGCTCTTGGGTTGTACAAGACACAGATGATAACAATGTAGCCAGGCTCCAGGGAGAATTGCCCACAATGGCGCAGACCCCACAGCTGCTTGAAAATGCCAGGTCAAGAGAAAGAGCCACGGGCTGGGGATATAGCCTAGTGGCAAGAGTGCCTACCTCGGATACACGAGGCTCTAGGTTCGATTCCCCAGCACCACATATACAGAAAACGGCCAGAAGCGGCGCTGTGGCTCAAGTGGCAGAGTGCTAGCCTTGAGCGGGAAGAAATCAGGGACGATGCTCAGGCCCTGAGTCCAAGGCCCAGGACTGGCCAAAAAAAAAAAAAAAAGAGAGAAAGAGCCACATTGTTCTAGGCTTCTACCCATGTGTGATGGACAGGCAAGTTAAAGAGACAGAAGATCAGTGGCTGCATGGGCTAAAAGGAAAGGGAGTGGTAAATGCCTTTTGTGGGGAATCACAGAGGTTGTACAACCGTCTGTGTATACTAAATTATATAGTAATACATATTAAAACCATTGGTTTCATAGCACATAAATAACATTTCAGTAACAACTGAACAGTCAAGGAAATGAAAAGGCAAGCCGTGGAATTGTTCACAGTGTTGGCAAGATATATTGCTTCATACAGGACGTGTGTCCAGAAGGAAGATAGTAGAAAAAAATCAACAACAAAGATAACCCAATAGGGAGCTGGGAATGTGGCTTAGCAGTAGAGTGCTTGCCTACCAGGCAGGAAGCCTTGGGTTTGATGCTGGAAGTGGCATTGTGGCTCCAGAGGTCTAGTGATCACAAAGAAGCCAGGGACAGTGCTCAGGCCCTGAGTCAAAGTCCAAGGACGGGCAAAAACTAAAATAAAACTTTGCAGAAGACTAGGAACAGACAATTCATTTAAGAAATGATACTGTCTCATTTCTTTAAAATTAAATGACTTTCAAAGAAAAAGCAGGAAGCCTACCACCAGCAACCTGGCCAAGCTGGTCCCCTAGTGAAGTCTACCTACAGAAAGTCCCCCTCTGGCAGTGCCAAGCGGGGACCCTGAGTGACAAGGGAACCCCTGGGAGGTGAGAAGCTCAGAATGTGCAAGCTGAGCCCTGGGGTAAGGGGAAAAAGAGATAGAGCAGACAACCGGGTATTCTGGACAGCCTGCATGGGATCTTGGAGCAGCCCAGAATGAGGAGCCAAGGGGCCTAAGAGAGACCAGAGGTGTGGCACCGGGACACTAGGGACTCCGGGCCAGCCAATATATTGGAGTAGCCTGGGACAAGGGGGTAGGGACAGCCAGAGTATTGCAACAGCCTGGGTGAGGAGCCAGGGGCTGGCTGGAGTCTAGGGGCACCTCTGGGCAAGGGGCCACCAGGGAGGTTTGGCCAGCCAGGGACAAATGTTAAGAGGGCCAACCGGGATTTCAGGGAAGCCGGGGGCAATAGTCAATGCTGCGGCCTCTAGGATCCCAGCAGAGCAGAGAGCAGGCAGTTTATGGTTCTGAGGGTGCAAAGACTGGAGGAGGAAGCAGCACTGGTGCCTGACCCCAGCTGAGCAGCTCCAGCTGCAGCCCAGCATGGCCCCAGTGCACCCCAGCAATCACAATCACTCACCTCTGCCCTGCTCTGTACCCGCCCACCCTTCTAGAGGATCATTCTACACCCCAAAAGGAAGAAATGGATTAATGGGCAGTGAAACTCAGTGGGGATCAGGGCAGTGTAACCTGTTCTCCTCTGTGAACAGGAATTACCACATGATCCCTCAGTTGCACATCTGTGTGTGTACCCAAACCAGTTCAACATGGGGGTCCTGAAGGGAGCCAGTCACACTCAAGGTCATGGAAGCATCACTCTCCACACACAAAGCACCAATGCCACACAAGTGTCTGAAAAGACATGCACTGAAAACAGAATGCTGCATGTGCACATGTGAGCCACCAACACTCAGCTGGAAACTCAATTTCTATTTTTTTTATTTTTTTTATTTTTTATTTAAATTTTTTTTTGGCCAGTCCTGGGCCTTGGACTCAGGGCCTGAGCACTGTCCCTTGCTTCTTTTTGCTCAAGGCTAGCACTCTGCCACTTGAGCCACAGCGCCACTTCTGGCCATTTTCTATATATGTGGTGCTGGGGAATCGAACCCAGGGCCTCATGTATACGAGGCAAGCTCTCTTGCCACTACGCCATATCCCCAGCCCGAAACTCAATTTCTAAATGAAAGCAAACCGGGAAGAGAAGAGAGAGATGGAGAAAGGCTGCTGCCTTCTGGTTCCATGAACAGCTGTACTAAATCATACCACCCCTCTATGGCAGACTGAAGACTGTGAAGCAAAATCAATCTGCTCTCTTTTAAATGGTTTCTCAAGAATATTGACCCAGCATCCGATGTTTAACAAGCACATAGGCCAAAGAGTTTTTGCAAAAAAGTAAAATGTTTAAGGACCTCCAACCTTATTTCAAAAACTGCTGTGAAGTTAGTAACTTTCTTAGCAGAGGACCGAGGTCAATACCTATAAATATGAAAATACATCTCAAAAATGCACACACGTGTACATACACACACATACACACACTTCTTTTGACAAAATTACTGACTTTGCCAGGCACTGGTGGCTCAGGCCTATAATCCTAGATACTGAAGAGACTTGAGATATGAAGATCTCAGTTTGAAGGCAGACCAGGCATGTAAAATCTTTTAGACTTTTGTCTCAAATTAGCTAGCAAAAAGCTGAAGTGGATCTGTGGGTCAAGTGGTAAGTTAGTAACCTTAAGAGAAAAAGCTAAAGAACTAAGCCTTCAGGTCAAGTCCTAATACAAACTAACTTTCTCTGTCTCTCTCTCCTTCCCTGATCAATTGGAACTGCTAGATTCAGGCCTATGACCTAGGACTCTGGTTACAGAACTAGTTGGTAACAATCCAGCCAAAATACAGGCCTTTGAAAGACTTTGAAAAGATGCTTCACTGGAGACACAGATGGTATTCACCGCCAGCAGCCAGCCACCAAGGAAGGAACTGGTGCAGTGGGGCCCGTTTAGTGCACCCTGCCTCATGATGACTCTGAAAGATGGCAACAGATCATGTTCTGAGCACTGACAATGGGAGGACACTACAAAGAAGACACTCTGAAAAAAGGCTCAACTGAACTTTTGCTGCAATTTGCCAAGTTCAAGCATACTCACCATGTTACTCAGAAATCCTCACCACGCCCCAGGTGTTTCTCTGAGAAAAAAGTGAAATAGATGTAAAACCTATGTGTCTGTTCAACAGGTCTGTGGTAAGGTCCAGAGCAGGCAAGATGGCCCAAATTCACCACACAGCAAACTGCCTTTGGTGGAATACGATCCCAGCCATTCTTATAGTCACTCCAAACAGCAGTCAAGAATAATAAACTTGAGGGAAGGAAGACATTGTACAAAAGGAAATGTACTCATTACCTAAGTCAGGTAATTGCAACCCCTCTCTACATCACCTTTAAACTAGCAATAAAGTAAATAGTAATTTTAAAAAAGGAACATAAACTCATTAGTACTGTAGGAGTGAGGTAGAATCAGGAAGCCCTTAGGTGGGTGCCAATGGCTAGGTGCCAATGGCTCACACCTTTCATCCTAGCTACTAAGAAGGTTGAGATCTGAGGATCATGGTTCAAAGCCAGTCCGGGCAGGAAAATACATGAGACTCTTATCTTCAATTAACCAACAGAAACCGAAAGTGGTATTGTGGCTCAAAGTGGTAGAACACTACCCTTCAGCTGAAGAGCTCAGGGACAGCACTCAGTTCAGTCCCAGAGTTCAGGCCCCAAGACTGACCCCCGAACCCCCCCAAAAAAGAATTAGGAAGTCCATAATCAAAAGCCCTTGTTAATTAGAATCCCACATTCTGGACTGAAGGAGAGCCTAGTAGAGTGCTGATCCCTTCCTTTGCCCCTTCCTTTTTAAAATTTTATTTATTTTTATTGTCAGGGTGATATATAGAGGGGTTACAGTTACATACATAAGGTAGTGGGTACATTTCTTGTCAAACTTGTTACCTCCTCCCTCATTTTTCTCATCTTCCTTCCTCTCCAATTCCCCGCCCCCCGCCAGTTGTTCAGTTGGATTACAACATATTGTTTCCTAAGTATTGCTGTTGTATTGGTTTGCCCTTTATCCTTTGTCTTACCATATTAATCTTCCCCTTCACTTCCCTAATTCAGGTAAATATATATACAATACCCAGAGTACCAAAACCAAATACAGGGGCTAAACTATTGGGAAGAAAAACAAAAGAAAAAGGCATAATTCCACATCGTACGTTGAAAATAACAACACTGATAAAGCAGTTATTGCCATAACTTGGAGTTCACTTTGCTTAGCATTATCTTATGTGGTCATATATACATAGCTATTGTGATCCTCTGTTAGGGAAATCCTAAGCAATTACTAATTATTACCAATGAGGGAAACCATAGAGTCCATGTTTCTTTGGGTCTGGCTCACTTAGTATGATTTTTTCCAAGTCTTTCCATTTCCTTACGAATGGTTGCCCCTTCCTTAAGGACCAGAAATAGTACAGAAAAACCACCCACTGCCTATTGTAATAGAGCAGCTAAGAGAAAGAGCAGTTAAGAGAACAAATATAAGACTATCACCCTTCTTGGAAACTGGGTCTCCAAGGAAGTGTGGTTTTTTTTTTTTAATTCTTTGCAAGGAAAGGTGAAGAGTGTCTTTCCTCCCCCTCCACATCTTCTCCTGTGCTCCTAAACCAAGGAAACAAGAGAGAAGGCAGTCATTAATTCAGTTCAACATTCTTTTTTTTCTTTTTTTTCAAATTTTTATTATCAAACTGATGTACAGAGAGGTTCAACTTTCTTTTCAATGGTGCTGAAAAGTATATGCAAATACACCTGCAATTAGATTTTGAAAGTCTTAAAATGCCATCTTGTGGGATAATTTGACTTTGAAAAACTCAATTTTTGTTTTAATCAGATCTTAACAAAGACATTTATAAATAAGTCCATTTCATTTTAAAATGGGGGGGCTGTGACTTTAACCCAAAATATATTTAAGCTTGGCCCAGGGAGATAATACAATTAATTTCACAATAGTTGTCAATAAATGGGAACGCTGCATAGAGACATTCATATTTTGGATGGCCAAAAAAGCAAATCTTACTGTACCAACAGAGGTGGGGCTTACTAAGCAGGGCCCTTCTGTAGCCTTCTCAGAGCTGGGAGATAGGACGTTCTTACCCCAGCCCAAAGCATATAGCAACAGGTGCTTGGGAAGAGATGATGGGGAAAAGAAAGCTCAAATGCTCTCCAGGAGAGCTCTGGAATGTCATCCAGAATCAATGACATACTGAGGCACGCAGGGAGCAGCCACAGGCTGCACATGCACCTCTGGCACCCTCCATCCTCTCACCCATGGGGGAGAGACAAGCACTGTGCAGCCAGCTCCAAGAGCACTCCCCTTCCTAGGAGAATGGTTTATTCCTGGAGAGGCTTTCCCAGACTTAAACAGGTCAGATACTCCTACTCTTCGTTCCTAGAGCCCCAGCCACAGAACTGGGCTCACATGCCCTCATTCCTTAGCCTTAAAGTCACCCTACAAGGTTTCATTCTCCTTCACAACTCTTTTTGTTGTTATTTGTTTTTGTTTTTTCGAGGAGATAGTAGTCCTGGGGCTTGAACTCTGGGCCTGGGCCCTCTCCCTGAGCCTTTGTGCTCCCAGCTAGCTAGCACCCTACTACTAGAGCCACAACTCCACTTCTGGATTTTTAGGTAGCTAGGTGGAGGTAAGAATCTCACAGGTTTTTCTGCTCAGGCTGGCTTCTCACATCAATCCTCAAATCTCAGCCTCCTGAGTAGCTAGAATTACAGATATGAGCCACTGGAGCCTGCCTCCTCCTTTACAACTCTGCATGAGAGCACAAAACATCTGGGCCCCTGGAGCAGACCTGGATGCCTACTGTCAAGACTCCAGTGAGAGCAGGTGCTTCTCACAAAGTGCAGCAGCTCACACTACCAGCTTGCTTCTCAGTCAAAGGTACACAGCTGCCAAGAAAACAGAGAGCAAAGCTCTTCTCTGGCTTAAACCACATTACCAGGCCTGTGCTGAGTACCGTTACTCAGGTGCTAGCCCTCAAACCAAATGGATTCATCTGTTTTGGAAAAATAAGGTTGTTTATTTCCAGTGGTGGGGATAAAATTCAGAGCATTCCCCAACCAGCCAAGCACTCTTCCCCGGCCCTTGGACAGTTTTATTGGACACAACCATGTCTACTCACTCCTACAATGTCAATGGTGGCCACTGCACTGGGACAACCATAGTCCTGTTTTGCCCCTAGTTGTCCTGGTTTTAGTATAGACAATCTTGCTTTGCCAGGGGAAACTCCTTAGCCCCATTCTGCACTACTGGGCTAGAGCTAGTAATGGTGACAGAAACTTGAAGGCCCACACTGCCTTGAAATTTTACTTGCTAGCCAGCCACATCCTAAATGCATCCCATGACATCATAGGTATCCCAATGCTTACTGCAAAAAGAAACCGAGCTGAATAAATGGATAAAATAAGCCAGATAAATTACATTTCAAGTGGAAGCATCCAAAACACCAAGCTTCCACTGCTTGCAGGTGACTTAGTAGCGACACCTACTGGAATGTCCGCAGCAATGCAGCCAATCTGCACAAAACATTACAAATGTGCAAATTACAGAAACAGTGACTCTCAACTTCAATTTTCTTGTAAGTCAATAAAAATATTAAGTATGATTTAAAGGTAACTAGAATTAAAATCAACATGCTACAACTTGTCTACTCCAAAAGATGACTGTTACCTGCATTTTGGAACTGCAATTCTAATAAAAGGCACAATATTCCAGAGATCAAAGTGCAATAACTAGCAAGATGGAAAAAGGAAACAACAGAAAGAGCAAATGGGAATACAGAGAACTTTCCATCTGAATGTCTTCATCAAAGAGGCTTAAACAATTCCTATCTATTCAAAAAGCAGACAAGCGGGGCTGGGGATATGGCCTAGTGGCGTCGTATACATGAGGCCCTGGGTTTGACTCCCCAGCACCACATATACAGAAAATGACCAGAAGTGGTGCTGTGGCTCGAGTGGCAGAGTGCTAGCCTTGAGCAAAAAGGAAGCCAGGGACAGTGCTCAGGCCCTGAGTCCAAGGCCCAGGACTGGCAAAAAAAAAAAAAAAGCAGACAAGCAAAAGTGCACTGACAACCAGTACCCAATCTCTCCTAATCCAATCCAAGACACTGCAGAGGTCTTTCTGTACTTTCTGGATGACATCTCTTTATAGGGGTACCCTTCACTTTAAATGAAACATGTTTCAATGAAGCCCATTTCAAAACTGCACCATCACTGCATATGCATCCAGGCAGTACCCCCATTGAGAGCAGACCCAACAACCCAGAAGATTCCCAGCCTGTGATTCTAGGTCGGTGTCACCTTTTGTAACACTTCAGGTAAATGGAATAAAAAAACCTTATAAATTTCAGCTTGACCTGTCAGCATGAGTTGCTTGCATTTCTGCTCCTTGCTGCTCCGTATTATACATTCTGGCATAGAGTACCATGCTCACACATCCTTTCATCTGCTGACATACACCTGAGTAATCCACTCTTCAGCTGATACTACAAATAAAATTCCTCTAAGGGATATAAAATAGCACTAAAACAATAGGGAAGCACCCTAGCTTGCTCCAACCAAATAGTAAGATGGGAGCCCCAAGACCCACCACTCCTTCAAGAGACTGTGAACATCAACAATCAGAACAAGCAGAAACCCACAGGAACAAACACGGAACAAAGAAAAAAGCCCATAAACTTCACAAAGTTGGAAAATCTACCCCTGCCCGAGCAGGGCCAGGGACACCAGGACTCTAGTGATTGCAGACTCTAGAGCAGAAAACATCCACCACAAGTGCAGGTACCAGACAACAGGAGCTGCACAAGAGTCAGACAGCAGCACAGGAGCTGGACAGCAAAGAGGCTGAGAACAGAATCCAGGCTCCACCACACGCTGACCCTGAGCAATCCCCCAGCATCGCAGGACACATCTAGACCCCAGGACCAGTGAGTACCTCACAGGGGACACCCCCCCCATAAGACACAGAAGATCAGCTCTGGCAGAAACTCACAGAACTTGACTTAGACCTTGTTTTAAGGGTACAAAGAAACCAGAGCATCCCACCCTCCCCAAGCCCACTGGCCTGCCTGGAGGGAGGGAACAAAGAATCCCATACTTGGTGGGCATTAGGTCCCTACATCTCCTAGAGTGCCGGGGATTAGGAGAGTGCAGGAACCAACAGCAGGCGGAACACTCCCCAAAAGAGACGCTTCGGTGGGCACACTCACCCCTCAGTAGAGATGCTTGGGGTCTCACCCCCAGCAGAGATGCTTGGGTTCACACGCATCCACCCACCAGCAGGGATGCTTGGGTTAGCATGCGCTTGCCCCCACCCCAGCAGGAGTGCTCTGGTGCACACACTCACACCCCAGCAGGACCACCGTGGTGGGCACACTCACCCGATAGAGGGAGCACTCTAGTAAGTGCACAGGCTCCCCAGCAGAAGCAAACTGGCCTGTGTGCACTTGCCCAGTGCACACTCACTCACCAGCGGGAGCCCCTCAGAACACATACACACCCCGTAATGGGAGCGCCCTGGTAAGTGTATTCGCTCCCCAGTGGGAGTGCCAAGACAGGTGGACCTGCTCCTCAGTGGCAATGCTTACACTCCAGCAGCAGCAACCAATGGGGGAAAAGAGAAAAGAAAAGTGTCCAAGCCTCGCCTAACAGGCGATTAACTAATCCCCACCGGGGGCATACAAGGGACAACACACTGTGGTGGCAAAGCACTGATCCACAGAGAAAGCCGCTGAACTGCGGAAGGGGTGACCATGTTGGCAGCAGCCCAGGTGGGCACACACACATAGGGCAGGAAGTTACAAGCGGTGAAGCTACCGCCACAGGTGGGGAGAAAACCAACTGGCCAAGGCACAAAAATTTTAAAACCCAGCACACTACCTGGAAGCCCAGCCCTTCTGAAACCAACACCTAACCCTGAACCCTGAAAACAACCAACTCAGATCTCACAGAAAAAGTCCCACTCTTAGAACTGCCATCCAGCTAAAGCAGAACCAAATGTTCACACAGGCACCAGCTGGCCTGGGGCCACATGTGGCCGGTGGATGAGTGGGAACCAGCACAAGGCCAAGCAAAGGCTCCCCTCTACTGGCCACCAAAAGGAAGCACAAGAGAGAAACAAGCTCCAATAATTCCTGCATCCCAGAGGCCTAAATCACAGAGAAACATTACAAACTTCATGACAGGTCAACTCACCAACTCCAAAAACCAAGAGCACTCCAGGAAAATATCTCAGCAAGAACGAAGAAGGGATGGAGAATTAAAAATAAATAAATAAATAAAACACTTCAGGTTATGATGGCAGAAATGACTGAAAGCATCAAGAATTTCAAAAACAGTTTCAGGAACACAGAAAGGAAATCTCAAGGGAACTTCAGGAAGTGAAAAAAGAGATGGAGCTGAAAATCGATACAGCCAACTCCTCATTTAAAGAAGAAACCAGTAGCTTGAAAGCCAAAATGCTTGAAAAAATAGAAACAAAATTCAACTCATTAAAAGATGAAATTACCACCTTGAGAGCTGATCCAGCAACCATAAACAATTCAATTTCCACAATGCAAACTATACTGGGAGCTACATCCCAAACAATTGGCCAGATGGAGGACAGAATTTCAAGGCTGGAGGACAAATCAGTGATACGGATCAGAAGATTATTACACTTCAAAAAGCTGTCAATCTACACAAAAAATTATTTGAAGAAATAGAGGACAAATTGAAGAGATATAATCTGCATATAATCAGAATTGATGAAGGAGAATAACATCAGAGCAGAGCTATGTAACACATATTCAGTAGAATTATCACAGAAAATTTCCCCATTCTTAAAAGAGTAAACCTTAGCCAAATGGCAGAAGCATACAGAACACCCAGCAGATCAGATCCTAGAAGAAACACTCCCAGACACATCATAGTAATGGCATCAGCCCTTAATAGAAAAGAATATATCCTGAATGCAGTAAAAATTAAGAAGGAGCTATACTATAATGGGAAAAAAATTCAGAATCATGGCAGACCTCTCCACACAATGCAAGAAGAGACTGGAAGAGCACCATCTAAGCCCTGAAGGCCATTAATTGCCAACCCAGACTTAGATATCCAGCAAAACTAGAATTTACATTTGACAGAGAAACCAAAACCTTCCATAATAAAGAAAAATTAAAGGAATATATGAAGAAAAAGCCAGCCCTAGAGAGAAAACTAAGAGGAGAACATCATTCAATAGAAAAGAGTCAAGAATCGGGAACCTCAGTAGGCAGAAGTCAATAGGAAAACTATCTAATAAACTCAAGAAAAGGAAAGAAGCAAAACAGATTAATAGGAAAATGGAAGGAGAAAAAACACACCTATGTATAATAACTATAAACATTAATGGACTCAATCTCCTATCAAAAGAAAAAGAACTGCAGAGAGGATCTGAAAACAAAATCCATCTGTTTTCTTCAAGATACCCATCTCACAGCCAAGGACAAAAACAAATTCCAATTGAAAGGATGGAAAAAGATCTTTCAAGCAAATGCATCCAACAAAAAGGCAGGGGTAACCATCCTGATTTCAGACAAGCTAGACTTTTCATTAAAATCAGTTCAAAAAGACAGAGATGGGCACTGCATATTCATGCAGAGAACAATCCAGGAAGAAGATATAACAGTAGTCAACATATATTCACCAAATATTGGGGCACCTAAATATGTCAAGCAAATTCTTTCAGAACTACAGAACAAGATAGACCCAAATACAATTATAGTGGGAGACTTTAATACTTCACTCTCACCAAGAGATAAGTCTACCACAAAGAGGATTATCAAGAAAGCTGCAGACCTAAATGACGCCATATCCCATATGGATCCAACAGGCATGTACAGAGTTTTTCACTCAACAGGGACTCAATGCACATTCTTCTCAGCAGCCCATGCAACATACTCCAAAATAGATCATATCATAGTTCATACAAAGAGCAAATACAAGACTATTGACATTATCCCATGGATTCTATCTGACCACAGCGGTATCAAACTAGTCCTTAACAACAAGGGACACTGCAGAAGCTACATAAACACATGGAGGCTAAACCCCTCCCTAATGGCTAACACTTGGTTCACAGAACAAATTAAGGAGGAAATAAGTGAGTTCATATAACACAATGATAGTGACAGTACATTACAAAGAAACCTCTGGGATACAGCAAAGGCAGTCTGAGGGGTAAGCTCATTGCCCTCTGTTCACACATTTTTAAAAAAAAACCAGGAACAGTGTAAGCTTATACAATGCCCCCAGCCCAGACATAAGATCTGCCCTTGGCAATGTGACTCTGCCCTTAGCGGATGATACCTGAAGGGCCTGTGAAGCACCTCCCACCCTAGCTGCATGAAGGTATAAAGGTCCCCAGGAAGAGAGTTCCGGTGCCATTTCCTTTACTCCTTTATGGAAACTTGGCCTTGCTGGCTCTGCTGGCAATAAACTGTTGTGCTCTACATGACTTTGTCCATGGTCTTTGGTTTCCTGGGATAATTTGCCTTTCAAACAGAGCAACTGAATAACCTCATGATGCAACTAAAACAACTGGAGAAACAAGAAAAAATTATAACTAAAGTGACTAGGAGGAGAGAGATTATAAAGATCAGAGCAGAAATTAATGAGCTACAAACTTAAAAACTATACAACAAATTAATAAAACAAAAAGCTGGTTTTTGAGAAAATAAATAAAATTGGCAGACCCCTTGCAAGACTTACAAAAGAGAGAGAGAGAGAAAAAAAGAGAGAAGTGACCCAAATTTGTAAGAACAGGGATTCCACAGGAAAAATTATAACATATACACAAGACACCCAATCAATTATAAAGAACTATTTTCAGAAACTATGTTCACTAAAGAACAAAAACTTTACAGAAATGGATCAATTTTTAGAGAAATATAAACTGCCCAAACTGAGTCAAGAAGATATAAATCAATTAAATAAACCAATAACTCATAAAGAGATACAGGAAGCAATCCAATCTTCCAATAGGGAAAAGCCCAGGCCCAGATGCATTCACCACCGAATTCTATAAAACTTTTAAAGAGGAGCTAATACTACTACTCCTCAAGCTCTTCCATGAAATGGAAGCAGAGGGAGAAATCCCAAACTTATTCTATGAAGCATATACTCATCCCAAAACCAGGCAAGGACCCAACAAAATAAAAAGAGAATTACAGACCAATATCACTCATGATCACAGATGCAAAGCTCCTCAACAAAATATTAGCTAACAGAATCCAAAAGAGGATTTAAAAAAATCATACATCATGACTAAGTAGGCTTCATCCCACAGATACAAGGCTGATTTAACATACACAAGTCAACAAATGTAACCCACCACATTGACAGAGCTAAGTCCAAGAACCACATCATTATCTCTGTCGATGCCCAGAAAGCCGTCTACAAAATATACCACCCATTCATGTTAAAAAGGCCATGAAAAAATAGGAATAGAAGGAACATTCTTTAAAAGAATAAAAGCCATATACAACAGACCAACTGCTAATGTCATACTAAATGGGGAAAAACTAAAACGATTTCCCGTAAAATCAGGAACAAGACAACGATGCCTACTCCTTCCACTTCTATTCAACATAGTTCTGGAATACCTAGCCATAGCAATAAAGCAAGAAAAGGACATTAAAGGGATCCACATAGGGAAAGAAGAAATAAAACTATCCCTATTCACATATGACATGATCTTATACATGAAGGACCCAAAAAAACTCCACTCCCAAACTCCTAGAACTAACAAACCATTTTAGCAAAGTAGCAGGACACAAAATTAATCCTCAAAAATCAGCAGCCTCTCTGTATACCAAAAATATAGAAGCAGAAAAAGAAATTATGGGAACAATACCATTCTCACTAGCTATAAAAAAGTAAAAATACTTAGGGATTACGCTAACCAAGAGGTAAAAGATCTATTTAATGAAAACTATAAAAACTTCAAAAGAGAAATCAAAGAGGACACCAGGAAATGGAAAGACTTCCCATACTCATGGGTAGGCAGAATCAATATAGTGAAAATGGCCATATTGCCAAAGATGATATACAAATCCAACACAATCTCCATCAAAGTACCAGCCACATTCTTCACTGAAATAGAGAAGACAACCTATAAATTCATATAGAACAACAAAAGACCTAGAATAGCCAAAGCAATTCTAGGCAAAAGAAGCAGAACAGGAGGTATCACAATGCCCGACTTGAAGAGCCATCATAGCAAAAACAGCCTAGGACTGGCACAAAACATACCTGAGGATCAATAGAAAACCCAGAAATAAAACCGCACACTTACAGTCAGCTGATATCTGACAAAGGAACCAAAGACTTACAATGGAAAAAACATAGACTCTTCAACAATTGGTGCTGGTAAAACTGCGCAGCCACATGCACAAAACTCAAAGTAGACCCTAGCCTATCACCATGCACAAAGATCAAATCAAAATGGATTTAGGACCTCAATATCAGACCTGAAACTACTGAAGGACAGAGTAGGAGAGACACTAGAATGTATAGGCATAGACAAGAATTTCCTGAATAGAGTCCCAGGGGCACAACAGATAGGGGAGAGATTGACAAATGGGACTACCTCAAAATAAAAAGTTTCTGCGCAGCTAGAGACATAGCCACTAAACTAGAAAGACAGCCAACCAATTGGGAAAAGATCTTCACCAGCAAAGCAACAAAGGCCTAATATCCATCATCTGCAGAGAACTCAAGAAACTAACCCCTTCCAAACACAGTAAACCAATTATTAAATGGGCAAGGGAGCTAAAGAGAGACTTCACAGAAGAAGAAAAAAAAAAAGGGCAAAGAAACCTATGAGGAAATGCTCAAAATCCCTGATAGTAAAGGAAATGCAAATAAAAACAAGCCTGAGATACCAGCTTACCCCAGTGAGAATAGCCTATACTCTTAACTCAGGCAACAACAAATGCTGCAGGGGATGTGGAGAACGAGGAACCCTTCCCCACTGTTGGTGGGATTGTACAACCACTCTGGAGAACAGTATGGAGGTTCCTCAAAAAACTCAGCATAGGCATACCCTATGATCCAGCCATACCACTTCTAGACATCTATCCTGAACAACAGGATCCAGGATATCACAAGGACACCTGCATATCCATGTTTATCGCTGCACAGTTCACAACAACCAAGATATGGAAACAACCCAGATGCCCCACTACAGATGAATGGATCCAAAAAATGTGGTACCTGTGCACAGTGGAATTCTACACAGCGATTAGAAATGATAAAGGAACAAGGACCAAAAAAAAAATTGCCATTCCAAGGAATCACATTCCTCCCTTCCTGCTAGGTAGGTGCCTGGCATCTGTCCTCATGACTGCCGATCGTGCTCAACAGTTTAGGGCTTTGGTCGAGGGACCCGAACAGAGTACTAAAAACTTCCACTGCAGGCTGGTTTAGGCCTTGGTTTATGTAAGAGTCTTGTACAGCATTGCGAGTGTAAATTTCAGTTTTCCCCTCTCAAACACATTTACCAATATATGCAATTATTTTTGGTGAGAAAAGAGATTGTCCTGTGACTTCTACCCATTTCCTAAGGCCTGTGGAAATAAACCTTTATGTACTTAAAGTTATACAGAAAATAAAATGAAGTTAATACCAAAAAAATAAAAGAAATGATAAAATAATGGTATTCACAGGGAAATGGACAGGTCTTAAACGAACAATGTTGAGCGAGACAAGCCTACAACACAGAGAATGAAATTGCATGGTCTCCCTGATAAGTGGATGTTAGAAATAAAAAACAGAGACATAACAAAGAAAGCAGGACTTAAGGTACCAATTCACAGGGAGACCAAAAAAAAACAAAACAAAACAAAAAAAAAAAAAAGCAGTCTCGGGAGAAAGGCACCCAAAAGTGAAACACAAACTCTAAATTATATGTACATAAATTTGTAAGTACATAATTTCATATTCAGGCTGTAAAGAACACCAAAGATAAAGAAGCAAAAGACTTCTTCATAATCAATCTTCAAAAAATTAAAGGACCCTATACCCTTTCCTAACACAAGATGTACACAGGTACACATCTGAAAGAAGATGGAAGAAGGACACAGAATGAATGGAAAATAGGGGGAAAATACAGTAGAAAGGGCCCAACAGTTGCAATCGGCACTGAGGAGAAGAAACTAAGCAATTCAAGGGCAGCAGGGAGGAGGGAAATTTAGAGAAAAAGGAACAGATTACATGAGGCAGAGAGAGAGAGAGAGATCACCTGAGCCAGAAGGAATTGTTTTATAGTTACTAATCATAGAAGACATAAGCATTGTAGACTAGAGTGACAATGGACATTATGGATAAGATCTCTGTTTGTTTGTTTATTACCAGTAATAGTTTATTGATTTCCAAATATACGGGGGGAGCCAAGTCCAAACATCCTGGGATAAGCAGTAAATCTCTTACAAAATAATTTACAGAATGAAAATTATAACCTGAAAAATTAACTCAAATGCGTAATGCCCTTGAAATATTGAGTGTTCCCTAGTCTAATGTAAAGAGAGGAAGGGGAAATGATTAAGGAGGGAATGTGGCCTTGCAGAAGACAATGGATGGGGTGGTTCTATTTACTCATGAGGTGTGGTCTGTCACTTTAAGGAGACTGGTCAAGTTTAACTCCCATCAAGTATAAATCTGCTGTCCCCTCAAGGTCCTATCAAGCCCAGCCTGGGCTCAGTAGTGATTTTTGCACCAGTGTATCCACAAATGTCTTCATTTGTCTTCATTTTCCTGCTCAACCATTGTTTTGCTCTTTCTGTTGTGCTCTCAGTTTCCGTCTTAGCAGGCAGGTGCCCAGTATTCTAAATGATCCTTCTTTACCACAAACTGCCTGGGTCTATGGCTTTTGGAAAGGGCTAGGGCAGATCAGTGAAGATCTCTGTTTATTTTATTTTAAATTGTGGTGTTTTTTGTTTTTGTTTTTGTCAGTCCTGGGCCTTGGACTCAGGGCCTGAGCACTGTCCCTGGCTTCTTTTTGCTCAAGGCTAGCACTCTGCCACTTCAGCCACAGCGCCACTTCTGGCCATTTTCTATATATGTGGTGCTGGGGAATCGAACCCAGGGCTTCATGTATACTAGGCAAGCACTCTTGCCACTAGGCCATACTCCCAGCCCCTAAATTTTGGTGTTTGATAAAATAATTAAGAAAGCAAGGGGGTGGGGAGGAAGGGCTGGGGGAGGGAAGGAGGGAGAAAAATGAGGAATGGGAAAACAGGTATGACAAGAAATGTTTATGTACTCAGTACCTTAACCATGTAACTGTAATCCCTCTGTACATCATCCTGACAATTTTTTAAAAACTCCTATAAATATCTTTAAACAAGTCCTCATGAGGCCACATTGTAGCCTAGGTAAATATCTAGGAGCAGAATTGCTATGATACATTCTCAGTGCACAAAAAGCTATCCAATGATTTCCAGCGGGATTGTCTGTACCATGTTCTGTGCTGAACACTAACACTCATATTCTGTATTATTCCCTTCCAACAGCAGGATGATCACTGGTTCATGGTGTCAGTCTGTGTCAGTTGATAGCACTGCTTGGGGCCTGTGACAACACAGTACAAGTGGCAGAAGTGAACCTGCTCAGCTCCCAGCAGCTGGATGGCGAAGCCAGAAAGGGTAGAGAGCCCCATAACTCCTTTATGGGCACACCCCAATAACATAACATCCTTCCACCAAGCCCTGCATCTCAAAGACCCCACCCTTTCCCCTAGCACCATGAATCTTTGGAGGACATTCATCCCAGTCCAGTACTCTGTGCTCTTAACATGTAACTCCCCTAACAACTACAGATGCTACCGCTTTTTTTATCCTTCTTCAACAGTCATATACCATATCTCATAAAGCAACTGTTCAGAAAAGACTTTTGTCCTTTTTTGGTAGTGCCAGGTTGAAAGCTCAGAACATGTACATACTACGCAGGTGCTCCACCACTGAGCCCCATCTTCTACCTTTTCCAATGTGGCAGGTACTGAGTTCAATCCTCAATACCAGGGAAAAGGAATTCTTATACAGTTTTGGTATACAACTTCAGCAAGATAGATATATAGATTTAGACATTGCCAACATGCTCTCTGTGGCCTCTCCTTTTATAAGTTCCCTCTGACAGCAAACTAAAATCTAATGCATCTTATTTTTTCCCAAGTATAATTTATTCATGCTCTGTACGTCCTTCTTGACAAACACCATCTTTCAGAGTTCTGACTTCTCTCTATAATTCCACCTACCATTTGGAGTTCTATTTGGTATGCAGTCTGCAGTGTGGACTCATCTCCTTCCATACAGATGTCCGGTGTTGTACCACCACTGCAAACGATCATCTTCCTCTCACTGAATTATCATGACACTTTGGATTTAAAAATAAAAAAACAAACACTGTGTTTTTTAACTAGGTCTGAACTTTCCATTCTTTGCTATTCATTTACCTGTCACTGTCCCAACATGTCGTTATCCCAAACACTGTGTAATATTTCTTGAATTTGATCCTTTTCAAAACTATCCGGCTCATTCCAAATCTTATACACATTTTTAGAAATGTTAGAAATCAGTTTGATAATTTCTACCCAAAAAAGCCTGCTAGGACCTGGTTAAATAAGCTGCACACTGGCAGCAATGGACATTCACTACAAGAATGTGGTGCCTTATAATACCATGAGGGAGATATGGTGTGAGCCCAGCTGCTACAACTCTGGAGATCTCCAATAATGACCTGTTTTGCTGAGCTGCCTGATGAGTAGTGGCCCATAGAAACCTCAGATTGGGGCTGGTCCCCAGAAAGCCAAACGCTAGATCAAAAGGCTGGGTCATCAGTGGCCAACCAAATAACTGCTCATGCCTACATTATGAAGCCACAATGAAAACCATAAAACATGGGGATCACAGCTCTCAGACAGTGATCTGAGTCAAGGAGACTACTGAGCCAAAGGAGTTGCCATTCATCAAAGCAGTTCATGAATACACTGCATCATGATCAATGTCACCCCTTTCAACATTCTCACCCAGCCTTCACAGCCCACCCAAACCCCCTTCCCTTATATGATTTTAGGTTATATATCCATGAATCTTTATCTGTATCACCACTTCAACATCTTCACCCTCCTTCAACCCACTCCTTCCCTTGTATTTCTCAATTCTGTGGTATATACACTGAACTCTTGACTGCATTCTCTCCCTATATTAAGCAAAGTAAGCCATATCTAGAGAAACATAAGTTGCATGGTTTCTCTCATTTGCAGTAGCTTGAAAGTGCCTATAAACCTACAAGTAAACACAATGAGAGGTAAGCAAGTGGTTACAAATGAATTAACTGAAGTATAATAGACTCAATGGAGAGCACAAATAGTATAATTCTATAAAACACAAAAAGACTAAGTCAAAGACAACAAAACAAGCACCAGAAAATGGATTCTTGCAAGAGGGGAGATTGGGGCCCAGCAGAGAGGGGTATTTAATGCTTTTGATGCTATTGTAAACTGGATGTCCTTTGAGCAATTCACTGTCACTATAGGGAAATACAATCTATTTTTGTCCATTGTGATCCTATCAACCCTGTTAATTAGTACAAATAGCTTTTTATTGATACCTAGGAAGTTCCTACGTAATTATGTAGTCTCTAAATAGACACAGTTTCCCTGGTCTGTCCTGGCCTTCTTTCCCTTACCTGACTGCACAGGTGAAGGTATTCAGTACACCTCAGTCTCATCCTCAGTATCAGGGCAGCAGTCAGTCTTCAATTCCGTACTATAGTCACTGTATGTTTTATAAATACCTTGTGGCTCACACCTGTAATCCTGTCTATGTAGGAGCCTGAGATCTAAGGAATGCAAGTTGAAACCAGCCGCTGTAAGAAAGCCTGTGAGACTCTTATTTCCAATTAACCATAAGAAAAAAAAGGCCAGAAACAGAGCTCAAATGGTACCAGCCTCGACCAAAAAAGCTAAGGGAAAGTGTGGCCAGGCCCTGAGTTCTGGTACAAGTACTGGGAATCAATCGATTAATACACTGCTGTCTAATTGTGGAGTTTCCCTTCTTTCCCTTGTGCCGAGTTTTTCATCATAAACAAGTGGCATTTTGCTACAACTGTGAGATATGCCTTTGCATGCCTTTACATGCCTTTGCCTTATTCTACTAACACGGCTAATATTCTACAGAACAGCACCTACATTCTTGGATGAACTGCACCGTTCCCATCTTTCCTACAAGCCTGTCCCCACTCTTCCTTCAGATCCCCCACACAGCCCTGTGCAGTTAGTAGTGGTTTCTGTTCATCTACTCTCTATACTTGTCACTCTCAAGACAGACTGCCCTAATCCCTCTGGCTTTCTCAGACATCAGAAATCCAAATTGTGAAGATGACCAGTGTCACACTTTGGGAAAGGATGTTAGGTCAGAGTGCTCTTTCCAACCTAGAGCTCAGGACACAGACCATCTGGGAATCTCAGGATAGCCAGAGCCTTGTCCACAGAGAAGAGCTACACTTACTCCAATGATCTTTCTGCTCCAGACCCCAGTGACAAGGGTCCCTAGAGAGGGGAACAGGCTAAAGTAGATCTGTACTGCCCCAAAGCAGGCAGACTCTGGGACAAAGACCACTCACAATCTAATCAGCCAGACCTCTGGAGTTAGCTGGAAGTCCCTTATAGGAAAGCAGTGAGGCTGAGAAAGGCTGCAAAAGATGAGCCTACAAGGCTTCCTAAGAAAACCAGATTAGCCAGGTGCTAATGGCTCATGCCTATAATCCTAACTAGCCACTCGGGGCACTGAGATCTGAGGATGAAGCCAGCATGAGCAAGAAAAGCCTTTGAGACTCATATCTCCCATTAACCACCAAAACCCAGAAGTGGCCCTTTCACTCAAGTGGTAGCTCTTGAGCAAAAGAGCTCAGAGGCACTGCCCAGGCCCTGAGTTCAGGCCCCACAACTAACAACAAAAGAGCCAGATGATGAAGGAAGCAGTGCCACCTAGTGGTAGCAATACCTCAGCCCCCACAATGCTTGGTCATTCTACCCCAAATAATGGCAAGATCTAAAAAGACCAAATAAGAGGCACTGTACTCAAAATGAATGGTTACCTCTTTGACAACTAAAGACAATTAAAAAGTATGACTAGAAAAAAAAAGAACCAAGTTCCAGTGGCCCACACCTATAATCCTAATTATTCAGGAGGCTGAGATAGGAGAATCATGGTTCAAAGTCAGTCCAGGCAAGAAAGTCTGTGAGACTCTTATCTCCAATTTACCACCAAAAAAAGCTGTAATAAGGGCTGTTGCTCAAGTGGTAGAATGCCAGACTTGTGCAAATACCCTAAGGGAGATTGCCAAGGCTTTCAGTTCAAGCCCTAGTACTGGCACATGCTCTCTCTCGCTCTCTCTCTCTCTCTCTCTCTCTCTCTCTCTCTCTCTCTCTCACACACACACACACACACACACACACACACACACATCAAGGCCACACTCTCAGGCTATTCATGCAGCTGCTTTAGGGGTGGATCCCTGAAGCAACAGTCACACATACCTGGGCATGACTTGCCAACGTACCAATGTGCAACTTCTCCTGCAGGGACACAAGCCAGAGTAGAGGGCTCAACTCTGCTCTGCTCCTAAAACCCCTTCTACCCATTCCCAGTACCATGTTCAATCATTAGGCACAGGCTTCTCCAAGTCACCTTCCTTACGCAGAATGTTCCCGTAGGTGCGCCAAACCTGCTGACCTCCCATCCCTAAGAAAAGCAACAAGAAAAAAACCTGCATTTTCTCCAAACTCCATGGGGTTTGTTTATTTTAGGGGTATGTAGGACTCACACTATATTACCTAGGCTGGCATGGAAATCCTGGGCTCAAGCAGTCCTCCTGCCTCAGCTCCCAAGTAGATAGGACTATAGTTATACCAACATAAAGTGGAAACCTTCATTTTATTTCCCTTCTTGGTTCTGTGACAAGAAGCACATGTGCTCTGAACTCAGGGCCTCACATATGGTATGCACTTACCCTGGCTGCCCTCGAGCTCAAGTTGGTTCTGGTGAGACAATTTAGCAGGTCTGCATCCCGAGTGCGAAGAGTATAACATGGGAGTGGAGCCCAAGACTACGGAGTTCAAGGCTGACCAGACAACAAGCAAGACACAAGGAGGCTGCACAAGGAGATGGGCACAGCACTGAAGCTTTCAAGATACTCGCTCCCTACAGGGAGCTGCAAAGCCGCAGTACAACACAGGAAGCACAGGAGAATCTTCCCTAAACAGAAGCTGCTCCCCAAAGAGCTTCCAAAGACCAGAGCCACCACAAGGTTTATTCCCTCTGCCTCCCAGAAAGCCCAGAGAGGCCATGAGGCACTTCCTTAGGACAGGATGTGATCCTGCCAGCTCATAACAGCAGAGCCCAGGAGCAATACTGTGCTCCTGTGTTTCTCTGCCACAGAAGCAGGGAAGCCACCTGAGGAGGGGGCACCTCATCATCTGAGGGAGTCTCATCACCTCGGGGAGGTCTCATCGCCTTGGCAGGGTCTTGATACCTGGGAGTCTCCATGTGAGGAATCATACTTTTTTGTTGTCTTCGGTGCCAGTACCAAAAGTTTTGCTAGTTCACTGGAGACAGTCTCCCAGACTTTTCTGTCCAAGTCAGCTTGAAAACATAATGGTCAGATCCTTTTATTTCAGTCTCCTGAGTAGCTGGCAGGTGTGACAAGAACCTATCAGATATACTTTCCTCAAGGAAGACAACAAATCAGTACAAAATCTAGCTCCTCCCTCCTGCTCAGTCCTGGGGGAGACACAAGCAACTTAGGGCCTAGAACAGGTCAGAGGGGAGACCTGTTAGACATGATGTTGTACGTGGCCACTTAAAGTCAAGCCATGCTTACAACAGGGCCTTTGGGCACAGAAATACTTGCAAAGGACTAAGGAAGAAAATGGAAGCTCCAGCTGGCCATGGAAGCCTATGATACTCTGGTCAGAGCGACAGATCCTAGTGCCTGACCCACAGTGCTACGTGGCAGGCACTGGCCACACCAGCATGCCATCTACTCAACAGGGATGATCCAGATGAGCACAAAGGGCAAGAAACAAGGCCCAGAGGTTTCTCACCAGACTGGATTGATCCCAGGAGAAGAAGCGACACCTGTGGTTAGTTAACTCTCACAGAGAAGAGGAGGAAGCCCCAGCAACTACCTGCTGGTACAGCCTCCATGAGCCTTAATTCTACAGGTAGAGTTCAAAGGGGAACAGTGGCCCAGACTGCACCCTGTGACCTCTCAAGGCAAAAAGAAAATCAAGAGGTATTGCCAAGAGATAGAGAACTGAAAGCAGTTCTGCCCTGGGGAGATGGCAGATTTCTGAGCAAGTGGTGAACACCATAATTAAGGACAGCTCAGCTCTATAAAATAATCTCAATCCTGTTTCCCAGAAAAGCAGGAAAGATAACCAGGAAGCTGAAAGTTTAAATCTTGAGCACACAAAACAAACTCCATGGGGACAGCTGACAAGGGCCAAGGTGGTGGACAGACACTAGCTCTCCTCAAGACTGGGACAGGACTTATGAACAGTAGCCTGGTGCGTGCTGGGCACAACAGGAAAGCCCAGCAAGAGTCACCAAGGGCAAGCAGTGGGAAAGGCAGATCACCCCAGGCTAAAGCCAGCAGAATAATGTAGACCAAACTGACTGTACACTGGATGAAAAGAGCCTTCTCTGACCCTCAGTTTCCTCTGTGCTCACAAGGCAACTTTTCAATGCTGCCAGCATAGGCATCTTCCCACAGAGCACAAACCAGGTACCAGCAGAGGCCAGGAGGAGAAACACAGCAGTGCCCACCACATCTCTCTCACAGATGCCATGTGCCTTTCTTTCCCTGAGCCAGGTCTCTGCTGCTGCTAGGGCAGCTGCACGTGTTCAGCAGCCTCAGTAAATCCAGTCTTTTACTGCTGCACTTGAGAAATCCAAACTGGGTTTCACTGGGCTAAACACAAGGTACCAGCTTGTCTGTGATCCTTCTGGAAGCTCCAGAGAGGATCCACTTTCTGCTTTCCAGCAGTGATTGGCACCTACATCCCTAGGCTCAGGGACCCTTCCTGCTATCCTCACAGTTGGCAGCAGCTGGGACAGCCCTTCCTCCCAACCTTCCTGAGGCCACCTGGCCCAGGCAGACAACCCAGCATCATCCCTGGCCACAACGCAGCTCATAGGCAAACTTACAGTCATGCATTCCCACCAGCACCGCAGCAGCCTACTTCAGGTGAGCAGACTTTGGTGTGACTGAGATGACCAGGGTCATGTGGACAGGGCAGAAGGCAGCTCCAGGTACAGCTCACCCACGTGGTCCTCACCTCCTTCTCCATTCCAGATCAGCCAGAGCTTTCTGCAGTTTCTATGAGTGGCCCAGCTCCTCTTGAGGATCCCATCACTCTCCCACATCTTCCACAGGACTGGCAATAGTCATTCCAACAGCACACACTGAGAAGGAACCCTGGGACCCGAGTTCAGCTGGAGGTAGCTCAACCACATCAGGATCCTCAACACAGGAGATCATTCTCCTCCTGGAATCTGTTTAGGTTCCAATCCACCCTGGGCAGCCACAGTAGCTCAGACTTCATGTTCCTCTTGACAACTGTGTCCTGCTCCTTCCTACAGACACAGCTTCTGCTTCAGGTCCTGTGGGAGGCAGGCACAGAGGACAGGGGACAGTAAGCACTAGGAGACAGGAAAACCACCTCTGCAAATGGAGAAGCCAGAAGGCTGAGATCTGAGGATGGCAAATTACTAAAAGTCAAAAGTGGAGGTGTGGCTCAAGTAAAGAGCAATAGCCTTGAGCAAAAAAGCAAGACCAAGAGGCCCAAATTTAAGCACCAGTATCAGCATGTGAATATGCACATGCGGGGGTGCGCGCGCATGTGCGCGCTCACACACACACACACAAACACACACACACAGTCAAAGCAAAAAGGAATAGAGGTATGAGTCCTGAGGCAGATCAACTGCCTAGGAATTGTGAAGCCCTGGGTTCCATCCCCACTACCGTAATTCAATAAATAATCTCATGAAATCCATAACAGTCTTGTGTCAATTTGTCCCAGGACCTCAGTGGCCTCCTGGTTCAGGTGCTACCCACAGGCCCTCTGTGAAGCCTACACTGCCTGCACCAGGAGTGCCTCTGGGTAGAGCCTTTGTCATCCACTTCTACAGTAGTCCTGTCCGCCACACACCAGAAGCCAAGTCCACGACATCTCAGCACCGTCCAGCCCTCACTTTCCTGACAGCAGGATGTGCCTGTCACCCGACAACATCCTTGCCACTTAAGTCTGCTGCTGCTGCATAAGCAGGACACCCACACAACTGCAAGAATGGGATGGGCTTTCCTTTACTGGATCTTTCACCTTGGGACTCAACAAGTCACTGAAAAGGATAAGTAGAAAACTAAGACCGGCCTAGTAGTCAGCCAATCAACAAGGCCAATGCAGCCATCACTGTGTACCAGGTCAAGTCAGGAGAAAAAGTAACAGAGGACCAATCTCACTGTATACACAAATTTAGAGGAGAAGCAAGCGAGTGATAAAATGTCATGGAGAAGATGGCAAAGAAGGCAAAGGGGAAGGGAATAGGCCAGCAGCTGAAGAGAGCAGAGGAGGTAAGGAACCAGTTGGCACAGACATCCCCCAGAGTGTGAATGTTCTCTTACAGTCATCAGAAACGCACCATCCTTCCAGCAAAGCAGCACAGCCTGAATGGAGGTCAGAGGGCCTGGGGTGGAGACACAATTTAGTTGTATTCTGGCAGTTCAACTCTGGGTAGGATCACAGCCTCTTTAAGCCTACTATATAGCAGCTCTGATGGCTACTCACCCCTCAGGTTCCCAGGAGTTCTCCATCACCAGGATGTTAGTCTCCAAGAGCACTTGCTGTGCCACACTGGCCAGCACAGTACCTGTGCACCTTCCCACTAGGACATGCGGGGACAATCAGCTAAAGTCATCACATTCTATGTAGTTCATTCACAGCTGAAAAAGCAGAACAAGGCCACCAACTTTCTGCAAGACGCACATGCAGTTTGATGTGGGGCAACCCACATTAACCTTCTGCTCAACTTAACCTTCTGTTCTTTCTTGGGTGGCCTGCAACTCCTTGATCTTCTGATTCACTTCTTGCCATTGTCTATGGAAAGGAGAGTATGTCACATGTAAGGCCAGTCCCCAGCATGAACCATACAATCCTGCTTCAAGGGAATGCCAAGTCCTGGACTAGCCCTTATGCCAGCACTATGGCCTCAGTATCCTCATCTGCATGGGGCAGTGAGTGAGACTGTGCACTCCTGGTATGGCTGCAGGAAGCAGGGACCCACTGGGGTCTGCCTGCTCCTCTCCTCCAAGGACAAAATGCTCCTCAGATAATAACTGCTCAGGGAAAGGTTAGCTCTCGGGGGAAACCACGTGGCTTTCCACGTGCCACATGTTCATGCTTGATCTGATGTGTCTTCTGCCCCTGGAATGTCTTTCCAGCCAATGGCATTGGACCCAGGGAAATTTTATACTCATCATAATCTTCCTCTGGAATCACATTCCAAGAAATCATGGTACCTCATGACACAGGAAACAAAAGAGCTCCAGTTCTAACTCAGAAATCTTAAGATGCTATCCTGTTCTGATACTTAGTATCCTGGCTTCAGAGACCTCACTGTGGATCCCTCCTGCAGTCTGTGGATGAGGACAGCACTGGCACAAGGCAGAGTGCCAGACTCCTCCCCTGTGTATCAGGTGAAGCTCCTGCTTCTCAAACCCCAGGCATTTCACCTGCACCTCCTGGTCTATCCTGTTCCACTGCATCTCTGAGACTTTCCCCTTCAATGCATTGATGGTCTGAAAACAGGAACACTGGGCCACTCATTGAGGCCCAGTTGCACAGAGAAGTAGGCACAGCTTCCACAGGGAACTAGAAGCAACAGGAGGGACCATCACCTCCTCTCCCCTACCTGGAGGCAGAGACAGAGCCCCTTCTCCCAGGGAGATGGTGCCAACTAGACAAAACCAACTCCCTGTGGAGGCTCCCCACCTGGGACTGGCCTTGCCTGCCACCTGCTGACAGATGTGGGGCACAGCCAGGCTGCAGGGACAGCTGGTCCCACTGAGGGGCTCTGGAGCAAAAGCTGCCTCCAGCCAGGATGCACCTGACCTGAGGCCTGGTGGCCAACATGCCTGGTACTCTCCAGCATTCCTGACCACATGTACCCACCCCAACACCTTGTCTTGCATCAGCAGACCCTCTGCCTTGAACTCTCTCCCTGACCAGACTTGGACTGTGTTCCAACAGTATGTGAGGACATAACCCAGGCTGGAAGGGCAGCAAGTCCTTCTCTGCAACACCAGACACAGGATACTGAGGCTGTCCTTGAAACTATGTTATGAAAGCCATCCAGACTGGAGAGCTGAAAGATGGCCTTGAGGACAGAACTGGAAAGCTGGCAAGCTGGGCCGGAAGGCACTACAGAAACAGGACTCAAAAGGAGGGCTGACCCAGAGCAGCTGCCCACCCAGCAGCCTCCAGGATGATATGTGAGTCTGTCTAAAGCAACTGCCACCCTCCACCCTGGGGCCCTATCTGAGCAACAGTCCCTATAACACCTGGAGGAAGAGCATGCTGGCCAAGACTATGGTAACAGCCAGCCCAGCCACATAAACAAACATGCAAATGAGGCCTGACATAAACAACACAGAACAAGCACACAGAGGGCAAGGCACTGGACCCAGTCAGCAGCCTCCCCACAGTGATGCTGGGTAGCCTGGGCCAGGGAATCCTAGCACCCTCTACAAAGCGGCCATAGAATTTGTTCCTTGTCTTTGAAAACCCACTGGAACACAGAAGCACTGTTCCCTCACAGCCTCTGGGAAGGCACACAGGAGTGGTATCGCCCCAAAACCTGCACAATTCACTCTGTCACAACAGTGCACATGGACTTGGCCCTCAGAAGACAGACACATTAAGCCATATCCAACAAGCAGCATGTCTCACTGGATTCAGGAAAACATTAAGACACTGGACACTGCAATGGAGGAGAGTGCCATAGGGGGCTGGGGCCTCAGCTCCTCAGTGAGGAGAGCCATAAACTGGATAAAGGACAGCGCAGCCACATGCAGGCTCTAACAACAACAGAAGCTTCTCTGGGCCCTACCTCTTCTCTTTATTGAGATATGTAAGGTTCCCCTCCAGGACAGAGTAGATCCAGAGAACAGGGTAACCAGTGAAGGGCAGGAGCCAACTTCCTTAAAAGCGTGTCTGCTGTCAATGCTCATTCAGTAGACAGATAAAGAAACAACCTTAACATATTCCTGGTGCTGCGGAGGCAAAAATAACCTGCAGTCTGCTCTGAGTCTCTCAAGTGGAGAAAGCTTGTGGAAATGGAATACCAATAAGGTGAAGCAGCCCAGGGCACTACCCAGCTGCACTCATCTGTCTCCTCTAGTCCCTGGTGATCTTCAACACCACACAGAGGGACAGGAAAGGTCAGGGGGATCCACTTGCCACCAGTGCCAGCAGTCAGGCTGTTTCCAAAATGTACAGATGAAGCAAAGCCTTCCTTGGACTACAGTTCATGCACACCCGGGTTCAAAGACGTTCTCTGAAGTAGGAAGTGCTAACAGAACTCTCTGGTAATCAAAGAAATGCAAATCCAGAGCCACCCACTCACATCTTCTGGGAAAAAAGAATGACCATCTATGACAGGTAATGCTGTAGTACCACCGGAAACTCTAAACCAACTTGTCAGCATGACCCAGCACTTGGCAGCCACAGCCTCAGAGAGTTATGCCAGAATCCATCATCCTGCTCAAGGGTCTGTCCACCTAGTTAGGAAGACCAAAAAGTACCCAGTGTTAATAGAAACCACAGAATAAAAAATTAGTATTTTCACTACCATAATGGCCAAGCAAAATGCAGGTGCACCATGAGAGGTGTAAAATTTAAAGTGAAGACTTCTCAGTGCCACCATGGTAAAGATAGACCCATTCTTCTTCCTTGGAAAATGGCTAAAGGCCTATGGGTGACCCCCAGAGTCCCAATCCAAGGAGCCTTCCCCAGGCTGCACACATCTCACTGGCTGCAGCCAGGCCATAATCTTACTCAGGGTAAATGCTTGTTGATGGTGCCGGTGCTCTACTTGTGCTGCCTCTCACTACTGAAGCTGCTGAATGCATACCAGCAGCTCCTGCTTTCAGTCCACTTCATGCTCTGGACAAGGAAAAACTTGGCCAGAGTGAGATGCAAACACAAAGAAGCATCAGGACAGGGGCACCCTGGGCCACGCAGGCCCACAGAAGAGCCACAGGCCCATCAGCTCAGCCAGAGCAAAATTGGGACAAGACCTGGAACCCCATGATGCACCAGTGCTCCTACCACAGCAGCAAGACAGGCTCCACTTTAAGGAGCCAAGCCCCAGGAGGCACCTAGCATTAGTCACACCACACTCTCTACACTGTCTGCTTACAGAGGTCATCATTACAGGAAGGAAATTCAGGATCAACCTTGGAAAGAAGCTGGGCTTCTGCAGCAGCAGCAGCAGCATATCTTGTTGAATACATTCAGGTCATCATTAAATGAGTGTTCTCTGCAACCACCAGATGACAGGAACAAGATAGGGCACAGACACTACTTGCAGACACAAGCACTTTATACTGGGCCTACCTGCAACTCTACATCATGTAGATTCCTTAAGAGCTATGACCTACCAGTAAGCTTGAGGAAGTTGGGGAGAGGAAGACAAAACTAGAACCTTTTATTAGACTTCTTACTCCATGATCCACAGGGACCTGACAGGGTCTCTGTCAGCCACAGAGAAAGGAGGGAGAAAAGGGCAGGACCCAGATCCTGAGAGGACAGGGGTGATTGCTGGTGGCACGAGACCAGCACTGTAGCTCTCTGCCTGAAAGCTTCCATGAAAGCTGCCCACATAAACTATCCCTAGAGCAACTAATGTTAGAAATTGGTCTGGATGTTGAGGTGTCCTGTAAGAAAAAGAACACCAACTCCAATGGAACTCAGCAAGGCAAAATTAACTTCTGCAGCAGGGTACATTATCAACCAAAAATCTGGCAAGCACGTGAGTGCACAAATGGAATGCTCTGCTGAAGAAGCCCTTGCAAGTACCCTAGCAGACCCAACATGGACCCCATGCTTCCTACACCCAAACTCCCCACACCACCTGGTATTCCTTGCCACATCCACATTTCAATTCTTTCAGAGGGAGGAGGACACAAAGAGACCCAGCAGAGGCAGGTCTGTTGGTACTATGGTCTCACTGAGCAGTCAGCACAGTGAGAAGCTCCACTTTGAGGCTGTCACTGCTTCAGGCAATTCTACCCTATCAATGCTGGCAACCGCTTCACAGAATGGGTAGCCTTAGAGGAGCAGCCTGGCAGAGCCCCTGGACCCTCCTGCCCACTCCTCCTGCCATGATCTCTACAGCCTGGTAGGTGTTATGCTCAGCTCCTTGCCTCCTAGGCTGGCTAACTAGCTGCCATCCCACTTGAACCCATCTCACAGTTCCTGGCATTCATGCTGGCTTCCCCCTCCAAATCTACCTCCTTGTGATTCAGCTCCAGCTGTACCTTCTCCAGCTCCTTCTGGATAAGGTAGGTCTTGGACTAGGTCTTGTTCTGCATTTTCCTCCTCCAACTGAGCCCAGTGTACCCCAAAGAGAAAAGAGAATTCTTACAGCCACATCAAACAGGCACATGGCTTGACTTCACTCCATATTTCCCCAAGCACCACTCTCCACTAGGCCCTGCCCCAAGCCTGGGTGCCTGCTGGGGAAGTGGGTGGGAGGCAATGAGCAAATGGAAGATCCAAAAGAAATAAGACAGCTTGGAGCAGTGCCTCCCACCTGTCATCTACTCAGGATGAAGAGATAGGCAGAATCTCAGTTCAAGGCCAGACCAGCAAAAAGAAAGAGATCCTTGTCTCAGCCAATAGAGATAGGGTGTAGGGTGCCTGTCATCCTAGGTACAGAGAAGCATTAAAAAGGAGGATCATGGTCCAAGCAGGTACAGGCAAAAATGAAAGACCCCATTCAAAAAAAAAAAAACTAAAAATGAAAAAATGGCTAAGGCTATCTGGGGCTCAAGTGGTCAAGCACTTGCCTAACAAGTCTGAAGCTCTGATTTCAAACATTAGTCTGGAGAGGGAGAGGGGAAGGAGAGAGGTTCACAGAAGAGGAGAGACAGATGGATTTTAAGATGACAGTTTTTTTGGGGGGAGGGTTAAGGGGGAATGAGGGAGGAAGTAACAAACAGTACAAGAAATGTATCCAATGCCTAACAGTATGAAACTGTAACCTCTGTGTACATCAATTTGCCAATAAATAAGAAAAAAAAGATGACAATGTTGGAGCTTGTTTGAGGATAGAAAATTTGTTTTTAATAGCTGTGTAACAAATCACCACAAACTTAGGAGCTAAGACACCAACTGTTTACAAACTCAGTTCAGATGTCACAGGCCACTGGGTTCTCCAATCAAGGTTGCCCATGGTTAAAAGCATGAGCCAGGACTCTGGCTGTCCAGAACTCAGGATCCTCTGCCAGGGTGGAGGCCTGAGGCCTATTTCCCTGCTGACAGCGCATGGACCTTTGTGGGTACCCGGACCTCCCCATGTCCTAGGCACATGGCCCTCTCCCTCTCCTGCTGAGTATGAGTCTGACTTCTACCTGTCATAAGAATACATTTTTATTTCCTTTTTCTTTTTCGTTTGTTTGTTTGTTTTTTTGCCAGTCCTGGGCCTTGGACTCAGGGCCTGAGCACTGTCCCTGGCTTCTTTTTGCTCAAGGCTAGCACTCTGCCACTTGAGCCACAGCGCCACTTCTGGCCACTTTCTATATATGTGGTGCTGGGGAATCAAACCCAGGGCTTCATGTATACGAGGCAAGCACTCTTGCCACTAGGCCATATTCCCAGCCCCTACATTTTTTTTCTTTTTGAGAATAATAAGATACACACCCAGCCCATCTCCTCTGCTTCCCCCATTTTTTTTCCAGACAGGCTTTTACAATGCAGCCCAGGCTGCCCTGAATCTTAGAACCCTCTGGGCTCAGGCTCCCAAGTGCTGAGATTATAGTTACGCACTACCACACTCTACTGGGCCCCAATTTTTTTTCTTGGTAATACTGGGGTTTTAAACTTAGTACCTTGAGCTTCCTAAGTTTGTGCTCTACTACTTCAGCCATGCACCTAGCCCAGAGCCCCAACTTTTGAAAGGGCTCTGAGGGTCAATGTCACCAGCTACATACACTCCCAGGTAAGGGACACACACAGAATGTCGGGCTATACCAAACTCACTCACTTACTCAGAGTCTCCTAGAGACATTATCATAAGACTTATGAGCACTAAAATTCTGAGAACCACTGGCTGCAGGGGACAATCTCACCCCTGGAGGAACTGGATTGTTTAGAGGCACTTCTGTTTGCCACAAAGGAGCAGTAGCAAGTGCCTGTCACTGAAACATGGTGAGTAGAAGCCAGGCATATTGCTGAACACACCAGAGTTCACAAGCCAGTTCACAGAAGCCCCAGATCAATATGACCGTGGCCCCACCCCGCCAGCAGCCAGCATCTCCTCCGCCCCTCCACTTGTGCACGATCTTTGTTTCTTTAGTCCTTCTACATTCAACTCATCTCAGCCTCCTTCACTGTGATCCAGAGGATCTTAGTCCTCCCTTCACCTTCACTAACCATCAGCTGTCACTTCTATGCCACATCTAAGCCTCTGCAGAGAAAGGTGGGCCCTACCACACAAGGATGACAGGTGTGTCAGGGGCCCAGGCACACCTGATCCATGTTTCCATCTTTCCAGGGCACAAACTCTATCCCAAAGATAATGTACTTTCCTTCTCTTTACACACACTAAGGCATGATAGAGTGTGTGCCTTACACTTCTGTCTCAAAGGGCCTTAAAAGGAGGAAGAAGGTCTGCCAGGCAAGACACCCATCCACACCTGGAGCCCCAGCTTCCCCAGACTCCAAGCTTCCCCAGACCAGCCGTGTCCTCTGGTCCCTCACTTCCACTCATGGAGCTCTGTTGAAAAAGAAAGAATGGCATCCAGGAAGGACAAGGCCAAAGCAAGGTCTCCAAAAGGCCTGTGATCATGACAATCACCTCTCTGGTACAGCACTCAGTCTCTGATGCCAACCTGCAGAAACCCTTGACAAAGAGGAGTGAGGACCATCACAGTCCAATTCAGGTTCCAGAATCCTCTGGCTTTAATAGCTAGACCATAAATCCCCAGATGTTTGCATCAATTACAGCATTTTAAAGACAAACTTTACCAATTTCTTATTTTACCAGTAATCAGACAACTTGTCACCTATCACCAGAATCACTCATGAAAGTGTTTTAACATAAAGGAATATAGGAGACTGACCCTCAAAAGACAGTCCTTGCTGAGAAGGGCAGTGTACAACATGCAACTGTAAGGAACACTAATCCCGTCACTCTGCAGGCCAATATACACAAATCTCATCTGTTCCCTTGCTCATCTGCTTCAGGACATCACTGCAGAATGACTCTGGAGCACAGTGGGGAATGTGAATAGGAAAAGAAGATGAAGCAGAGAGCCAGGGAGTGGCCTGGTACAGAAGTCAGTAAAGTGACACCTAGGGCAGGCCACAACATCACTCCACTCGTTCAGGCCCAGGCACTCTGCCCCAGTTAGGACTGAGCCCACCACCCTCCAGAGTCTGGAATTCTTTAGGAGACCTGACCCTTTTGTCAATCCTCAGTGAGCATTTCCAAGAACTTGAAGTTAGACAGGACTCCAGTTAAAGTAAACTAGTGCAATCAAAAAATCACCTCACAGTACACAAATGGCCCTCCACAGGCTGAGGCAATTAAATACCCAGTCCCACTTCTCTGCCTGGATTTCTCACAATGCTAATGGCCACCTATGTACACAACATGGCCTTCTCATGAAAGGGGAGGACACACCGGTGCTCTCCCTCCCAGGCTCTCCAAGACAGTTATCAGCATCCACGAGTTCATGACTGGGAACACAATGCTTAGGGCTCACAAGTCTAAGAGTATTCACCGGGATGAGAACACTCACTCTCCAGGAGCACACTCACTAAACAGGAGAAGGACACTCATCACCAGTATAAGAGCAATCCCTCACCAGGGGGAAGACACTCACTAACCAGGAAGAGAGCACTCACTCACCAAGAAGAGAGTACTCATTCACCAAGAGAAAGACCCTCACCACCAGAAACACACTCACCAGGGTAAGAGCACTCACACACAAGGAAGACAAGATTCACTTACTAGAAGGTATTCACTCACTCATCAGGTGAATACTCACTCACCAGGAGAAGGAAACTTACCTACCGGGAGGACACTCACCAGGATAAGAGCACTCACTCACCAAGAAGACAGCACTCGTTCACTAGGTGTGTATTCAATCACCAGGAGGACACGCACCAGGAAGAAGACACTCACCAGAACACTCACTAACCAGGACACTCACTCACCAGGGGGAAGACACTCACCAGGAAGAGAGCGCTCACTTACCAGCAATCACCCAGCAGGAGGAGGACACTCACCAGGAAAAAAAGCATCCACTCAACAAGAAGACAACAGTAACATACCAGGGGGAGGATAATCACTCATCTGAAAGAGGGCACTCACTCACCAGGAGGAGAACACCAAGTCACCAGGAGGAGGACCCTCCCTCAACGGGAGGAAGATATTCACTCCCAAGGAAGAAGGCACTCACTTGCCAGGAAGAGGACACTCACCAGGAGGAAGACACTCACTCCCCAGGAGAAGGGCACTCACTCGCCAAGAAGAGGACATTCAATCACCTGGAAAAGAGCACTCACTCACCAGGAGAAGCAACTCCAGGAAGAGAAAACTCACTGCCCAGGAGAGCATTGACTCACCAGGAGGAAGGCATTCAGTTATCAGGATGAGGACACTCAACAGAGGGACAGTCATTCACCAGAAGGAAGCAGCTCCCTCATCAGTAAGAGAGCACTCATTCACCAGAAGGAAGACTCACTGATCAGGAGCAAGACACTCACTCAACAGGAAAAGAGAATTCATCCACCAGGAGGAGAGTTCTCAGCAGGAAAGGGGGTGTTCAGGCAGGGCTGGGGGCCTTCCCTGGGTCATGCACTCTCGGGACAGTGGTCCTGGCCACATTTGTTCACCTCAGCTGCTCTGCTCAGCACTGCCTCTGCCTCCTGCTTGGATTTGCCTCACCCCTGTCTACCTGTGTCTGGAGATACTGGTTCAGGCTCTCTTGAGACTTTAAAATAAAATAAGTAAATAAACCAGAAATGTCTGGTTGTATTTCTGAATGCTTTACCAAGGTGGTAGTCAAGCCCCTGCCTCATGAGACTTTTTCAGGCTGTCATTCAAGGACTGGTACCTACCACCAAGGGACCCTGCTGCTTGCCCTCTCTTGAGGGCCACATTTCTGCCTTTTACCCCTAATGTCAACACCCTTTGCCAGCAGGAAGCAGCCAGAGAGAGCCTCCCTCCCTTTTCCTAACTATTCAAAGGCTGGAGTGTAAGGTCCTGGCCCCTGGAGGGCTCCAAGCAGATGCGCCCCCACCTCATTAAGTCTCCACCCAGTTGCCTGGGTAACCAACATACCTGGGGGCATACTCTTACAGTTTCTAGTGCTGTTGGCTGATCCAGGTCTGGCAGGTGAGGACCTGCTACTCTTGGCCGCCTCTCTGCTGGTTCCAGAGCCCTGGGCAGCCCTGGGCGCAAGAGGGAGCTAGGGAGGGAGGGAGGAAGGGAGGGGAGGCAGATGGGGTCTCAGGGCAGCCAGGGGAGAGGGCCGGGGTGGGGGAGCAGCGGAAATCTTGGGGCGGTAGGCACCAGCCGGGGTCTAGGGACTGACCAGGATCTCAACTCCAGTAGGGATGAGAGGCCGCGGGCTGGGGTCTTGGGGTGATGCGGGCTGGGGGAGGAGGCTGGAGAAGTTTCCAGGGAGTCCAGGGGAATGGACAGAGGGCCGGCTGGGGTCTCCAAACAGGCCTGGAGTGGGGATGAGGGTTGACTGGACTGGTCCTGGGTAAGGGGCCGCGATAGAACGGGGTCTCGAGGCAGCCCGGGGCTGGTCTCGGGGCGGCCCGGGTGCACTAAGAGCCTCAGCGCCGCCTTGGCCACCGCAGAGCAGGTTCCCACTGCCCCGCCCCCGCCCACCTGTCTCAGGATTCGCGCCTGCGCCCTGCGAGAAGCAGAAATAACCGATTCCATGCGGGACGTTGAACCAAGCACGTTTCCAGTAGCAGCTGGCCCACCGAGGCCTGGAGTGGGGGGGTGGGAGGTACCCCCTTCCTGATGGTAGCAGCCCCCCTGCCTGATGGACGCAGCCTGAACCTCAGCCTGCTAATACCGCCCAATTCCACAGATGGAAGGAGCTGGTAGCCAGACAGGAAACCGTAACCTTCAAGCAGTGGGGCCCTAAACAGCCCCAAGGGGACAAGCTGTGGGCTGGAGTGGAGGTGTGGCTCAAGTGGAAGAGCTCCCACTTACCAATTGTAATCCCTGGGTTCAAACCTTCAGTGGAATACGTACACACTAACAGCGGCAAGAAGACAGAAAAATAAAGCAGGCTGGGGAAGGAAGCAATGCCAGCAGAAGAAGGGTTAAGGAGAAGGGGGTGAATGAGTCGTTTATCTGCCTGTATGAAAATACAGCAATGAAACTTGTTGAAATTGTTTTAGGAGGAGAGCAAAGGGACAGAGATAGATGGAGGGGGTGGGGTTGGTAGGGTCCACTATTTGTGTCCACGTACTGCCCAACCACTATCTCCCTCACCAAAGACCTTCTACTTCCCACTGCCTGCAGCGACCAGCCTCGCCATGATGGCATCTTCTCCTACCGGAGTGGACATGGACTGTGCCCCGGGACTGCCGTGGGGTTCCAGCGGGCTGCAGCTTCCTCTTGCTCACAGTCAGGGCAGTGGATCAAACTAACAAGGCCAACATCTTTGATGTCTCCCCACTATGGCCACGGCTCTGATGCCTCACTCTCTAGTGGGCACAGTAGAGTGCTCTCCACCAAGTCAAGCACCCCATTACCCAGGCCCGGTCCCAGGCCACGTGCTCTGCTGATGGCTTTGGAAAGGCTCTGTAAGTGACAGACATGGGTGTGCAGGATCTTGCCTCGCTGTGAAACTGTGGTCACTGCCAATATTTTGGCTATGAAAGTGAACACGATCCATCCTTCACTGTTATGGGAAGGGCGAATTCTATTGATGTTGAGGTCAGTCAGGAAGATGGTGAGGTAGACTGCTGTTCCATCCAGTAGGCCCAGATTGGAAAAAAAAAAAAAAAAGAGCCAAGTAGCCAGTAGGTTATGCCTTTAATCCTAGCTAACTCAAGAGGCTAAGATCTAAGGATTGCTGTTCAAAGCCAGCCAGAAAAAGGATCGTCTGTGGGACTGTTATGCCCCATAAGCCAACAAAAGGCCAGAACTTGAGCTGTGGCTCACAGAGCACAGGCCCTAAGTTCAAGTCCCAGTACTGGCACACATGCACATGCATACGTGTGTGCACGCGTGCACGAGCACACACGCGCACACACACACACACTGCAGGAAAGAAAATAAACCAGGATCCCTTGCTGAAGAACTATAATTCAGTGAGATTTAGAGATGAGTGTGTAGGTAAATGCTGCAGATTTCATCATTCCTACAACCAGTACACGGAGATCTAGTGCGACAAGAATAATTAATTGGGGCAATGTCACCCTTGGTGACTAACAGAACAGCCTGAAATTACTTCCACCACTGATGATTGCTGGGTACAAGGAGAGGGAAACAGACTAGACACCATTGGCTCCCACCTGTATGTAATACTACCTATTCACAAAGCCGAGATCCTCAGATCTCAGTGGTTTGAAGCCAGCCTGAGAAGGAAAGGACATGAGACTCCAATCTCCAGTTATGGCCACAAAAAGTTGGAAGTGGGGTATGGATCAAGTAGTGGAGAATGCTAGCGTGGAGGAAGAAAGATCAGGAACAACACCTGGGCCCTGAGTTCAATCCAGTGCATGTGTGTATGCATACACACACACACACACACACACACACACACAGCAAGACAAAAAAGAGCAAGAGACTGCTTAATACCAGCACAAGTTCATTAGAAAAATAAAAACAAAACCTACAAGTGGGAGCCCCCAGTCAAAGCTAGAGACCCACTCGTTGCTTACAATCTGAAGTATTTGTAGTGGGCCTGAAAAATAGCTAGAAATGTCTAGTGAGGTGGTTTGAAAGCAACTAATGGTGAGACAAATAATAGTAAACAAGGTCACAGCATTGTTTGGGGGCCTCAAGCACCTGACCATTTGGACCACAGCTATGCTGTTGTGTGGTGGAATGTCCTCTACATGTGCAGTCCTTGATGCACGTAGGACATCTCTCTACAGCCTCACCATGAGCATGGAGATAGAGCCTGTGACTAACATTATCAGTGGTTCCTAGGATCCAGCATTAAGTATTTGTTAAATGAAAACCTGCTGACACTACATGTCAAAGAGAGGAGGACAGCTGTCCTCAAGGCAGAGGACTTGTTCTTGCATAATTGTCAGGATTTACTTGCCTAGCACAGTCTTCTCACATTACAGGAAATAAAATAAGACTTCTGGGCTATGACAACAAATGAAAGGCTTTAGAGTAAGTGATGGTAAATTAGAAGACAGGACAGTTCACATGGGGCTAGAGTTTAGAAAAGAAGGTGTAGAAAATGGGTATGGTATAGGATCTAGGGGTTACTTAAACCCAAATCCCTAGTCATTCCTTACACTATACCTCTGTCCTTGCCTGAATTCATCGTCGAGCCTTTCCTGAAAACCTGCCCCAATGTCCATCAGAACATCTCCCTCCTGCCTAGATTCAATTTCAATCATTGCTCCTAATCCTGCCACCCTTTCTGTAACCTAGCTAAGGTCTTATGGAGGGACTCTAGACTGAGGCACAATTTCTCATGCCACCTAAAATTTATCACCTGGAACATAGTATGCTATAGGAGGAAAAGGAGGTAAAGGTATGGGGTTTACCCTGTGCAGTCCAAAAATCTTGGAGAGACATTTAGCCTCCAACTTCCTGTAGCTCCATCAGCCTTCATACCATTGCGATATAAGAACCTCATTTTTGTGGTCCCTAGGCTTGGTGTTTGTGTATCTAGCTTTTTCTGAACCTTAGGTAAGACAAGAAGCATAGAGGAAGCTGAAGATGGATAACTTCCCTTTTCCCATGAGGTAATATGTAGATGTCTTCTGCTAAGGATATTTACTTTTGGTCTAAGATCAGGACTCGAATTCAGTGCCTGACATTTTCCTCATTGGCTAGCACTCTACCAACTGAGCCACACCTCCAACCCTGTGATTTTTGTTATATTGAATAATTGGGGTCTCTTTGAAAATGATTCTTTCTCCGTTCTGCTAGATATATGAGAATTTTCCCATGAGGCTGAAAGAGATTCTGCAGAGAAGCCATAAAATGTGTGAGGAATATCAATACCAAACTTCAAACTCTATTATAAAGTTGCTTATATAAAAAAATAAAGACAGCTTAGTACTGGCACTTGAACAGGCCTGAGGACCAATGGATAGAACTAAAGATCCAGAAATGGCCCCAGAGACCTATGGCCACCTAATCCTTGATAAGGGAGCCAGAATTATCAGATGGAAGAAAAACAGCCTCTTCAACAAATGGTGCTGGCAGAATTGGCTATACATGTGTAAAAAACTAAAATTGGATCCTTACATATCACCCTGCACCAGAATCAACCCCAAATGGATCAAAGATCTCGAGATAAGAAAGAACAAATGCCCTGAAAATATTACCGGAAGGGTTAGGGGATATACTAGGACTCCTTGGCACAGGTTGAAACTTTCTAAATAAAGATCCAGAAACACAACAAATCAAAGAAAGGCTGGATAAATGGAATTGCATTGAAGTGCAGAGCTTCTGCATGGCAAAGGACAGAATTAGCAAGATAAATAGAAAGCCACAGATTGGGAGAACATCTTCACTAGCTATACAAGACAAGGGCCTCATATCAAAAATATACCTAAAGCTCAAAAAATTAGCCCCTCCATAACATATCCTTAAAGAAACAGCCACCCCATAAATAAGTGGACTAAAGAATTAAAAGGTAACTTTTCAACATCTCTGGCCATAAAAGAAATGCAAATCAAAACCACACTGAGATTCCACCTCACCCCAGTTAGAATGGCCATTTTCAAAAAATCTAGTAACAGTAGATGGTGGAAGGGATGTGGCCAAAAGGGAATGCTACCTCACCATTAGTGGGAATGTAAACTGGTTCAACAGCTCTGAAAAGCAGTATAGGGTTCCTCAAAAGACTAAACATAGAGCTCCCCTATGGTTCAGCAATTCCACTCTTGAGCATTTACCCAAACAATCACAAACAAGGCCAAACTAAAGCTGCACAACTATGTTTGTTGCAACATTATTTACCATAGCTAATATAGGAAAACAACCCAGATGCCCCTCAGTAGATGAATGGATCATAGTTTATATTATATATATATATATATATATATATAATGGAATTTTATGCTTTCATCAGAAAGAATGACATCACCCCATTCAGAAGGAAATGGAAAGACTTTAAAAAAAATCATATTAAGTGAAGTAAGCCAGACCCAAAGAAACATAGGCTCCATGGTTTCCCTCATTTGTAATAATTACAAACAGTAATTACTACTAGTAGTAATTACTAGTAGTATATGTCTAGGATAGTCCTAGGAGAAGATCATAATCACTCAATAGCTATGTACATATGACCATATAAAATGATGCTAATAGATATGGAAACAAGAGGAATTTTTGGTTTTGTTTTGTGTGAAGTTATTTCTTTTTTCCTTTGGTTTTTCTTTTTCCCTTTTGGTTTATCCCCTGTTGTCACTGTTTTTTATTTTGGTACCCTGTATCTTGTACATATGTTTATCTGATTTGGAGAAGGGAAGGGGAATAACAAAAGGGTGAGACAAAGGAAAAAGGTTGAACCAATGCAACAGTAATACTCAGAAGACACTAGGTTGGAAATGAACTTTACAGCTTGGGAAGAGGGAAGGTCAGGGGGAGGGAAAGTGAGAGAAAACAAGGGGGTTAACAATGTTCAACAAGAAATGTATGCATTACCTTACTTATATAACTGTAGCCCCTCTATACATCACCCTTACAGTACAATAAAAAAAATTTTAAAAGATAATGCCAAGTAAAACAGAAACTTTAGGTAGGAAACACTGAAAGCAAATAATATGTTAAATTTAAATCGAGTATATCAATAATCATTATGGAATTAATATTTTCATTTTAAAATTTGCCAGTCTCAAAAAATCTAGTAGCATACTTCTTACAAGAGATATAATCTAAATATAAAATATAATACTAGTTCTGGGAGTTCTGTAGTTCATGCCTACTCCCCTAGAATTTGGGCTGAAGGAGAAACAAAAGTTCCTGGCCAATTAAGCTAAATGCTGAGACTTTGATTCTAAGACAAATTTCAGCATAGTGGTTTATGCTTGTAACTCCAGCACTGGAACAGCAGAGGAAGGAGGGTTATGTGCTTAAGGCCAGCTTAGCCTAAATAGCAAGTTCCAGGATAGCCTCAGTTATATAAGAGAACATGCCTCAAAAAAAAAAAAAAAAAAAGAAGTAACAAGCAAACAAGGGGAATGATTGAATAGAGAATTTAATCACATAAAGATTAAGAGAAAAGGGAATATTAGGAAAGCTGTAGAACATCAAGGCCAGTGTTAAAAAAAAAAAACCTATCTACTAAGCATAGAAGTTTTTGTCATCTGGAAAATATATCACTTCTGAATAGCATATCTAAATATCAGTCTTATACATGAGGCCAGAGAAATTAAGACTGAATAAAACCATAAATAGAAGTTAAAATTTTATATTCTTTCACTTTCAAAAAGAATGTGTTTTTAGGGGCTGGGAATATGGCCTAGTGGCAAAAGTGCTTGCCTCATATACAGGAAGCCCTGGATTCAAATCCCCAGCACCACATATATAGAAAATGGCCAGAAGTGGCACTGTGACTCAAGTGGCAGAGTGCTAGCCTTGAGCAAAAAGAAGCCAAGAACAGTGCTTGAGTCCAAGGCCCAGGACTGGCAAAAAAAAAAAAAAAAAATGTGTTTTTAACATACTTTTCCTTTGTGTAACTGGTAAACAAAGATCAGTAGACTTGAATATTTGAATCATATAATGTTTCAATTTGGCATAATGACATAAACAAGGTGCACTCAGTAATTGTGATATCCATATATTTTATTCAAGTATACATGAATAATTTACCAAATTCAAATAAATGCAAGACCATAAATCACATTTCATAATGTAGGAATCACATAAAATGTCTGTACTACAGAGGGATTAAGTCAGAAAATCACTACAAACCAATATTGTAAAACATCTATGTATGTGGAAACCAAGAAACACAATTTTAAATAATCTTAAACAATTCAAAGAATAATTCCACAATAGAAATTTGAAAAGATTTTCTAATTTCTTGAGACTGATTTTAAGTAACTGATTTTAAACCTTACTTCTATTTGTCATATGTTCTTTATGTTTGGAATTTTTCTCTAAGCGTACTTTGGAGCTACATAACATAAAAGGAGAAATAATGAATCTTAACCTCCTTTATTATAAACCAAAGTTAATCAGACTATATGGGCCATCTAAATACTGTGTTACAGTATAAAAGTTTTCACTGTTATTTTTCAAGTCATCAATTATTTTTCTTCAAAGGAATTCAGTGTACCATTGGGATAACGTAATGAGGGTTATTACTATAAAACTTTTGTTTTTCAATTTGGGACTTAATTGTCCCATTTTTGTTTCATGGATACTACCTCCTTCCTTACCCCATTGAGTAATTAACAGGTTTAAAATGTTCTCAGACTGATCTCTACAGCCGACAGGAGCCTGAAAAAAACAATGTCGAATTTGCCAACAGTTTCTGTAATGACAGACTTTTCTTAGTGCTTAAATTGGGAGGTAGTTGTTGGGAATTGAACCTAAAGCCTTAATAAGGCTCTTAAGAGTTATTCTTGCTAGAGAGTTCTTCTTAAGTACTTTTCCTTTTTTTATGATCAATACATCTTTTCAGCCATGATCCAAATGGGTTTTGCAGGTCTAAATCAGACTTATATTAGAATCTCAGCTTGGATTTTTACCATATGTTAATGTTTCAATTTGATGATTTGTGTAAGTGTTGTATAGACTTAGTCTTAAGAGAGTAGCTTCCACCTTTCTGAAAACCAAAGACTTATGAAGTAGAGGAAGGAAAACAGGAGGCATGTCCTGGCTCTTTACAAATCTCTTCTCAGTGTTATATCTTATGTCTGTGGGTAAAGTTCTAGTAGAGCGCTTCAACTTCACTAACCCACTCAAATATCTCTGTTGCAGATCCTGTAGATTCAGGAATAGTTTTTCTGAAAAGAATCACGTTTTCAAAGAATTACATAATGATTCAACCTTTGTTTACTCAGAGATCCTTCATGGACAGTATAAAATTTTCATGAACTTGAATCTCCTTTCTTCTGGCAGAAAATGGTTCCAACCAAAGGGAAACAATAGCATACGTCTGATCTAATGCCCTCCCCTAAGTAGGAAATTGGGTGTCTGAATAATTGGGTTCTAGTGGACCCTACAAGGTCAGGGTAGGTAAAGGCAGTGTCTTTTTTGGTGCTTACATATTAACAAAAGGTGCAGATGGAGAGACATGCTGGGCACTGAGAATAGCAGGAATTAGGAAAACATCCTAAAATGAGATATAGAAATGAGAAGACTGATCAGAGCTACACAGACACTAACTGTCATTTCTTCCAAGTTAAGTCCTGAGTATAAAAAAGCAGTGGCAATTAGTTAGAATGCAGCTGTTTTCTATAATATTTCAGAACCTACCACCTTGGAGGGTCATTAGTCACTACAATCTTTTCAAGAAGCCACTAAGCCCAGGAAAATCAAGTCAAAACATACTGCTGTCCTTCTACTCAGCAATCATTTCCCCTTACCTTCCTTGAAACTCCTTTCCTGACTAAATATGCTGCAAACCTAAAATCCAAAATAAACAACAGCAACAAGAAGACTAAAGGTGAGTATAAAAAGGTAATGAGACCAGAAAATCAGAGGATTGGGTGACTTTACCATTATCCCCATGTGACCAATGAGTAGGTCATCTATGGCTCAAGGATTGAAAAGATAGGGCTCCTACCCCATCAGTCCTCCAGCCTTGTACTGGGAAGTGCCTGGAATTCCCAAGTATGCCTAGGAGAATGTCTTTATGTATATTTTGTACGTACAGAAAACAAATGGCAGGGCATTTTTCCTTTGAGTTCATCCTTTTCAACTATAACACAAACTGGAGTTGACTTGCTAGTCAATAATTTGCACCCTAGGACCAAGTCATCAACTTTCAGGGAGTTGACAAGATAGTTGTAGCATTAGTTTTAGGAGAAGGGAAGAAATATTGGGCAAGAAAAGGCTCTAGTGGTAATGATTTTGATCAAACACATTTATGACATGTTCTTTGGTATATGTAGTAGATTGATTTCTTTCATGCCCACTATGACCTTCTTCTGTCTCCCTTTCTTATTGAGGGTAGAAGCTAAGAACTATATTTATCAGCCATCTTTGCATGAAGGGATGACTACTAGATGTAGAAAGAAACCCTCTGAGAAAATTGCTTCCTATGGAAAGGAGATATAAGAGGTTATTGGTGGGGCTAGGGATATGGCCTAGTGGCAAGAGTGCTCGCCTCTAATACAGGAAGCCCTGGGTTCGATTCCCCAGCACCACATATATAGAAAATGGTGAGAAGTGGCGCTGTGACTCAAGTGGCAGAGTGCTAGCCTTAAGCAAAAAGAAGCCAGGGACAGTGTTCAGGCCCTGAGTCCAAGGCCCAGGACTGGCAAAAAAAAAAAAAAGAGGTTATTGGTATAACTTAGTGGAACAGCACTTGCTTAGCATGTCAGGCTCTGGGTTTAAGTCAATGCTACCAAAAGAAGAAAGAACAGAAGATACCTCTCCCTGATTAGAATGCTATCATAGAGTCTGGAGGTAAAGGATATATCCTTTGGACATAAAGACAAAAGCTACCCAAGAACAATGACTGAACCATTATAGAATCTACATAGAACCTGTTTCAGCTAGGCAACTGCAATCCTAGCTACTCGGGAGGCAAGATCTGAGCATTGTACTTCCAAGTCATCCCAAGAAGACAAATCTGAGACTCTTATCTCCAACTAACCAGCAAAAATCTGGAAATGGAGGTATGGCTCATGTGGTAGAGCACCAGCCTTGAACAAAAAAAGACAAGGCCCTGAGTTTAAAGCTCAGTACTGGAGAGAATGCTTTACTTCAGAGGAGTTTATATGTTGATAATTTGTTTTTAATAGTCACAGACCAAATATTATTCCCTGTGCTTTTTATTTTCCAATACTAAGGATTAAACCTAGGGTTTTGCCAAGCTAGGCAACTGTTTCACCACTGAGCTATGCCTTCAGCGCCTGTGAATAACATACAGAAAATGGGAAACAGAGAAACATTTCTCATTAAAATTTATCATCCTATATTTTATGTTAGAAATCTAACATTCTCCTTGTGGTTCATTGCCTTTTATTAGTATCTTTCTATTAAAGAATCAGAAATCAAGAATTTTTTCCCATTGTTTTTGGTCTCTGTTGAAAACCCTGAGAAAGATGTAACAATCAGTTTTATTTTTTTAAAAAAATCTCTAAAGAAAAAAGAAGTTCTAAATCATAGCAAAGCCAAGGTATATAGAAAAGATTGCATTCTATTAGCTCTAAAGAAGAAAAGAGCTGTAGAGGCTGAGTCTTACTGGCCGTTTCACAAAGGAGAATTTAAGTGGAATATCTAAACATTACATCTTTCAGAAATTATTCTGAGACTTGGCCTTGAAAGTTTGTAAAATTCTGGACTTCCGGGAAGATGGCGGAGGAGCAGCAGAGCCCTAGCTGAGTTCCCTCCGACATCGCAGTTTTCTCACCCCATAGAAACTTTTACTCCTAGAAAGACAGCCAGAGTAAGTTATAACAGTACAGGGATTCTGGCCAGGAAGGAAAAATTGACTTTGCTCGTCTGAAAACACAGATTTGAGCTCCAGGCAGCGTCCTGCCGCCTCGCCAGTGCCGGTGCCGGCACAGCGCCCTGCACAGCAACCCGCACTCCGCGCGGCTAAAGTACACAGCGGAGACCAGCAAGAAATACTCCAGACGGTGGCTGAGCACGGACGACCTGAAATCGCAGAGAAAGCGTGAGTACCCCACGAAAGATATTCTCACTCGCGCCCACAGAGCAGCTTCTGGAAGGCAGCCCTTCCCCCATCACCAGAGCAAAGCGCCATCTTTGCCACTGGCATAGGGTCAGACCAGATTGGAACTAAAGCGGGCCTGGGGAAAGCGAGGGCAAAGGAGCCATCTTTGAAAAGGGCAAGAGGGACCTAGCAGTGAGAGCCAGCTCTGCCCAGGAGAATGCCCCCTGCCCAGGCGGGAGGCGAGTCCTGGGCCGCGGCTTAGCCAGAGGTGCCCCGTCCTGCCCGCCGGAATTTCTAAATTTAAAGCGAAATCTGCGAGCAGCTACTGGTGCCACGGAAACACCAGACGGGAGAACAGACAGTTCCTGGGACAGCTAAACGGTCCCATCACAGAGGAAGCCCAATTCCCAGCCCGAAACAGAGCTGCATTCCATAGCCACCTACGCCAAGGAGTCCGCTTTCCCCAGGCAAGCAACTCTCAGCTGGGTAAAACAGGCCAGACCTGCCCCGCCCTGCTGAGTCCACAGCCTATTCAAAGCCAGGCATCAAAGGCAGTGGCCCCACAGCAGACAGAGGAGCCACAGTTCCCAAGACTGCTCAAGTCCCCATCTGCAGAGGACGCCCAAGGCCTACATGCAAGCTGTGCGAACCACAGAGACCCAGGATTGCACCAACAGGGGAGAAGGGTCAGAACAGATCCACCCCTTGCAAACTGAAATCAAGTCAAACCAGCCAATCAGGAAAATAGACTGCAGACCATTGCAAGGAAACCAGAGACTGGGGAAAGACCACCCAAACAAGAAGGACTCCATTTTTTTTCTTTTCAAACATTTTTTAAACTTTTTTTTTTATTTTTCTTTTTAATTTTTTCACTTCTGAAACGTTGTTGGTTTTTTGTTGTTTGTTTGTTTGTTTGTTTTCCATTTCTACCGGTTTGTTTTATCAAGTTTTATTTTTGTTTGTTTGTTTGTTTGGGTTGTTCCTTTTCTGGTTTTTTTTCTTTTTATTTTTTTTCTTTTTTAAATAATTTTTCTCTGTTTTGTGCATCTGTCTTCCAGTATTTTTACTTTATTTCTCTCTTTGCTTTCTCTTTCTTTAAAAATTACTTTCATAAGAATAACACCTCCACTCTTTTCTGCTAACTCTCCATTGTCTGTCATTTTAACCTTGTTCTTTCTACTGATTCTACTCTTCTCCACATTTCCACGTCACTGAAACTAAACCAAAATCACCACCACCCCCCCAATACATTTTACTCTATTCTCTTTACTACCTCCAACTTACCCTCCTGACTTACTGCCTGGACCTCCAGGTTCCATTGACTCCTGGTTATTGGATAGAGGGTATCCCAGCTTAATCTGAGTGAATCAAAGGGGTTCACAGAGAAAGCCAGTCCTAAAAGAACTTAATATAAAAACAAGAATTGCGTATAGGGTTGTAACAGTAAATAAGTAACTACTGAATACAGGGCCCAGGATCGGTTGTTATATTGAAATTGTATTCTTTAGGAACACCAAATCTAATTTTATAGACAGGTATACAAGGTATCTGTATATAATTGTGAACTTGTAAGATTTACACAACAGTGCTTGGTAAGGGCTGCTTTGGGTCTTAAACGGTGCTCACAGGTGCTGGTAGACTGGCATTCCCAATTCAAATGGGCAGAAGGAACACAAGAAAGATGGCAAACAATGAAGTCTTATCCCCCACTCAAAACAAGCAGGAAGCAGAGCAGTCAATCAAAGACATAGAAGAGAACCCCCAAAATGCTCTACAAAGTCTACTGATAAACATGATAAATGAAAAGTTCGAATCTCTTCAGTCAATTATTCTAGAGCATGAGGAGGCAAAGCAAAAATTAATGGAGAATTTCATGGCATCCACAAATAGAAAGATAAATGAACTTCAAGAGTCAAATGAAAAGATAGCTACCCAGCTTAAAGATTTGAGAGACAACAATCAAAACCAAAATAATGAAGTAAAGAAGTCCATACAAGACCTAAGAAATGACATGGAAATCATCAGGAAAGGCCAGTCAGAAGGAAAAGAGATTCGAAATCAAGTAACTAGCCTACAGTCCTGACTAACTGAAGCAGAGGATCGAATTTCAGGAGCTGAAGATTCCTTAGATTCTTTGGAGAAAGATCAAAAATCAATACAAATCCAGTCCAATCAACAAATCAGATCGCTACAGGAGATTCAAGACACAATCAGGAAGCCCAATTTAAGGATAATAGGTATTGAGGAAAACTTGGAGAAAGAAGTTAATGGGATAGGCAATCTATAAACAGAATATTAGCTGAGAACTTCCCAAATATCCAGAAGGAAAGGCCTATACAGATACAAGAAGCATTTAGAACCCCAAACCGACCAGACCAGAATAGGACATCCCAACGACACATTGTCATCAAAACAGGATCAGTAGAGTACAAGGAAAGAATCCTTAAAGCTGTTAGGGAGAAGAAAACAATCACATATAAAGGAAAAGCAATCAGAATTACTCCAGACTTCTCAGCAGAGACCATGAAAGCAAGGAGAGCCTGGAATTAGGTATACCAAACCCTAAATAAAAATAACTACCAACCAAGAATTCTGTACCCAGCCAAACTCTCATTCATAGCCGAAGGTCAAATAAAAGTCTTCCACAGTAAGGAAAAACTGAAACAATATATCTCCACCAAACCAGCTTTACAGAAAATCTTCAAAGATGTACTATACAGGGAAAATAATCAAGATCCCAATACAGACAGAGAAATGAACCCTAAATAGTAAACATCAGATCAAGAAATGGGATGACACAGTTTTAAACAAGATAGTGATAATGAAAGGAACAAACGATCATCTCTCAATCCTAACTCTCAACATTAATGGACTTAATTCTCCAATCAAACGACATAGGCTCATAAGTTGGATCAAAAATCAAGATCCATCTTTCTGCTGCCTCCAAGAGACACATCTATCCAGCAAAAGTAAACATCTTCTAAAAGTGAAAGGCTGGAATCAAATCTATCAAGCAAATGGTCCCCATAAGCAGGCTGGAGTTGCAATCCTACTATCAGACAAAATTGACTTCAAATTAAAAAAGGTAAGAAGAGACAAAGAAGGCTACTACATACTAGTAAAGGGATCTCTCCTACAGGAAGATATAACCATCCTAAATATCTACACACCAAATGCAGGAGCACCCAACTTCATCAAACAAACACTACTGACTCTAAAAACACTCATAGACCCAAACACATTGATAGTTGGGGACTTTAACACTCCACTATCACCTCTGGACAGATCAACATGCCAAAAACTGAACAAAGAAACCACAGATCTTAATAATTGCATAGACCAACTAGACTTAACCGACATCTACAGAATATTCCACCCAGCAACAACAGAATACACATTCTTCTCTGCAGCACATGGAACATTCTCCAAAATAGATCACATCTTAGGGCACAAAGAAAATCTGTACAAATTCAGAAGTATCAAAACCATTCCCTGCATTCTCTCAGACCACAATGGAATAAAATTAGAGCTCAACTCAAACAGCCACCACAGAAAATCCTACTCTTCATGGAGACTAAACAACACACTGCTGAACCATCAGTGGTTTGAAGAAATTCAAACGGAAATTCAAATGTTTATGGACTTCAACCAAGTTGAGGACACAAAGTACCAGCTGCTTTGGGACACAGCAAAGGCAGTACTCAGAGGAAAATTTATATCTCTGAGTACATACATCAACAAACTGGAGAAACAGCAACTCAGTAATTTAAGGAAGCGCCTTAATTTTCTGGAGAGAGAACAGCAAGCCAAACCCCAAGTCAATAGACAGAAGCAAATAATTAAAATCAAATCAGAATTAAATCTATTAGAGATGAAAAAACCATCGAAAGAATCAACAAAACAATGAGTTGGTTCTTTGAAAAAATCAACAAGATAGACAGACCCCTGGCAAACCTGACCAAAAAACGAAGGCAGCACACTCAAATAAACAAGATAAGAGATAAAACAGGTAACATCACCACAGAAATAACCGAAATTCAGAAAATAATAAGGGACTATTTTGCAAACCTTTATGCCAACAAATTCGAGAACTTGGAAGAAATGGATGATTTCCTAGAAAAAATTGATATCCCCAAACTCAACCATGAAGATTTAAACCTTCTAAACAGAGCCATATCCAGTATTGAAATAGAAACGGCAATAAATGATCTCCCATCCAAGAAAAGCCCAGGTCCAGACGGATTCACTGCAGAATTCTACAAGGCCTTCAAAACAGAACTCACACCAATATTTCTCAAACTCTTCAATAAAATTGAAAGAGAACGTTCACTACCAGACTCATTCTATGAAGCCAGTATAACCCTCATCCCAAAACCAGGCAGGGACTCATCACGGATATGAGAATGGCCAAGAGACACATGAAAAAATGCTCTATATCACTGGCCATAAAAGAAATGCAAATCAAAACAACATTGAGATACCATCTCACCCCAGTAAGAATGTCTTATATCAAGAAAACTAACAATAACAATTGTTGGAGGGGATGTGGCCAAAAGGGAACCCTACTTCATTGTTGGTGGGAATGTAAACTGGTTCAGCCACTCTGGCAAGCAGTATGGAGATTCCGCAGGAGGCTAAATATAGAACTCCCCTATGACCCAGCAGCCCCACTTTTGGGTATCTATCCAAAAGACCACAAACAAAATCACAGTAATGCCACCAGCACTACAATGTTCATCGCAGCACAATTTGTCATAGCGAGAATCTGGAACCAACCCAGATGCCCCTCAGTAGACGAATGGATCAGGAAAATGTGGTTCATATACACAATGGAATTTTATGCCTCTATCAGAAAGAATGACATTGTCCCATTTGTAAGGAAATGGAAGGACTTGGAAAAAATTATACTAAGTGAAGTGAGCCAGACCCAAAGAAACATGGACTCTATGGTCTCCCTTACTGGGAATAATTAGTACAGGTTTAGGCAAGTCATAGCAGAGCATCACAAGGCCCAATAGCTATACCCTTATGAACACATAAGATGATGCTAAGTGAAATGAACTCCATGTTATGGAAACAATGGTTATATCACAGTTGTAACTACTTTCAACATCCTATGTGTATCTGTAGCTTCTATTATTGATGATGTTCTTGTATCACCTTCCTGTGGTTGTACCTACACTATCTCTGTAATCTTATCTGAGTATATTGGAAACTGTGTATACTGGTGTTGGAAGTAGGAAATTGAAAGGGAATACCAAATTTGAGAGACACAGGGTAATAAAAGACAAACAACTACAAAAGCAATACTTGCAAAACTGTTTGGTGTAAGTAAACTGAACACCTGGGGGGGGGGGGAAGGAGGAGGAGGGAGGGGTGTGTGAGGGACAAGGTAACAAACAGTACAAGAAATGTATCCAATGCCTAACGTATGAAACTGTAACCTCTCTGTACATCAGTTTGATAATAAAAATTTGGAAAAAAGAAAGTTTGTAAAATTCTGTGTATTTCATTGCCACTACAGCATCAAGAGCCACGCTATGAACCTCAGAATAAGCATTATTTCTCCAGGTCACTATTTGGTTATTTCTGCTCTGAAAAGCCACTTCAATTTGCAACAAAATTTCCATCGACTTTCTCCCATTCAGCCTCATCTATTTAAATTACCTGGTTCCATTAGGATGGATTTGGGAAGTCTATCATCAAAGAGCATCTCTAGGTCTAAGTCCATAGAACACCTTTTCCAAATGATAAACTGAGATATACAATCTGGGTCATGGAGAATAATGTTGTAAGGAAAACTCTGCACAGAAGGGATCTCCATTTGAACCAGTCCATGCCAGGACCTAGGCAACTGCTCCATGGAGGAGGTGAGGCCTATTAGCAGGTGCTGGCAGAAGAGCTCAGCCATGGACTCCCATGACCTTGCTTCTTTTTGAACTACAGGAGATGTAAGAACAACTTTGGAATCTTCACTTCTTGCCTCAATTACACTGGTGCCTGACACGACATTTAGGTTTCTAGCAAGTAGTTTCTGTGCTTCCTTAAGGGAAATTCTCTGCGTTTTTAGGAGATTTGATTTCTTGCATTCCTTGTTAAAAATATCCATCCATAAATATAATTCTGGTAGCTGTCAGAGGAAAAAAAAAAGAGGACAGTCATAAAACCCATAAAAATATAAAAATCTGGCAGATCCCAGACTCTGAAACGAATAGGACAACAAATAATCATAGATCCAGAAGTATGCATCATTGGAAGATATATTTGCCTAAGTAAACCAAGTCCATTAGGGTCATGGAATGGAGAGCAGAAAGTTGAGTCTTAGAATGTATTATTTATAAACGCAGTGTAAGCTCTCGGCTTCAAAATAAGCCAGCGAGTGTTGGACTTCAGAGTCTCTTAGATCTTTCCACCTCTACAATTCTGAGTGACTATCATAAAGGATAGCTCAGGGGGCCGTGACCAACTTTGCTTCTTTTGAAGAAGGATACATTTCTTTTAAGGAAAGAAAGAAGAGAGACCATATTGATTTCAAAGCATCATCTGGATACCTCAAGAGCTCGGAGTGTTTGGGAATGCTGTGCAACGGAGGTTGTAAATGATTGTGATTGGCTGGAATATTTTTCCCAAAGCTAGTTGTTGTATTTGTGGAATGATTGGGGATAGCCGTTGGTAGAAGAAGAAAAAATAATAATAAATTATTCCTCAGAGTATACCTCTCTATCCAAAATGCTTTCTATAGTGTCCTGCCTCTAAATCACTCCTAAAATATTTTTGGCCATTCACTTGGAAAGCCAAAAAGCCACAACTCAGGTATGAGCCAAAAATTGAGGCTATTTGACTGAGGATGTAGCTCAGTGGTAGAAGACTCATGTAACATGCTCAAGGTGATAGGTTTGGGGCTGGGAATATGGCCCAGTGGTAAAGTGCTCGCCTCGTATACCTGAAGCCCTGGGTTCAATTCCTCAGCACCACATATGTAGAAAACGACCAGAAGTGGCACTGTGGCTTAAGAGGTAGAGTGCTAGCCTTGAGCAAAAAGAAGCCAGGGACAGTGCTCAGGCCCTGAGTCCACACCCCAGGACTGGCAAAAACAAAACAAATAAACAAAAATCAAGGTGATAGGTTTGAGTCTCAGAGCTACCATTGTCTGACCCAATGCAATTTCCTTTCATACCTATTGAGTTCCTGTACAATACTATCAAGTACAAAGTGAACTAAAGTTAGCAACTGGCTCTTTAAAACTGACTATCATCACTAGGAAAACTAGTTAGTATATATGCTCACTCATTCTTAGAAGAGCTAAATTTTGCTGGGACAAAAGATGTTCAGTCACTGAAATGAAATTTTAATATTCCCTATGGTTCCCCTATATGGCATTGCATGTTCAATACTTTGAAACTGAATGTCAAGTTTCCTGTGTACAGTATTAGAAGGTTTTGAGTACATACTGAGCAGGTGTGGTCCTCTAGTGCTGTATCAATGGTAGTCAGACTGGTTGATATTGACAAGGACATAGTTTGACACTTTATTCTCTAACTCTTAAAAATTCAACATCAGGAAAGGCAAAAAAAAAATTAAAGATTGGGAATCAGCCAAAATATAAAGGGAGGTGAGTAAGACATACTGAAATTTGTAAAAGGAATATTTTTATTTTATACAATTTAACTTTTTATTCTTTTTTCTCTTGGTCTATGTTTTATAAAGTAATCACATTTCAACCAACTTTCTGTGAAATTCTCTCAAATTCTTAAACAAAATGTATGCTCACATTTAGTACTATTTCCATAAATCTTATATGAGCTATTTATTTAAGTAGTTGTACACAGAGATTTCAATTCAAAAATTCAGATTAAGAGTATACTGAATCTTGATCAATGTCACCCCTCCAGTATTCTTCCCCATCTTTCCAAAAGCCATCCATACTGTCAAGTTACATAGTTCAACTTATTACATAATGCATATTGAATATACTGACTGAATTTTCCTTGCCCTTCCTCTTTTCATTCCTCTACCTCCCCTCCCCTTTTAGACTGTTTTGTTTTAGTGTAATATTTTCATCAACTTTTAGTTCAACCAAATGTTTAAAAAAATCTTCTACTTCCTTATCATAGAAAAAACTTAATTCAGGAGAAAATGTTAACAATGATCAGGACAACAAAACAATAAACATTTTGAAATCATTTGCTTTGTGTCAAGTATGTCAAGATTTCCTGTTGTGTTCTATTGATGGGATTGAATTTAAGGCTCATGTGAAGGATTAAAGGTAGTCTAAGAATTCTCACAATTTGTCTCATTAATGAGTAACAGTTAAGTCCTCTCCCACATTTGATTCTGGCCCTATTCTTGGCTTTGACCACTAGCAAGTCGCACTATATGAGGCTCTGTGAGTGTAAGTGTCTAGACTTTCAGGAGCTTTGTGTCTTTCCTTCACATTCTTAGATGGCTGAGCCACATGGAAAGAGATCTAGCTCCTTTGCTGGGAAAATGCAGGTAGAGCCAGGAGTCATCTCCAACCACTAGACATGTAACAAAGCCATGTCAGTTCATGAAGCCCACAGGTATCTGTAGATGACTACAGCTTCATGGCCAACCTCGGTGGAAAATCTGTATGCAGTTGTTCATAGTTCAGCTGATTCTGAACAGAAAAATACCACCTCCATCTCCATTTACAGATGGGTAAACTGGCCAGCTTTAATTATGACTAGCATAATAGTTATCTTTAAGCCCTCATATCTTGGAAGCATTGTTACATAATCATAAATACAGATGTGCTACAAAAGATTCCACATCCTTGGCTTTATTTATTAAAGTCTCTGTGGTAGAGAGAGAACATTTCTAGGTAGCTATGCAGGCCGTGGTTACTGGATGAAAGGCTGCGATGAAGAAATACTCATATAGTGTTTGGGATGAGACAAAAGCAGTCATGTTCTTCCCCTTCCCCAAGCAAAAATGGAAAAATCTCTTTGGAGAGAGGCTCCTTGTTTTATGATGTGCTATATCCTGATAAATCCATCCTAAAATGAAAGTATTTCAAGCTGAAACTGTGTCTACTTCAATGAGCCTGCTAACTACCATAACTGCTTAAACAAACCCCACACTCTTGTGATCACAGGGCTGCCTTGTACTATTGCTCACTGCCACCGTCCAACCACAAGAGAGAGGATGTTACTGAATATAATTGCTTCAGAAAATCAAAACCCAAAATCTGAAACATGGTTTCTACCCTGTATATATAGCTTTGTACTTCTGTAAAGTTGAAAAATCCCAAGTTAAATTGTCATTTGGAGACAATTTGTGTATTCATATATCCAAATGTTTTATCATCACTTCTGAGACCCTGGAATCAATATAGAGGACAAAAACACAATAGATTACAATGTCATCACTCCCTTTCCTAAGCAGTAACTTCATAGGTCTATCATCAGCCAGATGAAATAAGACTATGCTATCTCTTCTTTACTGCTTGATTTTTTGAATTATCTTTAAGTAGTTATACAAAGGGTTTCAATGCAACCTATCAGTTTAGTAAGTTCAATGCATCTTAACCAATGTCCCTCCTGCCTTGATTGTGCTTTCTTTGTATGGTTCCTGCAAAAGAAAAGTTTGCTCTGCCCTGCTGTTGGGGATTCACGCTGCCCTTCCCCCAGCCCTGGGGGAGTGTAAAAAGCTAGCCACTCCCACCTTCCAGCTTCAACCAAAAGAGAAGTCCCCACCCCTGGGGGGCGAACACGTGTGTGCCATCATGGCAGCAGAGCCCCCAGAGACCCAGCTCTTGGAGAGCTGTGCTCTCCGCCCATAGAGGAAGTTTCATGACATCACCTGATGGGCAGCCCAGCTCAGCCAATCACTAGCTTCCAGCTAGTCACCCCAAGTCCCTCTCCTTCCCGCCTTTGTCACCATAATAAATTCTTCTGCCCTCCCTCTGAACAAGTGAGACCAGTGAACCATCCAGGCCGACTGCCCAGAATTTCTTTCCTGAGTCGGCTCCCAATACATGAGGGGGACTGATGGGGAAGGGGATTTTGGCATTTCTCCTCAGCTTATCAAAGTCCACAAAGATACGCTTTACTCCTTCTGCTGGCGGGAGGGGTAGGGCTGAGTTTCTTTCATAGTTTGGGATTTGGGCATCTCCCCGGGAGAACCCCAACACCCTGCATCAGCTAAAATCATACCAGCTGACAGAAAATCAGCAATGACGCCCACAATCAGCTGAACAAATGCAATTTGCACAATACTTATCCAACAGTAGAATATCCATTCTTCTCAAGCTCTCATGGGACATTCAGGTATATAAAATACATCTGAATAACTTTAACAGAACATAAATAATAGATACTTGCTTTCAGACCACAATAGAATTAAGCTAGAAGTCAGTGATAGAAAATAATAGGGAAATCCCCAAATGATCTTATTTTTATTTATAGTTAAAGCTCATGTATTCATTTTAAAAATCTCTTTTTTTTTCTTTTTTTTTTTTTTTGCCAGTCCTGGGGCTTGAACTCAGGGCCTGGGCATTGTCCCTGAGCCTCTTTTTTTTTTTTTTTTTTTTTTTTTTTTTTTTTTTGCTCAAGGTTAGCACTCTATCACTTGAGCCACAGTGTCACTTCTGGGTTTTTCTGTGCATGTGGTACTGAGGTATGGAACCAGGGCCTCATGCATGGTAGGCAAGCACTCTACCAGTAAGCCACATTCCCAATCCATTTTAAAATTTTTATATACCCCAACAGTGGTAGTCTCTAACAGTTTGGGTTAGAGTTAAACATACACTTTTCTCAATATTTAAAAAAATTCTCGGCTGGGGATATGGCCTAGTGGCAAGAGTGCTTGCCTCATATACATGAGGCCCTGGGTTCGATTCCCCAGCACCACATATACAGAAAATGGCCAGAAGTGGCGCTGTGGCTCAAGTGGCAGAGTGCTAGCCTTGAGCAAAAAGAAGCCAGGGACAGTGCTCAGGCCCTGAGTCCAAGCCCCAGGACTGGCCAAAAAAAAAAAAAAAAATTCTCATCAGGCAGTAGAATCTTATGCCTGTCATTCTAGTTACTTAGGAGGTTGAGATCTGAGGATCACACTTTGAAACCATCCCGTGCAGGAATGTCTGTAAGACTCTTATCACCAATCAAATACCACAAGACTGGAAGTAGAGCTGTGGCTCAAAATGATAGAGACCTAGCCTTGAGTACAAAAGCTCAGGAACAGGGCTCAGGCCCTGAGCTCAAGCTCAGGACCTTGGCACCCAGGACTGGTGCCAAGTGGGGGGTGGGGGGAGGAAGGAAACTTTGCCTCTTTCTCACTTTCTAATGTGGCTGGTAGAAAATATAAAATCACATGAATGGCTCACATTTTACTGCTACTGGAGAACACTTACTTACCAGGATCTCAGACGAACACTGAAAAGAGCAGTAGATATATTATCAGAATCAATATCTAAATGGATCCAAATTTCTAAAAGAATTTATAGAACATCAGTTGTTAGGATAACAAAGCAAGTCAGCTTTAAATGGGAGCACTCTATCTTGGTGAAAGAATAGTTAGGAAGATCTATGTGCACAGACAAAACTAAGAATATCATGACCACCATGAAAACCCTTTGTATCTATCGTAGTTCCATCTCCTTTGGCCCCTCACTTGCAGAGGTAGCTGCCTTTCAGAAGCTTATGTTTATTATACTTCCTCTTAATGTTTTCTTACATGTATATGTATCCCTCAACAACATACTGTAATTTTTACATGCATTTGAACCTAACATAAATAAGAATACCTTGTAGATCTTCCTGGCAGATTACTTCCCACTTTTTTTAATTTCAATTTTTTTTTGTATTGCTTCTTGTTGTTTGTTTGTTTGTTGGGAAGGCTGACAGAAGGTCTTGCAATCAATGTATTTTAGACTGGCCTGAAATTCAGGATCCCTCTTCATCAGCCTTCCAAGTGCTGAAATTATGTTTATGCACCACTGTGCTTTGTTTCAATTTTATTTATTTTTTTGTTGTTGTTGTTTTGGTTTTTTTGGCCAGTTCTGAGCCTTGGACTCAGGGCCTGAGCACCATCCCTGGCTTCTTCCCGCTCAAGGCTAGCACTCTGCCACTTGAGTCACAGTGCCCCTTCTGGCCATTTTCCATATATGTGGTGCTGGGGAATTGAACCGAGAGCTTCATGTGTAGGAGGCAAGCACTCTTGCCACTAGGCCATATTCCCAGCCCTCAATTTTATTTTTTAAGTATAGAAAAATGCACATAAAATGGACATTTTAGCCATCTGTAAGCATACTGTTTAGTAATGCTAACTATAGCTGTATATTGCTGGCTGAAGAACAGGAGGAAGCCAGGCACTGGTAGCTTAACACCTGCAATCCTAACTACTCAGGAGGCTGAGAGCTGAGGATCATGGCTCAAAACTAGCTCCACACAGGAAAGTTCATGAGACTTTTTCTTTTTTCGCCAGTTCTGAGGCTTGAACTCAAGGCCTGGGCACTGCCCCTGTCTTTTTTTTTTTGCTCAGGGCTTCCACTTGAGCCATGGTACTACTCCTGGCATTTTCTGCTTATGTGGTACTGAGGAATCGAACCCAGGGCCTCATGCATGCTAGATAAGCACTCTACCACTAAGCCACCTTATCTCCAATTAACTACCAGAAAACCAGAAGTGACATTAGCTCAAAGTGGTAGAATGCTATCCTTGAGCGAAAAAGCTCATTCCTTCTTGCTGTCTTCTACCTGGACTTTCTGGCCCATCTATTTCCCACTACAACAATAGTAGATACCTAAATACACTCCCAATTATAGTTTTTAGCCCAATAACAAGCTTTTTCTTCTTACCACTTGCTTTTAATTACACAGTTTTTTTTATTTTTAAAAAAATTATTTTCTTTTTGGGCACCAGTGGCTCAAACATGTGATCCTAACTACTCAGGAGGCTGAGATCTAAGGATCATGGTTCAAAACCAGCCCAGACAGGAAAGTCTCTGGGACTCCAATTAATCACCAAAAAACCAGAAGTAGCACTATGGTTCAAAATGGTAGAGTGCTATTCTTGAGCAAAAATTGCTCAAGAACAGCACCTGGGCCCTGAATTCAAGCCCCATGAGGACAAAAAAGAAAATGTTTTTTTCTTTCTCTGTCTTATCTCTTTCCCCATCCTCATGCAAGATAACTCAAGAATGCCTTTACAACTCAGGGTAAAGCCATTGGGCTCTTGTTTTCTTGCTTGAAATTGAAGGTACAAGAATTACAGGGAAGAGAACTCTGGATTATAACAGATATATCACTATCAAGTCCGAAGTTATGCCTCAGCACATACATCCAGAAGCCAGTGCTGCTTGGCTTTTTGTTTAAACCCCATCTTTCCTGGGTACCAGTGGCTCACACCTTATAATCCTAACTACTTAGAAGGCCAAGTCTAACAATTAGAGTTCAGTCAGGCCAGCAAAACAAATCTGTAAGATTTTTCTTTTTAGGTCCCAGACCAGGACTCAAACTCGTACCTGATGCCTTCATTCATTGGCTAGCACTCTACCAACTGAGTCACACCTCCAACCCTAACCCATGAGATTCTTATCTCTAATTAACCAGCAAAAAGCTTAAGCTAAGCAGGTGCTAGTGATTTATGCTTGCAATCTTAGCTACTCAGATTGCAGTTCAAAGCCAGCCTGAGCAGGAAAGTCCATGAGACTCTTACTTCCAATTAACCACCAAAAACCAGAAGTAGAGCTGTGGCTCAAGTGGTAGAACACTAGCCTTGAGCAAAACAAAGCTCAGGGACAGTCCCCAAGGTCTGAATTCAAGCCATAGGACTGACAACAAAAAAAATGCCTAAACTGGAGGTGTGGCTCAAATAATAGAGTACCAACTGTGAGTGAAAAAGCCAAGTGAGGCTTTAAGCCCTAGTACTGGCATACATCCACACAAAAACATTCTCCTTACTCCACCTTACCCTTACCTCTCAGACTAGGAATTACTTTTTTTTTTTTTTTGGATTGCGGCTCATATAGTCCTCATTTTACATGCAAAAATATTAGTAAGTATTAATTTCTTTTTCTCCAAAAGCCTTGCTCTCATTATTTGGGAACTGTGATGGAGTTCATGAGCCTGAATTTGCAGTTTAGTCATCATGTTATGTTGCAGCATGAGGTCCTCACCAGAAGGGGCTGTTGACAGGCAAAGGGTCAAAATAAACCAAAACTGAAAGTCAAATAAACCTCTTCCTTATAAAATAACCTATCTCAGGTATTTTGTTGTAGCAATACAAAGGGACTCGAATGCCTTAGGAAAGAGCATTTGAAGATACCGATCTTAAAAATGCAAAGGAACTGGAACCTGATGTAAGTTTTGTGATTGTAGTTTTCTTTGTGAAAACAACAACACTTGGTCAATAGGATGAATCCTGAAACAAAGGACTCAGACCCTGAAGTTCTAAACCAGACTAGTGAGACACTCTTTAGCAACTTAAGGAACATATTTCTTTCACATTTCCTATAACCCCAGCTGTGCCCACGGAGCTCTGTACCAACAATCTTTTCTTCTCCTACATCCTTCAATGACAAAGAAAAAGCAAACATCTGGAGTGAGGAGCTACACCTCCAACCCATGCCCAGGTCATTGACAAATATGCTGAAAGTTTTCTAGCCTCCTGTGTCAATACTGGCCAAGATTTACCAGCTCTAACCTTATGTACCATATCAATAGCATGGGGTGACTGTGTGTGCTTCTGGCAGCCTGAAATGTAAGGCAGCACATAAAAAAAGGATCTATCTCAGGATAGATGTCTCAGGGATAGGAGAGGAGAGGGTGGATCAGAAACAGTAAAATTCCACAGTACAAGAAATGTATCCAGTGCCTAAAGTATGAAACTGTAACCACTCTGTATATCAGTTTGACAATAAATTTTAAAAAAAGAATTGCATGGGCTGGGGTTGGAGGTGTGATTCAGTTGGTACATTACCAGCCAATGAGCAAAGCGTCATGTACTAAGTTTGCATCCCAGTCTCAGAACAACAACAACAACAAAAAAAAAGAATCACAGAGGCTGGGAGCATAGATCAATAGTAGAGTACATGCATGGCATACATGAGATCTGTGTTCAATTTCTAGCACTAGAAGAAAGACAAACAGACAGACAGACAAGCAGACAGACTCTTCATGGAAACCTGTCTGTGCTTAATATAGAAATTCCAAACTTCCTAGGCAGTCTATAGGTATTGTACCTGCTTGGGGACCTTGTGGTACATGGGCTGTGAACTAATCAAAGCCTTAAGAATTGACAGATCTATTGGAGTAGGGAGAAGTAATTCTTGTTAGCTTTAGATGGAATCTAATTTGCCTTGTTGTTTCTGCTCACCATTCAGTTTTGGTCTAAGATCAATTTCTTGCCCTTATTCTCTGGTCCCAATAAAGGGAAGAGAAAGTCTACCATCTTTTTGTGGTGTTTTTTTTTCCTTTAGACTCTCAAGTCTCTGTACTCACCAGGAGGGAGCCTGTGGATATGGAGGAGAAAGGATGCAAAGTGTTGGATCAGAAAGGTGCAGAAGAAAGGGCCAAGTGTCCAATGGGAACATGCAGGGCTGAAGGAGACACAGAACTCTAGGGAGAGGGCTGGTCTGTTAGTTTAGCTTTCTGTGACTAGTCTTGTAGATGAAAGTGTCTTCCCACCCCTATTAATAGAAATGATCCCAAATACTGTCATCTCCCAGCTATGAACTCCTCATCTCTCTCCCTACCACCCACCTTTCCTTGCTTCTCCTTGCCAGTCTCACACAGACTGGCTTAATTTCCATGTTTTCTGTGTTTTCATAATATCCCATGTCGATATCTGCAACTAAACTTACCAACTGTCTTACAATTATCTGTTTATGTGGCCATCTCTGTCAAGAACTTTGCAATCTGAAAGCTGTGGCCCAGCCGCATTACTTTATGGCCCTCGGGCCTAGCCTTGAACCTGGTGCACAGTAGTGTTAAGCAAGTAGTAAATGAGTAACTGTTCATTGTGACATTTGGACACTCTCCAGATCACAAAGTGTACTTAGGATCAAAGGATTCTCTTACTACATGGAATATAGAATGCAAAGGATGGAATGGCATTTTCTTAAAAGAATTAACATTAAACAGCTGAATGTGAATATAATTTCTTAACAGTCAAGTTTTCTTACTGTCAGCATGAAAAAAGAAGAATGAAAAAAAATTAAAAAGATATAAACCAAATATAGTTTCTTCATATTTTAGACTTAAGTCCCATCCCTGAAATACTGATGCATACACAAATATTTCAAATACAAAACACCTGAAATGTCAAAACATTTCTGCCCCGAAGCACTTCCAATAAGGGATATTTCACTCTATGGTGTTTATAAAGTTAAAACTGCCAGGCAAACTGTCCTGGGGCTAGGTCATCTCTCCTTGAAATCTATCTTAAGATCATCAGAAATTCTGAACAACCCAGTGTGGGCTTCACAGACATAATTATCACTTAATTCTATCCAGTTCTCTAGAGAGAAGATGTTTTAAATTCTTGCTGTTCAATGATAGTGTGAAAAGTCAGCATAGATTTTGCCTGGGATTTTGCTGCACTATGTAACAGAATCCTCAGAATCCATTTGCATCAAGTTAGAGAAAAACTGCTCTAAGATATGGAATCCACAGTGGGGCTGTAGCTCAGTGGCAGAGCATATACAGAGCACATATAACAATCCTGACAGATTTGAGATTCACTCTGTGGGCTTCTGGGTGTAAGACTCTATGGGGCTCAGGTCCACCCAGACAAGCCACCATGGAAGGAGCTGATGTGATTTTACCCTTCAATGAACAAATATGAAGCCACATTATGTTCAAATCCTTCTCTGGGCACTGAGATTCAAACATCAGAGCAGATGGTAAGTCCTTCCTTCTTGGGTTTCCCTGCTAGCCAGAAGACCAAATAGTCAAATTAAACATCAGAGGAAGTATTGCCACAGTATGGAGATGCAATGGACTCCTGGCCTTAGTAGATATGGATTCTTATCAGCAGGAAGGAAGAGCCAGATATGGTGTAGAGAATGGGGCAGAAGATCAGATAGGAGCTAAAGACAGAGGCAAGGCTGGGCAGGGCAGGACAGATTCCCACTCTTCACTCACTCGTGAGAATAATAGAATCTACAGGCCCATGCTGTCTAGTGCAGTGCAGACAGCACACACACCCTCCCTTGCTCATGGAGTTAACAGGCCAGAAAGGAGCAGCCAAACAGACAGAGAGCCCTTTGTGAAGAAAAAAGTAGCCACACCACAGGTCAAGGATACTCTGCCTTAGCTACTTCTATCAGTCCCCCTTGAGTAACAAGAACTGTCAGGATGCCACACTGTGAATGGGCATAGGATGGGGATGGCCCTAGAAGAGAATAGGAAGGAGACACAGAGACTGCCCTGGATGAATGTGTAGGAAGAAAGGACCAATCTCTCTGTTGTCTTTACCTTCCTTCAGATTTTGTATCACCCTTCTTAGGCAGGATATACACAATTTAACCCAGAGCCCAACATTGCACTGTCACCTGATGCAGTTCAATATGCCTGGTCCCCAGCTGGACTTCCCAACCTACCCCCACCAGGTCCAGCTGAGGCATCTGGAGCCTACTGAGGCAGAGTTCATACATAAGGATAACTAGGGCTAAACTTATGAATTGGATGGAAGACACAGAGGTAGACACATGTAACAGAACTTCCATAAGCAGAGGTGAGTAGAAACAGTGGGCAACTTAGAGCAATCACTGGGTAGATGCAGTCTAGGAAGATTCCTGAGGTTGCTTCGTGGGGGACAGTTTTCTCTGAAAGACAGTGAGCAGTGACAGTGTCCCTGAAGGAATCTGACTCTCATCTAGCTGAAGAACCAGCTCATAAACTACCTGAAGAGTTTGGGTCAGCTCTAGCTGATTCATCAGCTCCAGTCTTGGAAACTGAACCCACACCAGGAACATCTTGGTCACCAGCTCCAGAGCTGGACATCCTAGTGGTGGCTGAGCCCCACCTTGGAGGAGCTCCTGTCCTGCAATCACCATTCCCTCCCCAACTCTTGTGTTTCTTTACATAGTACTTTTATTTTTTTGGTTATGTTTTTCTAATAAATTTTCTTTGAAGAAAATTTTCTCTTTTAAAATGTTCATTTCTGTGGCATTCAGGAATATTCTAAGTGTGTAGCCATCACAATTGTCTAGTTGTGAGCATTTTCATCAATCCTGTACCTTAAGCTGTCCTTCCTTATTCTTTTCCTTCTGATCCTTGTGATTTCCCTATTCTGGATTTTTCATGTCACTGCCAGCATATTTCTATTTGCTCACATAGTATTGTAAGGGCCTGATCAATTTTGCTTTTTTTACCCAGGAAAAAAATCAAACAGAACAAAGTTCATAAGTAAAAAGAAAAACCTCACCATTAATATTTTAATCCCCCAGAAGTAGGAAGTGCTTTTCAAAGACATTTGTTTCAACAACCACAAAGGAAACGGCCCACTCCAGATACTTCTAAATCAAATGTGAGAACAACTTTGGAGGATAGAAAGTCAAACCTTAATGGGAAGAGTATTCCACAGAACCGCAGCAGACAAAGGTTCATACACCAGAGCACACAGATCCTAGAAGTCTATATCTTGAGGATATTAAAAAAAACAAAGTACAATTCAAAAGGGAATCAGCACATATGGCCAGCAAACTTCAGATCATATTTCTTCTAACCATACAAATGCATTCTTTCCTTAGATGATATTTGTCCCCAGAAGATTGGCAGGACTTTATGCTAGTGAGAGAATCTGGGAGACAGAAGACCAGAGGATCCCCTGAAACTCCTTAGTTATAAGTGGTCCTTTCTTATGAGAACTGTGGAACATCATTTGGAACCCAGTCAAGTTCTAAATGTGTCTCTTACCTAAGAATGCTAAGCATAGGGATTCGTCCCATGTAGAGAGTTGTATAACTTTTCAAGATTGCTTTGCAAGACTACTTTTCAAAGCATTGTGAGGGACATGGTGTTGAAATCTTCCAGAACATCCATGTACAGAAGGTGGATAGAGAAACAGGGTGCACTGGCACCAGAGGACGCTGCAGCTGCTTAAGTGGATCTGTCTCAGCCATGGGGAAAGAAGTCATGTATGGTTTGTTTGTTTTTTGGGTTTTTTTTGGCCAGTTCTGGGGCTTGGACTCAGGGCCTGAGCACTATCCTTGGCTTCTTTTTGCTCAAGGCTAGCTAATACTCTACCTCTTGTGCCACAGCACACTTCTGGCCTCTTCTGTTAATGTGGTTGGTGCTGAGGAATCAAACCCAGGGCTTCACGCATACTAGGCAAGCACTCTACCGCTAAGCTACCTTCCCAACCCAGTCATGTACTTTTGTATAAAAAAAAAAAAAAGACATGATCTCTTCAGTATTTTTACATTGGATTAGTATCTCATTTTTTAATGGTAAGAAAATTTGGCTGAGCTCTATTGAGTAAGTAAACAAGCAGGCAAGCAGACAGACAAAAAGCAGACAAACAGAAGGGCAGGGGCACACTCTAGCAGAGTATGGGTGCTCTCATAGGGAGATAGACAAACAGGCAGAGAGATACACATGGAGAGACAGAGAGAGAGAAAGAGAGAAAGAGAGAGAGAGGCAGAGAGACAAACCTAGTATCTCAGTTTTAAAACAATATATTATACAGAAAGGTAAATGAAATGAATCCATGGAGAACAAAAGACAAACTGAAAAAGATACATGGAAATATACGAAAGACACAGCTTAAGAGATCTAACTGATATGGACAATGAACTATGTAACTTGTGGACAGGGACAGGAAGAAACTGGCAAAAAATGAAGGAAGGGGTGACATTGTCCAAAAAAGAAATGTAACCACTACTTAACTTATGAAATGGTAACCCCTCTGTACAACACCTTAAATAATAACAATAAAATTATTGTTATTTTAGAAGAGAAAGCCTGGGGATGGTAGCTCATATCTGTAGTCTTAGCTACTCAGGAGTATTTAATGAAAGATAAGAAGTATTTCTTATGTTACTATAAGAAAAGAAGAAAGGATGCAGTCCTCCCACCCCAAAGCAATATTGTCCTTACAAGCTTCTCTGTCCTGTCCTCCTTATGTATGCAGAACTGTGTACATCTTGGTGGCTGCATGGGAAGCCTGATAAGACATCTCATGTCTCCATAGGAACTTGGCCCAATCAGTCTCCACCCCTGTGAATTTTTACTGACTGCAAATTCTTAATGAACCCAGCAGCCTCTGCTGCTGCCATATGTCAGTGCTGAAGGGAACTTCTGAGTGTGTAACTCACACAATGTAAGATGGATAACTACAAGAAGAACTCAGAGCTTGTAGGTCATAATGTATCAGAGACTTAATTAAGCTGCTTTAGCTAAAAAGCACTGACTCCTTACTTTGTCTGAGAAACTATAAGCAGGAAAAAAGCAAGGCATCCCTGCCTCTATTTTGCATCTTTGTCTAAACCATTCTTTCTGCAGTCACTCTTCCATCACCCTGTGTTTCACGAAGGACAAAACTGATGATAATATCTCTCTGACAAAGGACCCAAACTTTCCATAAGAAACAACAGACCCACCTCAGGACAGGCCATACGCAGGGCAACAGGAACTTGTCATCACAATTTTTCTCCTAAAACAAAAACGGAAACAATGACTCTCAGGAATATACCTATAAACAGTGATTTTTAATAATTTTGTATACTTCTCTCCCCATGACAACCAGTTAATTTTCTACTTTAACCTATAACTCATGTCTGCATTCCAAATACACAAAGATGAACTAAAGTACTATCTTCTTGTGGCATGCCCATACCATGTAACAAATCTACCTTCTGTACACTTCATCATGTCTCTTTATTTGGAGTACAGGAGCAAGAACATTGGAAATCCAGAAGTTTAGGCCCAGAGTATAAAACTCTGGTTTGAATAATGTGTGTGTTTTCAAAGAGTCAGCCATAGTTCCCATGCCTAAGGTCTCCTCATGGAGCTGGAGACTTAATGAGGAAGGCAGAAGCTCCAGAGACACTGGGGCTGAGCTCATAAGCCAGCAACTGGAGGTCAACATGGGGTCTAGAGGGGCACCAGGTGGCAGGGAAGGCACTGCACAGGCCTCTTCGCCTCCATAACTCAGGACCTCATCTTGTGAGGAGGCAGATCTAGTCACTCTGCCTGGATGATCTACCTCCAGGCACAGAACCCATTCTTCTCACTTGGGGAAAGACAACTTTGAATGTGTTGGAACCAAGTACATTTCTCAGCTGCAACAACAAGCCTTACTTACTTCAGCTATGTGAAGAGTGGCCTTCCCAGAGTATATGGAATCTCAAGACAATTGTTAGGAGATCAGAGCATCACAGCTGATATAACAGGCTCAGTCACAAACCACCTCTAAGCTTCTCCTATTTTCTTTCTGTCCTGACCACTTATACAATCTGAATATAATTTTCATTATAATAGAAATAAAAATTCATTTGGAGGCATGGGTCAGCACTAGCTATGAGTGAAAGCGTCAAGTACCAAGTCTGAGTACCAGTATCAGGCCAGAAAGAAAGAGAGAGAGAGTAGGGGGGAGGGAGAGAGAGAGAAAGAAAGGAAGGAAAGAAGGAAGGAAGGAAGGAAGGAAGGAAGGAAGGAAGGAAGGAAGGAAGGAAGGAAGGAAGGAAGGAAAGAAGGAAGGAAGGAAACAGCTGGGCGCCTGTGGCTCATACCTGTAATCCTACCTCCTCAGGAGGTTGAGATCTGCGATCACAGTTTGAAGCTGGCCTACACTGGAAAGCCCCTAAGAGTCATATCTCCAATTAACCATCAGAAAACCAGAAGTGTCGCTGTGGCTCAAAGTGGCAGGGGGCGAGCCTTCAGTGAAAAAGCTTAGGAACAGTGCCCAGGTCCTGGGTTGAAGCTCCATGAATGACAAGGAAAAGAAAAGGAAAGAAACAAAAATGGTGTTCTGTTTTTCTAATATGCACATCATTTTCTCATGAATTCAGCTTTTATATTTATCAATTGCAAACAATATCCACATCACATTCTATTGTACCTATATGCATTATTTACCTTTTCTTTTCTTGTTTAACAGTGCAGTAGAACAAAGTCAGGAACTTATACATGGTAGGATGCAATGTCGCTACAATGCAACCATCTCCTTGTTAGTTGCTTGACACTATGTAGCATCTAGTTTGGAAATAACATCTTCACATATAACAGCTTTAAGTTCAAAAATGAAATTTCTATTGTTTCTTTCTTCATTTTTTTTCCAGTCCTGGGGCTTGAACTCAGGGCCTGGGCACTAGCGCTATATACCTCTTGAGCCATAGCACCATTATCCAGCTTTTGCTGAATAGTTTATTGGAGTTTAGAGTCTCACAGTGTTTTCTGCCTGGGCAGGCTTTGAACTATGAATGGTACAATAGGAAAACATCTAGAGAGCATCACAAAGAATAGGATGGGACAAACAATGTTTAGTGGCAGCGAAGTCTGAACTTAGGTCCTTGCATTTGCTAGGTAGGTTTTCTATCACAGTGCCATGCCTCCATCTCTTTTATTTACACTTGTTATTATAAGACACTCTCAGTTTTCCTGGCTAAGTGTCTTCTTGCACTCCTCTTACTTTATATTTCCTGTCACAGCTGGACACGCCAACCTTTTCCAATCAGATGAAATCTCATGAACTTTTTTCACTTGGGCTAGCCTGGAGCAGCAATCCCTGAGTAGCTGTGATGACAATTTTGTGCTGCTGCACCCAGTTATTGGTAGAGAAAGAGGTCTCGTGAACTTTTTGCTGGGCCTGGCCTCAAAGTATGATTCTTCTGATCTCAGCATCCTGAGGAGCTGAGATTATAATCATAACAATCATGCCCAACTGAACAACATATGTTTTAAAAAGTCCAAATTATAAAAAAAAGTATCTCTGCTGTCAGATGCTTTTCATTTTCCTTTTAAAATATAAGCATCTGGGTATAATGGCACATACTTATAATTTTAGCAGTTGGGAGGCTAGAGCATGGGAGGAGAATCTTAAATTCAAAGCTAGCTCTGTGGTAGTATGGCTACCTAGCAAGTATGAGTAAGATCTTGTCTCAGAGAACAAAGATAACAAAAAAGAAATTTTTTTTTGCCGGGTGCCAGTGGCTCACACCTCTAATCCAGGAGGCTGAGATCTGATGATCATACAAATAAGCTTTAAATTATAGCAGACTCATATAAACATTCTAAAATATCTAAAAGCAAAAGATGTCAGAAAATACAAGTAGAAAAAGTCTCAAAATTAGGGTCTGGTATAGCTCAGTGGTCGAAAACGTACTTAATATATATGAGGCCACAGGTTCATTTAAGATGCACTACTACCACCACCATAAAGAAAAGTTTGAAAAGCGACCAAAGATCTCTTTAAAAACTTAATGGCACCAGGCACCAGTGGCTCCCACCTAAAGTCCTAGCTACTCAAGAGGCTGAAATATAAGGATCACAGTTCAAAGCCAGCACAAGCAAGAAAAGTCTGTGAGATTCTTATTTCCAATCAATCACCAAAAAGCCAGAAGGAGTACAGTGGCTCAAGTGATAGAGCCTTAATCAAGCAAGAAGCTCAGGGACAGCACCCAAACCCTGAGTTTAAGCTCCTGTACCAGCACACACACTCACACACATACCCATACACAAACAAAATCTGTGTACATTAGTGCAGTTTTCGAACACTATCTACCTATAATTTCTGTCTTGAAAACTATTTTTCATTATTGAGGCAAAGTATCAGTTATCTAAAGCGTTATTTCATAGACACAAAAAAAGCTCTCAAAAGCAACAACGTGAGAAATGTTCATCTTATACTTCCATTTGATTTCTACAATACCTAAAGACCCTTATGACTGGATGGTCTCATCTACCAGGTGCTTCCACTTCAGGAACATCAAGGGGAAATACAGGAAAGGCCAAAATTCAGGATGAGGACACCCAACTATGAGGCTTGTATTCGTTGACCTGATGCCATGAAGAATAGCAACTTAGCCTCACAGCTGACAGCTAATAGAAGAGAAAGACTCATGAACTAGAGATACTTATAAATGTAGCAGTATAGTCATAACTCTCACCATCCCTGAAGCCTTCTGGGGTAGGTAAATGGGCTAGAGAAGTCTCTATGGAGGAGGTAGCTCTAAGTTGTAGACTTTTAGGTAGGAAGGCATTACCAATAATGTTCTACAAACATTGTGAGTCTTGCTACAAGGTAGATTCCAGTCCATCAAGTCTTCAGTGGTGCTTGGACTCTGTCATTGTCACAGGTAATGTCCATGCTACTCCCAAACATGAAACAGCTTGACTCTTCACATGATTATGAAGTAAGAGTAGTTTTAAAAGGAGCAAGAGCATTTCTGGCAGAAGGCAAAGTACAGGCAAACATAAGCCTATAAACTGTCTTTTTTGATGAGAGGGCTGGTGGATTTTCGTAACTAGTGTTTTGATCCCCAGAAAAGGAGGTCAGAACCAATGTGTAACTTCTCAAGCATGCTGCTACCATTTGCCCTCTCAAACACCTATAACTGCTGAGAGCCAGTGGCTCATACCCATAATCCTCGCTACTCAGGAGGCTGAGATCTAAGCTCTGATTCAAAGCCAGCCTGGACAGGAAAGTCCATGAAACTCTTATCTCCAACTAACCACCAAAAAGCCAAGAGTGGAGCTGTGGCTCAAGTGATAGAGCACTAGCCTTGAGCTGAAACAGCTCAAAGACATAGCCCAGGCCCTGAATGCAAGCCCAGGGCCTGAATGCAAACCCAGGACTGGCAAAAATCTAAAAACAAAACAAAATCTGTAACTACTCTAGACACCCATGACGACTTGTCCCCAAAGCATTGACTGTTCAGAGGAAGAATAAAAATCCACAGACTGAAGGTCACCTTTGGAGAAGCTAGAATCCAGTGGCAGTAATTAGTTCAACATTCCCACCTCTTCTGGAAGAGATTTGACCTTTACCAGATTCCAAACCTGATTGCTCCTTAGACTTCCAAGTTTCTGGAATTGTAAGTAATAAATTTATGTTCTTATAAGTTACCTGGTCTCTGATATTTTGTCACAACAGCACCCAGAGGAGCAGGGCAGCAATGATCTGTCAATGCTCCTATTCAGTATCATCCTGCAAGTCTTAACTAGTATCATAAAGGCAACAGAAAAATATGAAAGTCCCATAGTCATACAGGAGGAAACAAAATGGTCTCTATCTTCAGGTAAAATTATTATATATGTGGAAAATGCCAAATACTCTGCCAGAACAGCTGGCTTTAAATAAGGAGGATGTTTAGCAAACTTGGAGGATAAAAAGTTAATGTAAAAAAGTCATTCCTATTTACCAGCAATGCACAACTATAATTTGACATTTAAAAATGCATTTGCAATAATGAAGATAGAAAGAAGGGAGAGAAGAAGGAAGGAAGGAAGGAAGGAAGGAAGGAAGGAAGGAAGGAAGGAAGGAAGGAAGGAAGGAAGGAAGGAAGGAAGGAAGGAAGGAAGGAAAGAAGGAAGGAAGGAAAGAGGGAGGGAGGGAGGGAGGGAGGGAGGGAGGGAGGGAGGGAGGGAGGAAAGAAATTTGGTTATGAACATCTCTGTCAAAGTATGTTTAGGATCCACATAGTGTTTAAAATGCACAGATGAAGGAAGTCAAAGGTCCACATGAGATATACCATTATCACTGACAGACTCAATGCCATTAAGATACCCAGTACTGGGCTGGGAATATGGCCTAGTGGCAACAGTGCTTGACTCCCTGGGTTTGATTCCCCAGCACCACATATATAGAAAACGGCCAGAAGTGGTGCTGTGGCTCAAGTGGTAGAGTGCTAGCCTTGAGAACAAAAAAAAAAAAAAAAAAAAAAGGAAGACAGGGACAGTGCTCAGGCCCTGAGTCCAAGCCCAGGACTGGCAAAAAAAACGATACCCTGTATCTCAAATTTCAGCAATCTTTTTTTTTTTTAAATAGATACTGACCTGCTAATTCTGCAACTTACATAGACAGATTAAGGAACTAGAAGAGCTAAAACAATACTGAAAAAGAGGAACAAAATTTAAGAATTTTTTTTTTTTTTTTTGGCCAGTCCTGGGCCTTGGACTCAGGGCCTAAGCACTGTCCCTGGCTTCTTCCCGCTCAATGCTAGCACTCTGCCACTTGAGCCACAGCGCCGCTTCTGGCCGTTTTCTGTATATGTGGTGCTGGGGAATCGAACCTAGGGCCTCGGGTATACCGAGGCAGGCACTCTTGCCACTAGGCTATATCCCCAGCCCCAAAATTCAAGAATTTATATTACCAGATTCCTGTAGTTACAGCACTATAAACAGTAAATCTGCACTACCACCCCATGTAGATATATAAAGCAATTCAAAGAAAATGCATTTTTTAAATAAGTTGAAATTTTGTTTTCAAAATTCCCCATGTTAATTTTACATTGTGGTGATTTTATTGTCAAGAATTGAAAAACACCAGCTGTCTTCTGACTGGTAGAGGAATAAACACTGGGTAGTACTTTAAGGAGAAACAGAATGCTTAAAATTTCTGTGAAAACATTTGTCAATTACCATAGAGCTGCTGCCTCTATCCTGTCAGTCTGGGATTCAGAAGGGCAGAGCAAAGCTCTGCTCACTCCAGTTCCTGGGCATCAGACAGGAGAGCACGATCAGCAAGGTTGGGCTTTTGGGTTTGTTTGTTTGTTTTTTAATATAGGAACTGAGAAATTTCATCTTTTAAAACCATTTGTTTTCCTTAAGAATTTAGCAAATTTAGAAATACAAATGTTAAAATTACAAAATATCTTTTGATTAATTGTAGAGATGAAATTCTTGTGAAAATTATTAATTGTATTGAAATAATGTTCTTATTTTCTTGGTGAAAATTTTGTTTGTTCGTTTTTTGCAAGGCTAGCAATCAAAACCATGCCATGTCAGGACTCTACTACCAAGCAATACCCTAAGTCCCATCTTGGTGTGTTTTATTTCCATCTAGTACCAGGGCTTGAACTCAGGACATTGCGTTCTTGTTTTTGTTTGTTTCTTTGTTTGTTTGTTCTATTTGCAGATAGCACTCTACCACCTGATCCACACTTTTAGTCCAAGAGATTAATAGGAGATGGAATCTCACAGACTTTTCTGCTGGAGCTGGCTTTGGGCTGTGATCCTTAGATCTCAGGCTTCTGAGTAGGTAAAATAACAATCACGAGCCATAAGTACCCAGCCCCATCTCCATGTTTTAATGAGATCATTAATGACCCTCTTTCCATGTCTTTAAAAGCCAGAGTTTTTTGTTTGTTTTTGTGTCAGTACTGAGTCTTGACTCAGGGCTTTGTACTTACTGAAAGCTGTTCTACTGCCGAGCTGTACTTCATCCCATAAAAGCCAGCTCTGATACATAGAACATTCTTACTTTCTCTTTCCGGAGTTGAACTTCCACTATATAATGACATCACTGTGTATGTCCATTTTTTTTTTTGCAATATTGCGGTTTGAACTCAAGACCTTATGCTTGCCAAGCAGATGTCCTAAAGCTGGAGCATGTCTCTAGCCATTTCTTTGCAGTGGTTTTTTTTGAGATAGGATCACACTTTCTGCACAGACATATGCCTAAACTATTTCAGGCTTTCTATCCTAGCTGGGATGACAAGCACAAGCAACTATGCTCAGCTTCTTTCTGTTGAGATGGAGACTTAGACTTTTCTGCCCAGGATTGTCCTGAAACCTCAATTCTCCTATGTTAGCCTCCTACCTAGTTTAGGATAACAGGTGCATGCTACCACTCCAAGCCATCAGTTGAGAAAGGGTTTCTTGAACTTTGTGCTTGGACTGGCCTTGGAAGATGATCCTCCTAAAAAAAAAAAACAGAAGATCCTCCTCTACTTCTGAGTGGCTAGAATTATATTTGTAAGCCACCAGCTTCCAGTTCAGGACCATTTTGAAGTATTTATTAATAACACACATGTTAAATATAAAATATAAATATATTGCTATGCATGTTCAATTTTATTAGAATCATTAATTTTTTTTGGCCAGTCCTGGGGCTTGGACTCAGGGCCTGTCCTTGGCTTCCTTTTGCTCAAGGCTAGCACTCTACCTCTTGAGCCACAAGGCCACTTCCAGCTTTTTCTGTTTATGTGGTACTGAGGAATTGAACTCAGTGCTTCGTGCATGCTAGGCAAGCACTCTACCCCTAAGCCACATTCCCAGCCCTAGAATCATTAAATTTTTATTCAAATGAAAATTTGGATTATTGGGGGTTAGCAAATACAACCATCCAAAAGGAAAAGTCAGTCATAGAAATCTTGAAATGCTGATTGGAATTTTATAAAACAACTTTTAGTCTTGAAAACTTTTCCCCTGGGATAGCATCAAATCATGATTTTCTGCAATCTTTACTTCATGACTAGCTAGGATTACAGGTGTGTGTCTACTGTGGATATTTCTAAAATATAAAATAAGTAATGTGTGATCTCTATGACTTTTTCTTTCACTTAACATACTATTTTTAACGTTCATCTGTGTTATAGTGTGTATCAGTATGTCTTTTTTATGACTGAATAATGTTTTATTGTACTGATATATACTTTTCCTTTCTGAGGTCTTGTTCTTACTTTGCTACTCAGGCCAAACTTCAAAATCAGTTCAAAACTAGAAAGAAAAACTAGACTTCTACTTGATTTTCTTGCTAATAGGAAATATCACATTTTATTTATCCATCAGGCAAGGAAAATGAATCATTTTGTTTTGGCTGTTACTGAGTGGCTGTTAACTTGTGCAGCAAGTTTTTGTGTGTACATCTGTTTTCATTTCTTTGTGGAATAAACCCAGGTGTGGCATTTTTTAGTTACATGGAAACTCTGTTTATCTTTAATAGTCACCATTTTTCACAGTATTTACATCTATACCATTTATATAACCATCAGCAGTATATTAGTATTCTCCTCAAACATAATCACCACCACCTATTATTTTCATAATTTTTCTCTTTTCTTGTTATTTAACTGATAAATTAATATTTTAAAGTGTACATAATAATGAACTGCCTTTGTGCTGTTTTATAATGCATATAATATATTGTGTGGTATCATATTTAAATCAGGTTAAACATACTATTTTCTCAAACATTTATCGTGTGTGTGTGTGTGTGTGTGTGTGTGTGTGTGTGTGTGAGTCCTGGGGATTGAACTCAGGGATTGGGTGCCATACTTGAGCTTTATGCTCAGTGCTTAATGATCTAACACTTGAGCCTTACTTCTACTTCTACTTTTTAGGTGGTTATTGAAGATCATGGGCTTTCCTGCCTGGACTGGCTTAGACTGAAGTCCTCAGATCTTGGCCTCCTGAATAGCTAGGATTACAGGTATGAGCCACTAGGACCCAGCTTTACCATTCCTTTAATGTATAAATATCAGAATCTGTTTTGAAATATTCATTACATAATTGTTGTCCATTGTCACCTTACTGAGCAGTAGCATAGAAGAACTTCTTACCTCTACCTAACTATAACTTTGTACCCATTGGCCAATCTTCTCTACTAAGCCATCATCCTATTCTCTGTCTCTGATAACCACCATTCTACTCTCAGTTTCTGAGATCAACATTTAAGATTCCACATATAAATGAGATCATGTTGTATTAGTCTCTGAAGCCTAGTTCATTCACTTAATTTAATGATCTTCAGTTTCAACCATGAAGTTTGCAACTGACAGCATTTCATTTTTTTCCAGCCAACTAATATTCTAGTGTGCTTATATACTACATTTTCTTTATCTGTTCACTAGTTTACAGACACTGAATAGTTCCGTAATCAACATGGAAGTACATATTGCCTGATTAGCTTGAGGAAAAAAGGTTTAACCCTGTGTTCTCCATTAGGGGGAGAGGTAGATATAAATACCAACTATTGTTCCTGAATTCATAGTGGCTCAAGCAGAGATACTAAATGGAGACTGGGTGCTCCTCTTCTGTCCTGCCTTTGGTTAATTTGTGGGCCCAAGTAAGAAGTAAGTATTCTCTAGCAAAAGCAGCTTTTAAGCTCTTGTTTCATACCCACTTCTTTTTAGAGGTCTGCACTGTAATTGGTCAATGTCTGTCCTTTCTTTGTGTGTGTACAGGTACTGAGGCTTGCACTCAAGGCCTAGACACTCTCTTTTGTTCAAGGCTGGACTTTGCTGCTTAATGGAAGATAAGGATCTCACAGTCTTTCAGGCTCTGGCTGGTTCCGAATCATGATCCTCAGTTCTCAGCCTCCTGAGTAGCTAGGATTACAGTATGGCCCACCAGTGCCTTTCAAGTGTCTGTACAGCAGTTATTGTCGACTGCTAGAAACTGCTAAAGAGGTATATCTAATTTCCAGTTTCTTTCAGAGATGTGACTCAAAACATAGATATACCTTTTGACAAACAATCAACTCATGCAACCTCCTATGTTGATGACATCTGCATCCATCAACTTTCTTACAGCGAGGTACTCTTTAGCTTTTGCCTTTCCAAGTGCTTCCTAATGGAGAACATCCCAATCCCATGTGGATTCCTTCTTAGGCAATATAATGGACATAGACTAGATGAAGAACAAAAGCATCCAGTGACCCCTGAGTCTCACCAAATCTGATATATATATTCTTCCTTTTTAGGAGAGAGGGAAGATTGTACTTTATCTGTTACGGTGTACAATAGATCTTACCTAATTAGACTACCCCAAGGAACTTTATGGGCCATAAAGGCCTTGAACCTTATTGATGTTGGCAGTCTTTCCTTTTAGGCATAGGAGATTAGTCATTCTACTGAATCCTGTAAGCATCTAATCTTAAATAATTAGCATAATATCAATATAATGGATCAGACAGTATCAGTAGGGAATGAGGACTGAATTAAGTACTTAGCCATGACATCATGCCAGATAGCAGGGTTATATAGCTCCATCTAAGTCAGCACCTGGAATACCCATTTGTCTAGCCTCCTAAAAGAAGATATACTAAGTCTATCTGTGAGTTTGTTTGTAAATGGATGTTAAGAAATCATAGATAAGCTCAAGAGAGCTTGCCCAGAACCAAGAGATAGGACTTTATCCAGTATCTGAGTAAAATTAAGCATGCAGCATGGATAAGAGGTATCACCTTGTTTATCTGCATGTGGTCAATAGTCATGCTCTTCAAGTTCCATCCAGCTTCTTTACCAGCCAGGCAGGGCTACTGAAAGTACTGTGGGTAGATCATAACACTTTGATCTATATAAATCCTTCATGGTTTCTCAAATTCCAGCATGTCTACCTGGAAGCTTGTACAATTGGGGGTTTGTCACCTATCTAGGAGTTGAATCTGTCATGTATTTATTACTCTCCTACTGGTGGGAAAGCAATAAGGTCTTCTTTTGATTCCCCTCTTACAAATGTCTTTACTACCTATCTGTAGAGCTAAAATTCCCCTACAGAGGTCTCTCCTAATAAACTAACCAGTCCTAAAATACCTTCAGATACTGGAGTAATGGATGTTTTTTCCAATTCCTAGCTGCAATAATACTTGCTTTACTTGGATGGTCATACCCTCATATCTATCCATAACTGCCTAGGTCCTCAAAATATTCTGGGTTGCTGTGGATTAGTGTTCATGTGGTGATCTTCTTGATATTGGGAAAGCAACAGTGAGTCCCATGCTAGGCCTCTAGGCACCCCTCTCACTCTATTTTGGGGCAAACCTGACCCACCTTTACTCACGGATTAAGGAGAATCCATCCTACTTAGCCAACAATTCAGAGTCAGGCTGCTCTTCATCTTATCCTACTGGAGGAGCAGAGGGGAAAGGTTGGAACTGTTGGTCATGCCTGAGTTCATAAAGAACTTTTCTTTTTTCTTGTTAGTTGTGGGGCTTGAACTCAGTGCCTAGGCACTGTCCCTGAGCTATTTTCCTCTACCACTTAGAACCACAGCAGCACTTGTGGTTTTCTAGTGGTTAACTAGAGCTAAGAATCTTACAGACTTTCCTACGCGGACTGGCTTTGGACTACAAACTTCAGATCTCAGCCTTCTTGAGTAACTAGGATTATAGGTATGAGCCACTAGCACTGGGCCATAAAGAACTTTATGTATGTGTTCCAGTCCTGGGGCTTGAACTCAGGACCTGAATGCTGTCCCTCAGTTTATTCAAAACTAGCACACTATTTATTACTTGAGCCACAGCCCTACTTCTAGCTTTTTTGGTAATCTCGGCCTTCTGAGTAGCTAAGATTACAGGCATGAGCCCCCAGCGCCAAGCTTCCTAAGAACTAGACTTCTCATCTGGACTGCAGTAGACATATCATCTGTCTTAGATGGAGGTACCAGCATAAAAAAATTGTTCTACATCTACCTTCTAGTTATTTTCAATCTTCTTTTTGCCTTTTTCTGATCAGGTTTTGTGAAAAGCCACACTCAGCCCTGACCCTGTCCAGTTCCCCAAATTGCCCACATCATAAATGTTCTGTTCATCAGTTCAGCTAAGGAGGGAGAATCATACCATTTACCAAGAGTACATATTTCATTCTGACCATAAAATGACTTAATCATGTCTTTGAAACATCTGTGCATAGGTGGCTTGTTCTATGCCCAATTTTTTTTAAATTCCTGAGCTGCCTCTATGAATCTATGCAGTGATGGTAGAGAGGGAAAACATTAAAGACAGAGGAGAAGGAGAACAGGTACTGGGAGATTTAGAAGACTAAACTTAAAAGAAAAAAGAATTTCATTCATTTACAAATATTTATTCAGCACTTTCTAGGTACTATCTTCTTGGTAGATTCTGGAGATATAAAGAACACAACATAAACTGTGTGCTGATAGCTGAAATCCTGATAGCTACTCAGGAGGCTGAGATCCTAGGTATTTAGGAGGCTGAGATCTGAGGATTGCAGTTCAAAGCCAGCTGGGGCAGGAAAATCCTGGGGCTTTTAACTTCAATTAACCACCAGAGAACTGGAAGTAGAGCTGAGGCTCAAAGTGGTAGAGTACTAGCCTTGAGCAAAAAGAGCTTGGGCAGCATCTAGGCCCTGAGTTCCAGCTCCACAACTGACATCCCGCCCCCCACCAAAAAAAAAGAACAAAATATCTAGGTACCTTGTTTTTAGGTAGCTTACAGTCTACAGAGTAGAAACAAATAATTTATTTATACATGTAACAAGTACTTCAAGAAAATAAAGTGTGCAGCATACTGCTAGCCAGAAGTCATAAGATTAGGGCTCTGAAATGCAACCAGAATATTTGTTGAACTAACAGCACATATGTTCCCAGTCTACTCAGGGACTAGAACTCTGAGGCACAGAACAGCCTCTGCTATTGCTGGGGAACTTAACTGATGTATAAGATGATTCAGTGATGGGAAGTAGCCTGCTTGTTTCCAGGTTCAACTGGGACCTTTGGAGACTTTTGACTACCTCTTGAGAGATCAGTGTGAAACTGGTTAGAATCAGTAAGTAGCTAGCCCAAAAAAGCCTATGAAATCTGGGCATCCAAAGTTGGGTGAGGCTCATCTCTGGTGCATCCTGAATAGAAATAGCAGCCGTTGAATGTGAGATTGTGCCAGGGCCTTGGGCCAACCAAATTCTCACTTTCAGTTCTCAAGAATAACAGTAGAATCTAACACCTTAAGATGGGGAGTGACTGCCAAATCCTTTAGCTGAGAGGGCTGTGCACCTCATGGAGGTGTGGGAGTGGAGAATAAAACCCAGGCAGGTGGTTGTCCAAAGTCCTTTAGCCACTGAGCAGAGCTTGTGCATATTAGACTCCATCTTCCTTGAATTCAATTTTTCTGAGCATTGAGAGATTGACAACATGATGAATCCTAGACCAGAAATTGCAGTGTTTTGAAAGCCAGGAAAACTGTCTAAAAGAGATTCCCAAACTTTCTTGGTATAATGTGCCTCCAGATTCTCATCAATTTATTGACAGCACATATTGGTGGAAAAAAATGCCTTACAATTCCCTTTATTAAGAACTTTGGTCCAAGTAGGTCATTGTTGGCTCATACCTGTAATCCTACAGGAAAGCTGAGACCTAAGGATCGAGGTCCCAAGTCAATCCAGACAGGAAAGTTCATGAGATTCTTATCTCCAATTAACCACCAAAAAGCTGGAAGTGGAGGTGTGGCTCAATTGGTAAAGTGCTATTCTTGAGCAAAAAAGTCTCAGGGACAGTGTCCAGGCCCTGAGTGCAAGCCCCAAGACACACACACACACACACACACACACACACACACACACGGTCCAAATGATGAAAAAAGTATTTATGTCCTAATGCCTTTGTACGCATTTGAAAATATAGTACTTATATAGTATCTCAGTGGTAGATGATTTGCCTAGCATACATGAGGCCCTGGGTTTGATCACCAGTGCTAGAAATAAAGGAGAGGGAAACAGGAAGTAAGGGGGGAAATGTAGGATTTATAAATTAATGAGGTACTAGGAGAGAGCAAGGAAAGCGGTGACACTGTCAAACAAGAAATATACTCATTATCTGACTTGTGTTACTGTAACTCCTCTGTACATCACCTGTATAATAAGAATAATTAATTAGCTAATTAAAGAAGCAGTATTTTATTGCATTCCCTCATAACCACAATCACACACTAAGGGAATCTTGTGTTGGTTAGTCTCTGAACAGCTCTTCAGACCTTGGAGGAAGATTAGATAGCACCATATTCATTTTCACTTCTGTTTTCTTCAAACATGTAAAATGTCCTACTGTGTACTCCAGGGTATTAAAGGGATCTTGAGCCCAAAATTACATCTTTTTATTTATTAATTGATTTATTCATCTATCTGTCTGTCTATTTACTTATTGTCAGTCATGGGGCTTGAACTCTGGGCCTGGGTGCTGTACCTGAGTTCATTTTGCTCAAGGCTAGTGCTCTATCACTTTGAGCTGCAGTAACACTCCAGTTTTCTGGTAGTTAATTAGAGACAAGGGTCTCACACTTTCTTGCCTGGGCTGGCTTTGAACTGCAATCCTCAGATCAGATCTCAGCCTCCTGAGTAGCTAAGGACTATAGGAATGAGCCACTAGTGCCCAGCTACATCTTTATTTTAAAAAGGAGTTATGATTAAATTCTTTTAAGTACATTGCCAGGCTTCTCATACCATTACTGAGCACACAACATGCCCAGTAATAGAGGATGACAAATAAGCCTCTCTAGCACTTGATGGCAAAGTCAAACTGGTCCCAAGCTCCTGACTGCACTTACCGCTACCCACCCCCCCCAAGGGCTTCATTTGACAAATACTCTGGACGATCATATTTTCTTTATTGATTATTCTAGGGATCAAAGTCAGGGCTTGGAGTTTACTGCTCCAGCACTAGAGTCAATCCCCTAGCAAGGGCTTCACACTGTTTGTGCAAGCTGGCATCTAACAGTGACACTCCTATTTCCACCTCCTGTATAGATGGGACTTCAAGTCCAGCCAGGGATCATATTTTTTGAACTCCAAATGCAGTCACAAACGTGAGTGAACTTATGATTAAGACAAAAGATCTGGAACATTATCTGGTCTAGCCCTGCAAATCTGGCCATTCTGTCACCACTAAAGAGAATCCAGTGACAGACCAACCTCTATATCCAGGACAGTTGGGTCTCCAATAGGCTACACTAATTCATACATTTTCTGTAGCTGAGGTGAGGAACGTAGGTGCCTCATGAAGTATGGCATTGAAACAACACTTCTGAGCCACTTAATGCCTCTCCCTGTCAGCCCACCTTTGACACATACCTGTGCATTATCTCATTGGAATGGTCTTACCTAAGGATCTTCGCTAGAAAGGGCTTAAAAACATAACACATGGACTCCTGACACATGTTTCTAAAATAAACTTATTCATGAGGCTGGGGTGTGACTCAGTGGTAGTGCTCCTTCCTAATATGTACAAGACTCTGAATTCTGAAAACAAAATAATTTTCTCTCGGGCTGGGGATATGGCCTAGTGGCGAGAGAGCTTGCCTCATATACATGAGGCCCTGGGTTCGATTCCCCAGCACCACATATACAGAAAACAGCCAGAAGTGGCGCTGTGGCTCAAGTGGCAGAGTGCTAGCCTTGAGCAAAAAGGAAGCCAGGGACAGTGCTCAGGCCCTGAGTCCAAGGCCCAGGACTGGCCAAAATAATAATAATAATAATAATAATTTTCTCAATTATAAAAATGTTTCATGTTTCCTTAAGAGTGTGAGCATACAGGAGAGACTAACAAGTCAAAATTAATCTAACTGGACATATGGATAATAATGTGATTGAGTCAACATTAATAGAAGAATAAAGTTATAGATAAAGGATTGCTGCTCATTGTAGAATTTTTCAACTTTTTAATGCGTGTTTAAATTTTTTCACAATAAAATGTTGGATTAGATTGAACTCTACATTTAAGATCTTCATTACATGGTGCATTAATGATATCCCCCTCTCCTCCCTTCCCCCCAAAAGTAATCATACCTACCCAGGAACCTAAGACCTGTAAGATTCAGATTCATGGCCAAACTGACCAAGTCTACCAGACTTGTCTCCAATTAACCAGCAAATTGCTGGATTGGAGACATGGCTCAAGTGGGAGACTACCAGCCCTGAGCAACAAAGCAAGGGAGAACACAAGTTCCTTAGTTCAATCCCCTTAGGAAAATGAAGGAAAAAGGAAAGAAACAGTTAAGACTCCATCTTCAACAAGCTAGGATTGTTTATTGAGGAGCAATGAGGGCACAGCCTTCCCATGGGCTTGGAGCCTGTGCCAGGGATGGGTTAGAGTTTAGGTTTTTCTGGAGTCTGAGTAGGGAGACAGGGGTTACTTGAGTTCAGTATGGGGGGAAGCAAGTGACTGCAGGTGAGGGCAGAAAATAGGTAAGAATTCCATTATCCAAAATCTCAACCTTTTTTTTTTTTTTTGGCCAACCCTGGGGCTTGAACTCAGGGCCTGAGCACTGTCCTTGCTTCTTTTTGCTCTACCACTTGAACCACAGTGCCACTTCTGGCTTTTTCTGTTTATGTGGTGCTGAGGAATCAAACCCAGGGCTTCATGCATGCTAGGCAAGCACTCTACCCCTAAACTATATTCCTAGCCCCCCAAACAGTTCCACATCTCTCTTGCCAAATGGTTTGACCTTTACAAGGTCCAGTGCACAGGCTTTCATCCTCTTAACCCTTTCTAGGGGGTCACATTTCAGCCTCAGCCTTACAAGCTAGGACCACAATGCAATGTTTGTAGTTAGGCTAGGGTCAGATTGCTGCCCATACCTGGGGTTTTGCCTGGAGTCTGTATGCACCTGGAATAATAGGGTGGGGTCAATCCCTGGTACCAGCACACATACATACATACACACACGTACTGAATTTAGGACAGTGAAATGGATTAAAAATGGACCAGAAACCAGGTGCTAAGTGGATCATCCTTGTAATTCTAGCTCCTCATGAGGGAGAAAAGGAAGGAGGAAGAGAGGGAAGGAGGGAGGGAAAGGGCCAGAGGAAGGAAGGAAGGAAGGAAGGAAGGAAGGAAGGAAGGAAGGAAGGAAGGAAGGAAGGAAGGAAGGAAAGAGTTAGGGTGGCGTCTGGAGAACTTTTTTGCCAAGGGTAGCCTGGAACCGTGTTTCTTCTGAGCAGCTAGAATTACAGATGTGAACCACCCAGGGTAGCTTCGAGTAGGACTAACGTTTTCTAAGTATCCTGCTTTCTTTTTCAGTAATGCCTCCCAAGAGACTCCTCCTCCCTTCCTATCCGGAACAGCTGAGTCCACAAACCCGTGTGCACTTCGTCACCTTTGCAAAGTATGTAGCCAAATTAAAACCGGGATTCCCTAACCTCACCTCTGAGGGTCAAGGACGGCCCAATCCACTCCAAGTATCCGAAGCCTAGCCCTTCCCTCCCGGAGCTGTGCTGTCTACCAACATTCCGCCCCGTACATCCTTGCACCACAACCCAAGAGCCCCGGACTAAGCATCCTAGGTTTGCAGCCCCAGCTCCTTCCAGATCACCCAGTCCCAGCCCTTCATACTCACAGCCCACGCTCCTCCCACCCCGTCCACCCCCTGGCCCCACTCCCCCCGCAACAATCCACATTCTTTCCCGATCCATCCCACCCCAGGAGCCTCCGCTCCTCCTCGTCCGGACTAGGCACACAGCTCACACTCCACTCCGCCCCTCTAGGCCACGCCTCTCTAAGCCACGCCCTCCCGCCCCGTTTTCTTCCCCCCGCCCCCCGCCTCGTTTCCTCCCTCCCATCTGACTCACAACCCACGCTCCTCCCCCCTGCCAGGCCACGCCCTGCCCGCAAGGTCCCACGGCTCCTGTCCGTTTCGTCCCCCTAACAGGCTCACAGCCTACAGTCCTTCCCGCCCCACCCCTCAAGACCCCGCCCCTCCTGTCTAGCACCCCCCCCAATCCTGTCCCCCGCCTTCACCAGGCTCACAGCCGCGCCCCTCCCCGCCCCACCCGGCCCGGGCGCCCACAGTTCTCCCCCAGTGCGTGTCGGGAGGGAGCGGATCCTGTCCTTCAGCGGCTGGCGGAGATGGCCGCTCCGATTACGCGGCAGGTCAGCGGCTGTGCGGCGACCCCAGCTCCCGCCGACTCTGAGTGTGGGCAGCCTCTGGCGGACGCCGTGGCCGAGCTGCCGGTTCTGGACTCCGCCGGGGAGCGGATACCGTTCGGCGCTCTGTTCCGGGAGCGCCGGGCGGTGGTGGTCTTCGTGAGGGTGAGTGCGGGCAGCTGGCGACCCGGAGTGCGGACCTCGCCCGCGGGCTGGGGTGGAGGGGGCTTGGGGAGCCTGGGCTGGGCCTCCACGTCCGGATTGCAGGCGGGCTCGGGAGTGGGGGCGGAGAGAAGGCTGGGGGGGAGGGGGCGGCGGCAGCGCCCGGAATGCGGGTGAGCGAGGGCGAGTCCGGAAAGCTGGGGGTGGGGAGTGCGATGCTGGTGGCTTGGCACGCAGGTGGACTGCTTGGCCTTTCCCCTGTGCCCACCCGTGGCTTAGGAATGCCAGCGGTTACCCGGCCAAGGCATTTCCCCAGAGCAGCAAGGGAAGGACAGGTTCAGCCCGATTTTTATGTATTATTGTTATTATTAAGTACCTGTATCAAAGGGGTAACAATTCCATAAATCAGATTTACAGGTACGATACTTATTGATTAATGTCCCCCCTTCCATCACACTTGTTTTCCGATCCTTCTGGGTGTTGTTTATTGTTCTCCTGCTTAATAAAGAACCTAGTTTCTTCTGAAGCCTGCGGGCGCTAATTTTGCTAACTTGTCCTTTGCCCCTGTTGGATTTCAGCATTTCCTGTGTTACACCTGCAAAGAATATGTAGAAGATCTGGCTAAAATCCCCAAGAGTTTCTTACAAGTAAGTTTCCTGAGGTCGAGGCAGTCATCTGTTTCTAGGCAACTTCATGAAAGTCACTTGTCATTTGTAAACCCAGAGGGATGAGATGTGTTGGGGTGGGGGGGGCGGGCAGAGGAAGGCACACCCCAGGTTTTCTCCACCTCCAGAACTGGAGAGACGGGTCAATGATCCATTTCTGCCCTAATGGATTTGTTGCCATCTGTTGTGAAAGTACTATAGTAATTAATAATTTTGATGCTACTTAGTAAACTACCCGTTTTCAAATATTGTACAATGCCCCCAAACACATACCTAAATTGTTCCTTTTATTTTATGTTACACTCCAGGATTTTTTGTTTGTTTTTCTTTGTTTTGTGCAGGTACTAAGACTTAAACTCAGGGCCTGGGCACTCAATGTCCCTTAGCTTTTTTGCTCAAGGCTAGCACTCTACCACTTGAGCCACAATTCCACTTCTGGCTTTTTTGGTGGTTAAGAGATAAGAACCTCATGGACTTTCCTAGCTAGGTTGGCTTCAAAGCACCAGCTTCACACCTCAGACTCCTGAGTAACTCAGATTACAGACCTGGTGATTCCAAATAGTTTTTCGTTGTTGGAAAATATTAATCGATCTTAAAGATGTCTGCAGTAGATTCTGCCCCTAAATCTTTTTTTTCCACCATAGATAGGTTCAACCTCAGCAAGGTTTCAAGTGCAGGGATTGGGCAGCCTTTGTAAAACTTAAGCTATGTTTCTTTCAGACCTTCATCAATTGGGATGTGGAAAAATAAAATTTTGTGGGTTGTTTTTGTTGTTGTGTTTGTTTGTTGGTGCCAGTACTTAGCCTTGAACTCAGCACCTGGGTACTGTCCCTGACCTTTTTTGCTCAAGACTAGGATTCTACTACTTGAGCCATAGCTCCACTTCAGGATTTTAAGGTAGTTAAATTAGAGATAAGAATCTCACACTTTCCCACCCTGTCTGGCTTCAAACTACAGTCTTCAGATCTCAGCCTTCTGAATAGATAGTATTATGGGCCTGGACCACTTACCCAGCCCCATTTTTGTAGTTTTATTTTTATGTATATCTTTAGGGCAAGTATAGTAAATCATCAACTAACTTTTTGAAGAAAATAAATCTTGAGACAAGATCTCATTATGTAGCCTAAACTAGCCTTCATTTTGAGGTCTTCTGCTCAGATTACAGGTATGTACCATTGTGCCTGGCTTGAAGAAAAAAAATGTTTTCCGTCTGTATGTCTTTTTTTTCTTTTGTTTATGGGATAATGTTTTGATATATTTTAACATTATAGAATGATAATGTCAAGCTATTCACAAATCTTTAAATAACACATAAATCTATTTTTTAGCAATTTAAAAATGTACAGTATTAGTTGTATCACCATGTTGTTGGCAGATTTCTAAAGCTATCTCCTAACTAAAACTTTTTTTATCCTTAGAGTAACATCTCTGTATCCCCTCTCAGCCCCCATCCCCTCTGGTAAACACTATTCTCTCACTTCTGAGAGTTTGATCCCATCTATAGTATGAGATGATGCAGCATTTGCCTTACTATACCTGGCTTTGTCTATTTTAAGTTAGATTTTCTTCAGAATTGTTCAAATTATTTTTTAACTTTTAATCTCTTAACAGAAGATTAATAGTTTGTATACTGTTTCCCTCTAGTCTATGGGATGTCTTTTACTCTGTTTACTTTGTATACAGAAGTTTGTGGGTTTTTTTTTTTATTTGAGGCACTCTTGTTTGTCTGTTTGTGGTTTTGTTTCTGTGTATTAGGGAGTTTATCCAAGAAATTACTGCCCAAGCCAGTATCATAGAGCTGTTTTCTTCTAATTGTTTTACAGGTTGTGAATTAAACATTTTAGCCAAAATTTCTGTGTATGCAAACATTTCTTTGTATGCCTTGACTCATACACTTTCACTTTTTTTTCCACTCTTCAAGAAGCCTATAGGTGGCATTGGAAAGAAACAAAAGAGTTGGATTAGGAGAAGTTGTATAAACTATGTTTCTAATAATATGTACATTCTCTTTTTCTTCTAAAGGAAGCAAATGTCTCCCTTATAGTGATTGGACAGGCATCCTACCATCATATTGAGGTAAATATCTTGAAAATTGATGAACAAATAGGTTGAATCTGTTTCAGATATAAAAATTGCAGTATTTGAACCAGTGTGTGGGAAGAGGCTAAATTAACTGATTATTATTGCTTTTCAATTAGCATTACTTTACTCTCATAAAATTTCCAACTTTTTTAGCCTTTCTGCAAACTGACTGGATATTCTCATGAAATGTATGTTGATCCTGAGAGAGAAATTTATAAGAGATTGGGAATGAAAAGAGGGGAAGAAATTGCCTCCTCAGGTAAGATATAACATGTCTCATATAAAACAAGCTAGTGGTGTTTTCTTCTTACACATTTGCATGTGTTTGTAAAGGGCAACAAGTTAAAGATCCATAAATCAGACTACTTTATTAAGTTCTAATAATTGATTCAGATATGCCACTGGGTATAATGATATATTTAGTCACCTTCCTATGCTGTGACAGAACATCTGAGATAAATAACTGAGGAGGAGAAAAGGTTCCTTTTGGCCCTAGGGTTCAGCCCGTGGTTAGTTGGCTCTATTGCTTTTGAGTCTGTGGCAAGGCGTGGGGAGCATGTGCTGGGTAAGGTTTTTTCACCTCACGACAGCCAAGAGGCAAAAAGAGAGAAGGGCCAATGTCCCAATGTTTCCTTCAAATGCACTCCTATGAAGCCCTACCTCCTGAAGCTTCCATCAGCACATAGGGTCTAAGCCCTCAACTCAAGGAACTTTTGGGGATACTTCCAAACCACAGCAAGGGAGACTGATTACTATTGAATGAAAAAACAAAGCAAGTTGCAGAACAGTGCTTTTAGGATGATTCCATTTTATGAAAACAAAATGTTGTAAACATAAATGTTTGTAGTCTGTGTATATGTATGTGTAATTAATGAAAAGGTTTTAAAAGATATTGCAGTATTAGGATGGAAGTATGAAAATTGACCCTTCTTTTGTAAGGGCCTCACATACATTAGGCAGCAAACACTCTACCAATGAGCCATACCCTTTACCTTAATGTTTTGTTTAAATATTTTATTTTTGGTATTAATGAAGTTTGAACTTGGGGCTTTGTGAAGCAGGACAGGTGCTGTACTACTTGAGCCATGTTCCCAATCCTATAATTGTGTAAGTAAAAGAAAAATAATATTTCTGGGCATCAGGGGATCACACCTATAATCCCAACTACTCAGGAGGCTAAGATCTGAGGATCATGGTTCAAAGCCAGCTTGGGCAGAGTAGTCCCCTGAAATTCTTTTTTTTTTTTTTTTTTTTTTTTTGTAATGCAAGTACATTTTTAATGTGAAAAGCTGTAACATTTCCTTTATCAACAACTTCTCGTTTATCCATCACATAACATCAAATGCATCTTCAGTCTCAAGAAAAATATTTCTGAAGGAAAAAAAATGTATCAGAACAAACATATCATGAAAGAAATGCATGCACTAAATAAATTGTGAACTCTACTGAGAAAAAGAGAACTGTTTTGCATTTTTAAAAATTCCCAGTTCTGTCAGGACTCTCATAATATAACTTCCCAGCAAATAACAAACTGATTTATTGATTTAATTATCAACTACGGAGCTGACAGCAGTATAAAATAAATGGATACTTCACCAGAAACTGGCTTCTACACATTCATTTTAATTACTCTGAGGCAACAAAATTTAGTAACAAGTGTTTAACAAGCACCCATTGTAATTGCTAACTATGAAATCAGCATTACTTATATCCGATCAGCTATACAAAACTCATCAATTTTTCTTTTGACAAAAGAGTAGAAATTCCAAAGAAACTATGAATTAAAGGTCTTGTTTGCTAATCTAGCACCATAATTCCAGTCTTAGAGCCTCCCAAGTACACGAGAGAAAGATAGGGGGAGGTAAGGCTGTTGGAAGCAGAAAGGAGTTCTGAACTTGTGGCCCTATTTCTGCTCTGAGGCAACACCCAGGGTCTAGCGAGTAAGAAATGGCTGAGACAGATAAGAACAGAAGCTTTGGGTCAGGAGGTAAAGGAGCTCCCCAGGGTGGCTGGGCAAAATCGATGTGTCCAGAATACAGTGCTGGAGACGGCCTCAGGAACTGGGGGGCTTCTTCTTCGCTTCCAAGTCCTTTTTGATCTCTTCAATTTTTTTAGCCAGGTTTGGTATATCATAGTTCTGAGCCAGATACATCCCAACCACGTTGCCCAAAGTAAATCCAAGCAGGAACTGCAGCATGATGTTGGCGGGGAGGACCAGAGAACGAAGCAGCTTCTCCGCCGGTCGCGGCCGCCCTCCCCCTGAAATTCTTATCTCTAGTTAATCACCAGAAAACTACATGGCGCTGTGGCTCAAAGTGGTAGAGCACTAGCCTTGAGCAAAAGATCTCTGGGACAGCACCTAGGGCCTGAGTTCAAGCCCCATGACCTACAAACAAATATATAATAATAATATTAAGCTTAAGCTGGGTGACTCATGCCTAGCTACTCAGGAGGCCATCTAAGGATCACGGTTCAAAGACAGCCTGGGTAGAAAAGTCTGTAAAACACTTAGCTACACTAAACTACCCCCCAAAAAAGCCAGAAGTGGAGCTGTGACTCAAGTGGTAGAATACTACCATTGAGCAGAAGAAACTCGGGGACAGTTAGCCAACCCCAAGTTCAGGATCTGGGGGATGGGGACATATATACATATATATGTGTATATATATATATGACTCATTTTCATACCTGAACACTGTGCCTTTTGATACTTTTACCTTAAACTGAAGAACTCCTACTTAGTCATTTGAAACCCAACCCAGAAAGCTCTTAATTAGGTGCTCTTCAAGCATGTAGAAGGAATTGTTTCCCTCCTGTATTTGTGTATTGTATAGTTGAGGAGCTTGATTCATCTTAATGTTGTCCACATTTCTTGTTCTTGTCCTTCATACAGTTCCTTGTGATTAGTAGTTAATCAACTTTAGTTTTCATTTATTTACTTATTTTTCGGTTGTGGGGCTTGAACTCTGGGCCTGGGCGCTGTCCCTGAGCTCTTCAGCTCAAGGCTGGTGCTCTACCACTTTGAGCCACAGCGCCACTTCTGGTTTTCTGGAGGTTAATTAAAGATAAGAGTCTCATAGATATTCTTGCCTCAGCTGGCTTTGAACCACAGTCCTCTTAGATCTCAACCTCCTGATTAGCTAGGATTACAGGCGTAAGCCACTGGCACCTGGTTTCAGCTTTAGTTTATCTATGTTGTTTATGTGTGCTTTATTTGGGAAGCATTTGATGTCTAAAATGTTAAGAGTGCAAAACTCAGATGGGCCATTCTCAGAAATATTATTGAGCTCTTGTCTGTGACACCCACTATGTTGAATATGTTTGGAAAGACAGTGATAAAAGACATGTCCCTGTCTTTTAGAGGCTTTGCTATAAGGGCTGGTGACTTGTGATGCAGGAGGGCTGGCAGATCAGGAGTGAAGGGAAGAGAAGAAGCTGGGAAGGCTACTCCAGGAGGTAAAGTCTTGGGTCACTTTGAAAGGAGTTAGCTGGTGAAGGTGTAGAATGCCTTGGACAAAGTAGTGTGGAAAAACATGACTCAGTTTAGAAAAGTGCAAGTCCCTGTCTTGCTTGAAATCTTAGAAGCCAGGTGGGAAATTGGTGTGAGCCAAGAAATAGGTTTGGGCTGATTGCCTCTGAGTCTGGGTGAAAGATTCAAGTTGGGAGAAACCAGAGCCAATGCTATGTACAATCAGCTTGAAGGCCTCAGCTTGTAGCCTCAAGTAGAGATGGATCTGGTCTATTTATGAGGTCGATTGTCTCCTTTTGCTGATGTTTTAAAGATAGCAGCCTTATAAACAAAAGCTTGGTCACTCCCCCACCAGCAGAAGAAATTTTAATAGTATATATTAGAACCTTACCTTTTACAGCAGAAGAAATTTTAATAGTATATATTAGAACCTTACCTTTTATTACAGTATGTTCATATGCTGTAACAGAGTCCCACATGTGTAAGTTTGTTGATCATTTAGCACTTTAGATATAAACTGTGAATTTCTCTTCAGTAACACCTCATTCATTGCCAAAATAAAGATATGAAATTGCAAAGAAAACAGATGAATTTGAAACCAAATACATGCTTATAATTATAAAGATATATTTGAGTCTTCTTAAAATATACTTTTCTTTTTTTTTTTTTGGCCAGTCCTGGGGCACTGTCCCTGGCTTCTTTTTGCTCAAGGCTAGCACTCTGCTTCTTGAGCCACAGTGCTACTTCTGGCCATTTTCTATATATGTGGTGCTGGAGGAATTGAACCCAGGGCTTCATGTATATGAGGCAAGCACTCTTGCCACTAGGCCATATCCTCAGCCCCTTAAAATATACTTTATATACTATAAATAATACATATGCTATCTGTAATATATAGCCGTAAATGCAGTTACACTATATATATAATCCATAATAGATTATACAATAATTATGCATAAATATAAGACATATATTACATAGACTGTATATAACTACATTTAACTATACAGTATATATATATTTTTTTGCTTTATAGTGTTAAAATAGTATATTGTCAGACAGCAAATATCAGATTCACATAAACATTTTTGTGTGTATATGAGTGTGTATACTGGTCTTGGGGCTTAAACTCAAGGCCTGGTGCTATGTATGCCTAAACTGAACTTTCTTTACTCTGAGAGTCACTGCTCCACTTTCAGCTTTTTTGGTAGTTTAGTGAAGATAAGAGTCTCACAGACTTTCCTGCTCAGGCTGGCTTCAAACTGATCCTCAGATCTTAGTCTGAGTAGCTAGAATTACAGGCATGGGCCACCTGTGCCTGGCTTCTCATAAGCATTTTTAAAGCTTTCTCCCAACAAAGCATGAAATTAAGGATCCTTCTCAGAATAGTCATACTGATAATTAAAGCACTCAAAACACATTGTATAATTGTAATTTTAACTATAATTTAATATTAGTTTTCCCCATTTTATAAAGACAAAGAATAAAACAATATAGCCTATAAAGGTGAGATTGGTTTGTACAAACATGAAAACAGTTTCACACATAAGAACTAAATTAAGGCCAGCACAGGAAGCTCACGCCTATAATCCTAGCTACTCAAGAGGCAGTGATCTGAGGATCACCTTTCAAAATCAGCCTGGGAAGGAAAGTAGAAAAGTCCATGAGACTCTTATCTCCAATAAACTACTCAAAAAAGCTGGAGGTGGCACTGTGGCTCAAATGGTAGAGTGCTAGCCTTGAGCAAAAGAATCTTAGAGACAGCACCCAGACCAGAGTTCAAGCCCAGGACTGGCAAAAAAAGGAAAGAAAAGAACTCAAACTGAAATCAAAAAAGATTCAAACTGGCAAAATTAGATAGTAATTAACAGCAAAGATGGTTCAGGTCTAAGCCATGGCATGTCTTTACTTAGATTTCTAAAATTTCTGAAATAGTAACTAACCTGAGCTAGTCATCAGTGTCTCATTCTTGTAATCCTCACTACCCAGGAGGCTGAGATCTGAAAATTGGTGTTGGAAGCCAACTCGGGCAGGAAAGTTCATGAGACTCTTACCTCCAGTTAAACACCAGAATCTTGGAAGTGGCACTGAGGCTTAAAGTGGTAGATTGTTAACTATAAGCAAAAACAAAAAATACCTTAGGGACAGCCCCCAGGCCCTGAGTTCAAGCCCATAGCCAACCAAAAAAAAAAAAAAAAAAACCTTTCTTCTTTAGAGATAAGGAAATAATCTGAATTTCTGAACATTTACTGCACTATGGAATCCTATGAAACAGTTAGACAGTCTTTTCCATCTCTACCTAAGAGAGCCTGAATTTGTCTTTTGGAAAGTTGAATGCTCATTCTTACATAAACATGAAAGAATTAGAAGAGTTGGAGAGAAGAAAAGCAAAGGATATTTAGAAATAGTAAGAATCCAAAGCTGGGTGCTTGTGACTCATGCCTGTAACCCTAACTACTCAGCAAGCTGCGATCTGAGGATCGGGGTTCAAAGCCAGCCCTGGCAGGAAAGTTTATGAGACTCTTACCTCCAATTAACCCCCAGAAAACTGGGAAGTAGAGCTGTAGCTCAAATTGGTAGAAGCTCTAGCCTTGAACAAAAGCGCTCAAGAATAGTGCCCCTGCACTGAGTTCAGGCCCTACAACAACAAAAGAATCCAGACAAGTCAAAGGCTGCATAGTAACTGTGATATCTATGTATATGTATATCTATCTATGTATATGTATATGTGTGTTATATATGTAGATGTATAGGTATATGCTATATCATATATGATACAATATATGTACATGATATTATATATGTATACATTATAATGTGTATGTTATATATATATATATATATATTTCAGGATTGTTTTTTTCTGTGCCAGTACAGATCACAGTACTCATGCCTCACACTTTTCCTCAGCTTTTTCACTCACAACTGGCGCTCTACCACTTGAGACACACCTGTAGTCCAGCATTTTGTCAGTGAGTTGGAGATAAGAATATCACAGACTTTTCTGCCTGGAGTGGCAGATCCTCCAGATCTCAGCCTTCTGAGTAGCTAGGGTTATAGATGTGAGCCACCCATACTTGGCTTATTTTGTTTTTTATCTATAGTTCCCACCTCATAACTACCTCCAAAGGCAGGCTATAGGAACTTCACTTCCCCAAGGCAGCACATGGAAATTAAAAATATAATCTCCCCCTGACTTTTTGGATAGCAGATATATCATAAGACCCCCATCTCAGAAGTCCTGCCTGCCCATACCCAGAGGAAGGGATGCCCCACAGAGGGGCCAAGAAGCATCTGAGCATCTGATAGGCCTTGCCGGGTTTGTTTCTCTACTTATCAAGTATTAGATTCAACCTTTTTTGTTCATTCACATGTCTACATGGTTGTTCCTGATTACACAAGGAAGTATTTATAAAAATCCAGAAGGATGGGGTCTAGAGAGCTTTCAGAGAGCAGAACATATAGGAATGGAGGTCAGTATATCCAGAGCTTGGAGGCTCTGTGCCCTCCCCTATGCCTGCCTATTCATCTGTAGCTTTCCTAATTTTCTGTATAACAAACTGGTAAACAAATGTTTCTTTGAATTCTGTCAATCACTTAAGAAAATTAATGGAACCCAAGGAGGAGGTTGTTTAACCACAAACACAGGATAAACACCCTGGGGCTCTAGAGTGTCATGTGAATTAGGGTAGGAGACAGTCTTGGGGACTGAACCCTCATCTGTGGGATCTGTTGTTATCATCAGGTAGATGGTGTCATAATGGCCCTGAATTAGAGGACACCCAGCTAGTGTCACTGTACCAATGTTATGAATAACTTACACATCTGGAGTCAAAAGTGTGGTGTATTAAAAACATGCAGTAGGAGAAACTTGAGTTTGGGTCTAAGTTTGTCTTTGCTACATAGTCATCAAACTAAAAGGCTAAATGCAAGCCACAGACAAGACAAGAACAAGAAAAAAGAAAGTTACAAGAGTAGTGGAGAGCCAGGCAACAGTGGCTCACACCTGTTATCCTGGCAACTCAGGAGGTTGAGATCTGAGGATCATGGTTCAAAGCTAGCCTGCTCAGGAAAGTCAGGAGACTCTTACTCCAATTAATTACCCAAAAAAAAGCCAGAAGTGGAGCTGTACCTCAAGTGGTTGAGCACCTGGGCCCTGAGTTCAAACCCCAGAACAAGCACACACAAAAGAAGTAGTGGAGCTGGGTGCCTGTGCCTCATGCCTGTAATTTTAGCTACTCAGGATGCTGAGATCTGAGGATTGCAGTTCAAAGCCAGCCCAGGCAGACAAGTCCCCATGATACTCATATCTCCAATTAACCACCAGGAAACCTGTGGCTCAAAGTGGTAGAGCGCTAACCTTGAGCAAAAGAGCTCAGGGACAGCACCTAGGCCCTGAGTTCAAGCCCCACAGCCAAAAAAAAAAAAAGTGGAGAAATTGATTCTCTGTTTAAAGGACCAGAAATCAAGGACCAGTCAACTGAGAACAGAGTAGAAAAGAGAAGCAGGTGAGAGAAACATGCGGAGGTAGCCAAAGTAGCTGCTGTTATAGCTGAACCCCAAAGTCTCAGATAGTATAACATGGTAGATACAGATACACGTTTTCATTTAAATTTCAGGATGGGCATATCTATTGAAGTGCCATACCTCCAAGTAGTAGTTCAAGGACCCACCATATGGCTCTGTTCTGCCCAGCCCAAGCCACCTAGAATGTAGAAAAAGCATGGAGAATTGCTTATAGGAGGTTTGGGGAACTTTAGGAATGAATGACCATATATTTTCACTATTGTAAAGTACAGTTTAACTCTTGTACAGAACAAGGATGGGGTTTGTGATCAGTATTGATTGAACAGTCTGTTCCACAAAGTATCTTAAAAAGGTATAAAGCCACCTATTTATGGAAAATAAATATATGGAAAATTAAAATTGAAGCAATATTAGTTTGAGAAGTCTACAGCTTACAGCTGAAATTTTTCTAAGTCTATCATCACTTCTTCATTTAAAGCAGTAGTTTTCAACCAAGATGTTATCTCCTTTATCCCTTATCCCTTATCCCATTTGCCATTGTCCAACTACATCTTCTGTTACCAAAATCTGGTGAACCATGCTACTGGCATTTAGTGTGTATAGAAGGCAAAAAATATTGTTAAACACAGTACAGTGCCCTAGACAAAAGATTATCTGGGCCAAAATGCCAGTAGAGGAAGGTAGAGAAACCACTGCTTGAAGGAAGAATGAAAGACTACTTAAAAAGTACTATGTTTTGCTCCAAACTTACCCATAAAGATGTAGCATAGGAAGTGGGTGTTTTATTTTAATTAATTTATTTTTTTTTGTTTTGTTTTTCTTTTTTTTTTTTTTTTTTGGCCAGTCCTGGACCTTGGACTCAGGGCCTGAGCACCATCCCTGGCTTCTTCCCGCTCAAGGCTAGCACTCTGCCACCTGAGCCACAGCGCCCCTTCTGGCCATTTTCCATATATGTGGTGCTGGGGAATCAAACCGAGAGCTTCATGTGTAGGAGGCAAGCACTCTTGCCACTAGGCCGTATTCCCAGCCCTGTTTTGTTTTTCTTGGGACAACTAAATCTGGGTGTCCTGGTGAAATAAGTTCAGACAGGCCTAGAAGCCCTGATCTTCCTGCCTCTGCCTCCTGAGTGCTGGGATTACAGCACCAATACAATCTCAATATTAGATTAAGATTAGAGGTATTAATATAATCTTAATATTTTATGAAATATAAAATGATAACATCTAATGAGAGTTTTCAATATTTTAGGACAGAGCCCTCATATAAAATCAAATCTACTCTGGGGAAGTCTTTGGAGCCTGTGGCGGGCAGTGAATAGCCCTCTTTTTGATTTCCAAGGAGACCCCGCTCAGCAAGGTGGAACCCTCATTTTAGGTCCAGGTGAGTGAGTATCAAAACCCAGCCAGACATCCGTAGTTCATACTCGTTGTAATCCTAGCTACTTAAGAGGCTGAGATCTAAGGATTGTAGTTCAGAGCCAGCCCAGGCAGAAAAGACTGTAAGACTCTTATCTCCAGTTCACTACCAAAGAGCCAGAGATGGCACTGTGGCTCTAAATGGCAGAGCACGAGCTATATACAAAAAAAGCTCAAGGATAGGACCTAGGCCCTGAGTTCAAACCCTAGTTAGTATCAGCATCAGTAGTAAAATTTAAAAATCCAGAAACTTGTTTATTTTACAAGTCCAAAGGTCACCCACACTCTTTATAACAGAGATACTATGTAAAAATGGGCAAGTGGCTCATGCCTATAATCCTAGCCACATAGGAGGCTGAGATCTGAAGATAATGATTTTAAGCCATCCCAGGCAGGAAAGTGTGAGACCCTTGTCTCCACTAAATTACCAAAACCGAAGTGGAGCTGTGGCTCAGGTGGCAGAGCACTAGCCTTAAACAAAAAAAGCTCAGGGACAGTGCCTAAGCCCTGACTTCAAGTCTCTCAAAAAAAAAAAAAAAAGGGCACAGCTTAACCTAGTGGGGCACCTGTTTTCATAGCGCCCCCCCCCCATGTCTTTGTCTTTGATGTCTAATGAGTGGCCATCATTCTTACATCAGTAGCTCAGTGGAGGTAAGCCTTTTCGAATAAGGGAGAATCATCAAGCACTTTTTTCATCCTAGCCAAACTAGGAAACTCAAGTAGTGTCGGACAGCAAATCAAAACCAGCAACAGTACATTCAGTAAGAATTACCAGGACTGGATTGGGTCACTTGAGATTCTCTGGCTGCACAAGGCTCAGTGTGGAGAGTTAGGAAAATACCACATAACACAGTGCCAAAAAGCCTTCACTATATTGTAAATTAGGATTTCTTAATTCTTCCTCCTTAAAATTGTCCGCATTAATGAGCATAGCTTCTAAGAGCTATAAAATTAACATTTACTTTCATAATTTTGAGATTTCAGAAAAGAAACACTTCAGAAAAGAGGATTTTGATTAAGTATTCTGACTTTTGCCTTTTTTTTTTTTAAGATATTGACTGTTTATATGTTTGTTTGTACTGGGGTTTGAACTCAGGGCCTGGACACTGTCAGCTTTTAAGCTGGCACTCACTCTACCACTTGAGCCATACCTTCCATTCTCTTTCCCTCCTTTCCTACACTCCCTTCCTTCCTCCTTTCATCCTCTCCCTCTTTCTCTTTCCCTCTCTATCTTTCTCTTTCTCCTTCCTTTTTATTCCTTTCATGTTCTGCTGGTACTGTGGCTTGAACTCAGGTCCTGGACCTGATCTTTAGCTTTTTTACACATGGCTAATACTCTGTCACTTGAGCCACAGCTCCACTTCCAGCTTTTTGCTAGTTATAATTGGAGATCAACCAGCCTTTCTTGCCCAGACTGACTTTGAAAAAGGATCCTCAGATCTCAGCCTCCTGAGTAGCTAGGATTACAGGAATGAGCCACTAGATCCTGGCTTGCAGCTCTCATCTCCTTTCCTTCCCTCTCATGAATTTATACTAGGTAAACAAGCTTTAAAAGAAGCCCTTTTTGGGGGCTGGGAACATGGCCTAGTAGCAAGAGTGCTTGTCTCGTATACATGAAGCCCTGGGTTCGATTCCCCAGCACCACATATATAGAAAATGGCCAGAAGTGGCGCTGTGGCTCAAGTGGTAGAGTGCTAGCCTTGAGCAAAAAGAAGCCAGGAACAGTGCTCAGGCCCTGAGTTCAAGGCCCAGGACTGGCATAAAAAACAAAACACACACACACACACACACACACACACACACACACACACAAGCCCTTTGATTAGGTGATACTTAGTGCATGCTTCCTGGGTTTAAACTTTGAGTCCAACACGTTTGCCCCAAATGCTATTGAGCCATTTTGAGTTTTGTTTGTCTGATATTACCAATTGAATCCAAGGCCTCACATAAGCATTTTTGCTGTGAGCTACACCCTAGGTTAGAACTGGGTTTTTGTTTTTTTCCTTTTGCAATACTGGGAATTGAACTCAGGACTTACTTCATACCATGCAGGTGCTCTACTACTGAAGTACTTGTGCAGCCCCCAGAGCCATATTTTTGAATGACTTTAATTTCTATCCTCAGACCTAGAAGAGGTTATGTTTTGAGTCCTTTGCCTCCAGGTTTCTGAACCACTTTAGCGGAGTACAAATGAGGAGTGCTTGGAGGGGGCTACTTGTGTGCCAAGTTGAGAACACACTAAAGAGAATATCTTTGTGCTACACATTGAAAAAATGTAACTCCTCCAAAGAACAGAGCTATGTGTACATATGTACACAGATCTACATCATAGCTAACCTAGAATTTCATTGTGCCTTATTTGATCATAAACCAAAATCTGGTATTCAGTCTGGTGATGTACTGTAGGTGGCAACTGAATACAATGAAGAAAATATGCCACTTACTCCAAAGTTGGTATCTGGTTTTGTGTCCAAGAATCAAAATCAACAGAACCTAAACTATAATTATCAATTATTTGAGGAGACACAGGGATTGTGGACATTTAAGTATACTATAACTGACTTTATTAATGCCTTGTTTTTGAACCACTTTTGGGATAGGTTTATGAACAGCCTATTAAATCAGTATTTGGAGCTGAGTGCTAGTTGTACATGTTGTACATACCTATAATCCTAGCTACTTACAAAGTTGAGACCTGGAGGATCTTGGTTTGAAGCCAGCCTAGACAGAAAAGTCTGAGAGCCCCTGCTTCCAATTAGCCATCAAAATGTTAGACTGAAAACTGAAAGCATGGCTCAAGTGGAAGAGTACCAACTCTAAGCAAACAAGGCAAATGAGAACACAAGGCCTCTGAATTCAAGCCCCTCTACTGCCACCAAGAAAAAAAAGTTTTTAGGAGTGTTTCTTCTATTTCATTTTTCTTTGTTTTGTAGTGCCTAGGGATCAAACCCAGGGAGCTGAGCATGCTAAGGAAGTGTTCTATCACTGGGAGTGTATTTATTGAATCAAGTGATTTGTTGCATTATTACTTACATTCAAGTAGTAGATGTGATTTTTTTTTTTTTTTTTTTTTTTTTTGCCAGTCCTGGGCCTTGGACTCAGGGCCTGAGCACTGTCCCTGGCTTCTTCCCGCTCAAGGCTAGCACTCTGCCACTTGAGCCACAGCGCCACTTCTGGCCGTTTTCTGTATATGTGGTGCTGGGGAATCGAACCTAGGGCCTCGTGTATCGGAGGCAGGCACTCTTGCCACTAGGCTATATCCCCAGCCCAGTAGATGTGATTTTTGAGCTTATGTTCCATATTCTGCTGTTTGGCCGGACATTTTATTTAATTATATTTAATAAAACTAGCAATGTTACAATTTAAGAATCTTTCGCGTTAGAGCTCATAACACATTAAATAATTTATTTAACTCTATACTTGCCCTGATTTATTGCCATAATTTAAAATTACTGTTATTGTGACACTGTCTAGTGACTATAATGTTCTCCTGGTAATTAGAGTTTCCCTTTGGACCAATTAAAATTTGAAAAGCTTCTTGATTTTAATTAGCAATAAATCTAATGAATAATACTTAATATGCAACCTCAGCATTTTAACCTTATTCTCTCCTAGGTAACAACATCCATTTTATACACCGTGATAGGAATAGGTTGGATCACAAACCTATAAACTCTGTTTTACAGCTTGTAGGGGTGCAGCAGGTGAACTTTACAAGCAGACCTTCTGTTATCCACGTGTGATTCATATGGAAATCTGTGGCTTACAAATGGGCCCTTAAAATGTGACCTTAACTTCCTCATGCAGTGTCTGCTTGCTGGTTCTTTCTTGCCTTTGAGCGGTTTGGAAAACATCATAAGATCATGTACCAGGTAAACTTCATGCTGACAGTATCAGCTGTCAATCCATTTTAGATTTTGTAGCTTCCACAGTTTTATGCAAAATAAATATAAATACACAGAAGACAACTTTAAAATTATGAAATGTATAAACACTACTGCTAAAATTAAAGTACATTCATTCAATAAGATGTTTTCAGCAATTAAAATATAAAGGGAAGAAAAAAATGCATATTTTTATTCAGTGCAAAAAGCAGTTGACAGTGTTACTGCTAACAGTGTAACCAATTTTTTGTATGTGCATATTTATATTTTTGTATGCTTAAAGAAAAGACAGGAAATAAATATACCATAGTATTGCCAGTGGTATATGTCTGTGTGGCAAGACCATGGTGATTTTGCTTTCTTTTCCAAATGCTTCTGTATTTCTCACCTGTTCTCCAGTTAACATGACTGATTACTTTTTGGTCAGGAAAAGGTCTTTGAACTTTATAGAACAAAAAACTTGCCTGTGTTAGACCTCCCCTCCACAGATATGTACATTACACGGGTGCCTGGTGCCACAGGCTACGTTTCCATTCTAACTGCTTCACTTGGAGAAAGTGAAAATGAAACCTCCCGCATAAAGCTAGCATCAAAAGCACATGGTCCCCACACCCCGGCCAGCTTCTTATCAGGACTTTTAGGTGGAATGAAGGTAAAGAGAGAAATAATAGATTTCATTTTTGTTGTTGTTAAACTTGTTTTGTTTTAATGCAGAGCTGGAGGTCAAACCCAACTCTAGAATCTGGGGAGTTTCACAGATGCTAAGCATATTCTTTACTATTGAGCTAAATACAGTCCTGACTATATTAGAAATACATGTTATTTTAAACATCTGTGATAGGGGATTCTAGCATGCACAAGGCTCTAGGTTCTAACACTAGCACCGCATTCAAATACACACAAAGCATTTTGTGTGTGTGTGTGTGTGTGTGTGTGTGTGTGTGTGTGTGTGTGTGTTATGGCTGCCAGTACGGGTACTGAGGACTTGGATCTGGCCTCATGGCATATTCAATCATGGTTTGAACTTTACCATTTGAGCCACATCTCCAGTTTGGCTTTTTGTTGGTTAATTGGAGTGAGTGAGTCTCACAGTTTCCTGCCTAGTCTAGTTATGTCCTCAAATCTCAGCCTCCTGATTATCTCAGATTACAAGCATGAGCTACCGGCACCTGAAGCATTTTGAAAGGGCACTTTAAGAATTGTTTAAAGTTTTAGAATATTGTAACTTAATGTACATTTCTAGACAGCTGCTTGTTCTCATCCCAAATTACTCTTAGAGAACTATTGTCATGTTTTATATTTCTAGAATCTTGAAATGTTTGCTTAGAAGTATCCCAGAAATTCTTATGAAAAATATAAAGTCAGTATTGGTAATTAGCAGCAACTATAATACTTATTTGAACCGATAATAATATTTTTATGTGTAGTATATGAAGTCGTCAAAATATTTAATACTTCCAAAAATTTGAATTTTTTATGTCTGTATACATTGACAGTCATGTTTTAAATGAATAAAATTGAAATTTTTCTTCAGCTATTCTGTGTTTTGGGGTTTTTTTTTGGCAGTACAGGAGTTTGAACTTGAAGTTTCACCATCTTTGCTCTAGTTATTTTTCAAGTAAGTCTCATGTTTTTTTCCAGGCTGGCCTAGATATGATCCTCCAACTTAGGCCTCCCTCTTGGCTCAGGTGACAGGTATTTGCTACCATGCTCGGCATTGTAAGTGGTAGAATCACAGGAATACACCACCATGCCCAGCTCAAACAAGTATATTTAGCATAAAATTATTAGCTGGATATAGTGGCATATGCCCCTAGTCCCAGCTAACCAGGAAGCTGAGACAGGAGAAGCATTTGCCTGAGTTCAAGACAAGGCTAAGCAACATGAAAAGATGCATATGCTATGAACTGTTATTAGTCATGTACTAAATTTCAATTTTGAAAAACAGTAGTATATGTAAAATTACTGGATAAAGGGTTAAATTGACTGGAATGTAATGACCCCCCACCATAATTAATATTAGTCAATTTTTTTTAAATACTGGATAAAAAGAGTATCATATCAGGCTGGGGGTATGGATAGAGTGCTTAGCTAGCATATTTGAGACCCTAGGTGCATCCTCAATATTAAAAAAAAGAAAAAAGTCTGAATCTAACATGTGGCACTAATTATTTGCCAAACCCTATGCTCGTGCTTTATACACATTGACTGTGTGGAATTGCTGGGGGAAGGAGTTTTTTTTTTGCCTGTCCTGGGGCTTGAACTCAGGGCCTGGGCACTGTCTCTGAGCTGCTTTTGCTCAAGGCTAGTGCTCTACCATTTGAGCAACAGCTCTACTTCCAGCATTTTGGGTAATTTTTTGGAGGTAAAGTCTCAGGGACTTTGTTGCCTGCACATGGCAGAGAATATGGTTTGTATTTGTGGTGGTGAATGTAGATTTGAAAGATAAAAATAATGCTCACTCAAACCTATGGAGCAGAAATGTACTTTGAGATAAATACGACATAAAATTTGCCATTTTTACCACCAATGTACAGTTCAGTGGCATTAAGAACATTCACACTGTGCATAACCATCATCAACATCTACCTCCAGAAATCCATTCAATTTCATAATGACACTGTATACCATTAAGCAAAACCCCTTCTTCCCTTTTGCCATTCCCCCTGGACCACTGTCCTGCAGTTTCTACATACATGATTATTTTGTATAAATGAAATCAGAAGATATTTGCCCTTTTGTGACTGTCTTATTTCTCTTAGCATAATGTCCTCAAAGATTTGTCCAGGTAGCATAAGATTTCCTTTTTAAGGCAATATAATGTTGTATGTCTCATTTTCTTTATTCATCCATCATTAAACACCTGGGTTGTTCTGAACCTTCCTTTGACTGTTGTAAATGAGGCTGCTGTTAACAGTGGTGAACCAGGACCTGTTGCAGGCTATACTGTGCACATATCCAGAAGAAGGATTTTTGTCTGACATGACAACTCAAGGTTTGATGTTTTGAGGAACTGCCCTGATGCCTTTCCACAGTAGCTGTACTTTACTTTCATCAGAATCTCCAGTCTCTCCCCAGTTTTACTAGCTCTTTGTGATTTCTCGGTGTTTTGATGACAAGTGACTTCTAGTAATTTTTCAAAAGGTTTTCTTGTGTGTGTGCTGGTCCTGGGGCTTGAACTCAGGGCCTGTACACTGTCCCTGAGATTTTTTGCTCAGGCTAGTGCTCTACCACATGAGCCATAGTTCCACTTACAGTTTTTTGGTGGTTAATTGGGAATGAGAGTCTCAAAAGACTTTCTTGCCAAGGCTGGCTTTGAAGTTTATTCCTCAGATGTCATCCTCATGAATAGTTAGGATTACAGATATAAGCCACTGGTGCCTGGCTTCTAAATTGTTTTAATGTGGAGTAACCAAAATTTCTGAGAAGCCAGTGTCCAGTAATTTTTTTTAAAGTTAAGCATGGCAGTATGCACTTAATGTTTTCCACCCTGGAGCAAACATTAGCATTAAGCTGATCCTCAGCTACAGAAGGCCACTTGAACCCTCAAGTTCAGAGCAGCCTGGGCAAGGCAAAAAACAGAAAGAAAAGAAAGGCATGGAGAGAAGGGAAGGGGAAGAGAGAGGCGGGAAGGAACAGAAGGAAGCTGGGCACTGGGTCTGTGGTTCAAGAGGAAAAGTGCCAGTCTTGAGCAAAAACACTAAGAGCCTTGCGTTCAAGCTTCAGTAATGGTATGTGTGCACATGTGCGCGTGCGTGTGCACACACATACACACACACACACACACACTGGTGGGAGGGGAGAGAAGCCACTCCCAGCAATACAACAATATAACATTTGAGACACCAAAGAGCTACTCCATAAATCAACCAGGGTTAACCTCAGTGGTATTTTTTTTTTAAATATCTGGGTCCTATGTTTAGGTTTCTTTTATTTACTAAGTTCAAAGACTTGAATGAGTGGTATCTCAAAAATAAATCTTTAAAACTTCTAGCAAATTATATGATTGAAAAAACCTTGCAAATAGGAAGACATTAAAATGGAGCCCTTCAAACAAATTAGATGAAGAAGCCAATACAAAACAAATCATTGAGGGCTGGGAATATGACCTAGTGGCAAGAGTGCTTGCCTCGAATTCATGAAGCCCTGGGTTTGATTCCCCAGCACCACATATATAGAAAACGACTAGAAGTGGCGCTGTGGCTCAAGTGGCAGAGTGCTAGCCTTGAGCAAAAAGAAACCAGGGACAGTGCTCAGGCCCTGAGTCCAAGGCCCAGGACTGGAGAAATAAAAAGAAAAAAAAAATCATTGAAAGCTCAAATAGAATACCAGATTTAGTTTTACAGTTCTGTAACTTGCTGAGGAATGTCTTGATGGAGTTCCTGTTTTTGAGGGCATTAGTGTAAATTCTGCTAGACAGGAATTAAATGGAAAAAAGACAGAAAATGGCCTGTAATATCATAGCACCAGAACTGGAAGAAATATTCAGAATGGAGAATTTATTTGACAAGTGTCATTTTGTAAAAATTACAGTTGAAGAAAAGTACTCTGAGTAGGAGCAAATGATAGTATCTGAAAATGTTAGGTCTGAGATAGTTATGCTTTTAATATGGGAGGGAAGAATTTGAAAAAAGCCTCAATTTAGCAAAATTTGTTCTGATTGTTTGCCTGCTAGCACTTCAGTTACCTGCAGAGGCAGAACCTTCTCAATCTGAAATATGTTCTTCAGGGAAAAGTCAAATATAGAGGTCAACAGTTTCAAGTCATTTAACTGTAAAAGGCAATTTTTTTAGATTATGACTATTTAAAAATAATAAAACTTGATATTAAAAGTATCATTTAGAAAAATGCCATGACATTGGCACTGGGGGCAGATTCAGCTAAGAAAATTAAAGAATTAAGTATGTGCTAATCATAATTGTTTATGTTACACTGATCTCCAATAATATAAAGCTTGAATTCAAGGCCTGGGCACTGTCCCTGAGCTCTTTTGCCCAAGGCTAGTGCTTGTCCACTTTGAGCTATAGCACCACTTCTAATTTTCTTGTGGTTAATTGGAGATAAAAGTCTCACAGATTTTCCTGCCCCAGGCTGGCTTTGAACCACCATCCTCAGGTCTGAGCCTCCTGAGTAAAGCTAGGATTATAGGCATGAGCAACCGCACCTGGCTAAAATTTAAAATTTTTATTTTGCACATGCAACACGTATGCTCTATTACTGAGCTATGCTCTCAAACCCAAGAATTTTATTTTTTGAATAGACTATAAATTGAGTGATTTATAGGTCACTTAACATGGAAATACTATCAGAATTATGTGATTTTAATCATTTCTGTGCCCATTTATATTCTCAAATGTACTGTTAGCAACCATAAATTACCTGTTTACTTTATCATTTACCTTCATTGATAGATAAAGCAAATAAAACAGTCATTAAGCAGAAAGAATATTTGAACCATTCAGTTAATAAGATTGGTTGAATGGGCAAGTGTAATTTGGAAACACTCATTCTTTTCAAACATACATGAAACATTAACAGAAACTAACAGCATATTACCCATTAAATCTCAACCAAAGTCAAACTCAAGTTCCTACAGAGTATGTTCTTTTACAAAGCAACTGCTATTAGAAATACATAACAGAAAACAAAATGACACCACACTCAGAAAATAAAATCCTTGTCACTCTAACTCTTTTGCTCTCTCCCCTACTTCTTCCTTTTCTCTTTCTTTCTTCCTTCCCTGTAAAGATGGGGTCGAACCCAGACCTTGCACATTCTAGGCAAGCACTTAATCATTGAGTTACATCCCCCATTCTTTGGTTTTAGATGACAAGGTCTTGCTGAGGCTAGCCTTGAACTATTAATCCTCCTACCTCTGCCTATCAAGCTGGGTCTACAGACATGTACTACACTACCACACGCAGCTTCCTCATACCCTTATGAGTCATTTTTTCTTGTTTTATTTTGAGATGCTGGGATGGAACCTAAGACTGTGCATGGTACATAATTGCCCTACCAGTGATCTACATCTAGCCCATACCCATTTTTAAATTTATAAACAGTACCACTATGGTCATTACACATTGTACACGTGTATCAAACTGTCACACTATTCACCACAAATGCTTACCATTATTATTTATAGATAAAAATAATGCAACAAAATAGAAACATATATAATGGTTATTAGAGATTAGAACTAGTTGATAATGACAATACTTTTGGAATACTTCAAAAACAGTATCTTGGGGCTGGGGATATAGCCTAGTGGCAAGCGTGCCTGCCTCGGATACACGAGGCCCTAGGTTCGATTCCCCAGCACCACATATACAGAAAACGGCCAGAAGCAGCGCTGTGGCTCAAGTGGCAAGAGTGCTAGCCTTGAGCGGGAAGAAGCCAGGGACAGTGCTCGGGCCCTGAGTCCAAGGCCCAGGACTGGCCAAAAAAAAAAAAAAAACAGTATCTTAAGGGCTAGAAGCTTGGCTCATGTGGCAAATTCAAACTCCAGTACAACAAATGAAACTCAAACAGTAATTAAATTTACAGCTCTAAGTGCTAGGTTTTGAAAATAAGCCATTTGCTGGTGTCTCATGCCTATAATCCTAGCAATTCTAGACTGAAATCCAGAAGGTTTAACTGAAGCCAACCATGGCAGAAAAGTCAGCCAGGCTCCATCTCCAAAAGAACTAGAAAACTTCATCTTTTAATATAAAAGAACTAGCAAATACTACTGGAGGTGTGGCTCATGTATTAGAGGGCCAGACAAACAAGTAAGTAGCCCTGAGTTCACAGTCTGGTACTGGCAAAAAGGAAGGATGGGAGGAAGGAAAGAAGAGAAGGAGAGGGAGGGAGGAAAAGAAGAAAGAAGGCTGAAAAATGAATTGATTGGACATTCCATTTTAAGGATGCTTGAAAAAAAGCAACAAAATAAGCTCATATAAAAGCAAAATAACGGGTTGGGGATTTCGCTCAGTGGAGAAGCTTTTGCCTGGCAAGTATAATACCCTGAATTCAGGGCTGGGAATATGGCCTAGTGGTAAAGTGCTTGCCTCACATACATGAAGCCCTGGGTTCGATTCCTCAACACCACACACATAGAAAAAGCCGGAAGTGGCACTGTGGCTCAAGTGGTAGTGCTAACCTTGAGCAAAAAGAAGCCAGGGACAGTTCTCAGGCCCTGAGTTCAGGCCCCAAGACTGGCAAAAAACAAAACAAAATGAAAGACACTGAGTGCAGTCCTCAGCACCGAAAATAAAGTAAAGGGAAATGGAAGCTGGCAATTGGTAAATGGAAGGTTCAAATGAAGTGATTGTTTTGATGCCAAAAGTTGGTAATAAAGTAGACAAACTTATGGCAAGACTGAAAGAAGGGGGGAAAAAACATAAGACAGAAATAAGAAATAATCAAGGGACAGAACTGCAGCATGGCAGAGATTTAAAATATTCTGAACTTTACCAATAAATATGAAAAATATTTTCAAGTAATTTTTTCACTAGTCTAGAGAAACAAAATACTTCTATGTCCTTATAACTATTAAAAGAAAAAAATTGAGCCAGGTGTTGGTGTCTCCTGCCTGTAATCCTAGCTACTCAGGAGGCTGATATTGGAGGATCACAGTTCAAAGCCAGCCTGGGCAGGAAAGTCTGTGAGACTCTTATCTCCAATTAACCACCAAAAGGCTGGAAGTAGAGCGTGGCTCAAGTGGTAGAGCACTAGTCTTGTGCTCAGGGACAGGCCCTGAGTCCAAACCCCAGAACTGGTGCACACATACACACACATGCCATATGCAATGTGTGCAACAAAGAAAGATTAATAACCAAGATACACCAGAATTTCTACAAATCAGTTGTTTTGTTTTGTGAGACAAGATGTTGCTCTACAGCTCAGGCTGACCTGGAATTTGCAATCCTCCTTCATCAGCCTGCATGCACCAGGAGGCCCAGCTAATAAATCATTTTTATAAAAAGACAACATAGTAGCCTAAATGGGAAAAGTTAAAACCTCTGCAAAGTTAGAAGAGACTAAGGATCAAACCTCCTTCACCTCACACCATCTGTAAATTTAGGGCCTCCCAAAACCATAATAGAAGATTTGATCATTCTGTAGAAGAACCTACAGAACTCACCAGAAGCTCTTATGATCAATTACAATTTGTGATAGGAAAAGGACTAAAAATTCTTCAAAAGATTGAGGTGGCTGGGCACTGGAGTCTCATGCCTGTAATTCTAGGTACTAAGAGGCTGAGATCTGAGAATTGAGGTTTGAAGCCAGCCTGGGCAGAAAAATACTAGAGACTATTATCTCCAAGTTACTAGCAAAAAGCCAGAAGTAGAGGCATGGCTCAAGTGGTACATACATTACCAGCTGTGAGCAAAAAGCTGAGTGAGACTATTAGGCTCTTTCAAACTACAGTACTGTCAGGAGGGGAAGAAAGAGAGGGGAAAGGAGGAAGAAGGGAGAGAAGAGAGAAGAGATATTAAAATGAGCCAAGAAAGCCAGTTATGCCTGTAATTCTAGCTACTCAGTAGGCTGAGATCTGAGAGTTATAGTTCAGAGCTAGGCTGGGGCGGAAAGTCCCTGAAACTCATTTCCATTTTCACACCAGAAGTCCAGAAGTTGTGGCTCAAGTGGTAGAATCCTAGTCTTGAGGAGAAAAAACTTAAGGACAGCACCCAGGCCCTGAGTTCAAGCCCTAGTATTGACACAGAACAATAAAAGCTGGACATGGAGCTGAGTTTTTTAAGTGGTAGGAATGCTAGCCTTGAGCAAAAGAGTTCAGGGTCAGTGCCCAGACCTGAAGTTCAAACACCAGGACCAGCATATACACATACACATTAAAAAAGCATTTGCAAATTCAAATGATAGTGAAATGCTATTATTTTATTTCATTGCCAGTGTGGGGCTTGAACTCGGTCTGGGCACTGTCTCTAAGCTTTTTTGCTCAAGGCTACCATGCTATCACTTTGAGCCATAGCTCCACTTTGGTTTTCGGTGGCTAATTAAAAATAAGAGTCCCACAGACTTTCTTACCTGGTCTTGCTTTAAACCTCAGTCATCACATCTCAGCCTCCTGAGTAGCTAGGATTGCAGGCATGAGCCACCAGCACCCGACTGAAGTGCTTTTTATACACATGAATCCAGTAAAAACTCTTAAATGTGATAATGATTGTGAAGGATGTAGGGCTCTGGAGCCACATACACTGCTATGAAAGTATCAGCTGGAAAAAAACATTTAGAAAGCAGTTTAGCAATACCTAGGAAAACTGAAATCAGACACATTTCTACTCAGACTCATACATAAACCAGATGAAGTGCACAAGAGCATTAACCACGAAACTCTTTGTCACAACTAGAAGTCAGATGCATTTTAAATACCCATCATCAGAAAATGGATGAATAAACTGTGGCATACTTATGCAGTTAAATATACTTTACATCATTTTTTAAAAATCCATAGCTGTGTTTAAGATTTAGAGAAACTGAATCTTGCAAACATGACCCCAACCAACATACCAGTTAGAGAAAAACGCATTTTACTATGGTACTTATATAAATCTTGATTGTATAGTTTTTTAATTAGCTATTGCCCATTTATTTATAAGCTTACTTATTTACTTATTGTGCTGGTCCTGGGGCTTGAACTCAGGGCCAGGGACCTGTCCCTGAGCTTTTACGCTCAAAGCTAGCATCATACCACTTGAGCCACAGCTCTACTTCCAGCTTCTTTGGTAGTTCAGTCAGTGGAGATAAGAGCCTCCATGGACTTTGCTGCTCAGGCTGGCTTCAAACCTTGCTCTTTAAATCTTAGCCTCCTGAGTCGCTAGGATTACAGATGTGTGCCACTGGCACCCAGTTTATTGCCCACATTTACTTTTATATACTATACTTATTATAATTTTTGTAAAGATAGGTAATATGTGTTGTAAAGAAATGAAAGAAAGCTGGGCATTGGTGGATCACACCTGTAATCCTAGGGACTCAGGAGGCTGAGATCTAAGAATCATGATTCAAAGCCAGTCTAGGGAAGAAAAGCCCATAAGATTCTTATTTCTATTTAAACAGCCAAATTCTGGAAGTTAAGGCATAGCCCAAGTGGTAGAGTACCAGCCTTGAGCAAAAAAGCCAAATGAAAGTGAAAGGCCCTGAGTTCAAATCCTAATACACAGAGAGAGAGGGAGAGAGAGAGAGAGAGAGAGAAAATAAGACTTAACAAACTTAGGATAATGAGAGTTGTTTCATTTGAATGGGGTAGTGGATGGATACATAGATACTTAGTATCATTTTATGCTTTTTGTATTCTTAAATGATGTATAGTAATGAAAATGAAAAGGTTGCAGGATAGAGGCACACACACACAGAGGCACACACATATACACATATATATATATGTACATATATGCCGCAGTATTACTTGGTTTGTGCCTCACCTTCCGCCACAATAATTGCCTCTGTAGCCTAAAGGTTGAGAGAAAGAGCAGACAGCAACTTTACATTTTTTTTAATAATAAATGAGATAGCAATCTCCTTTTTACAACATATGGCTTTGCTAGGCTCTATGTTCAATTTCAACTAAGACTAATTCAGTGATTTCTCTGTCTTCTCTGTCACTTGGGTTCTGGGCTACATATTGCCTAATGAAGATGAGATCTTGTTGTATGGTGAGAAAACAAGCCACATTTTGAGAAGTCCAATCCGGAGTCTTTATTAGAGCACCAGTGGTCTGCAGATGGACTGCTGTCTCAAAGGCCTGCAGCCCCACAGATATACTTAACACTATCAGAAAACTGAGTCATGAGAACCAGAAGGAAAGAAAAAGCAGAAAAATAATACCAACAAACTAGATCAGCTCCAATGGAGAGCTGAATCAGGATGATATCTGTGGTGACTGGTGAAGAGATAGGACACAGGACACAGGACAGAGGCATGGCATAATGGTGCCTGAGCTGGTCTGGGCCTAAATAGGATCAGGTCAGGAGGCAGGGTCACAGGGAGCTTGAGAGTTCATGACCCAAGACTGGCAGGTCCAGCAACCTATTGTCCAAGTCCCTGCCCCTGCCTCTAGGAATTCAGGCATGCCCCATTACCTTGGGGGTTGGACTTCCTTGCCTCCACCATGAAGACAAGATGGCACCAGTTAAGCCCAATATCTTATTCAGTGCATGGCCAAAATGGTGCTTGTTAGATTCAACATCCTTACTTCAGTCTGATGATCAAGGAAGAGAGAAATTTGAGTGCCTGCTATGTGTTAGGCAGCATGGAGACTAATGGACTTTAATCTTTCTGAATACATTGGAAAGGAGAGGGATGGAAAATATCTAAGTACAGAGGAGAACAATAACCATAAACAGCCCCTTGCAAGGCAGAATCAATCTCACAGTAGTTTGAAGAAGGTCTTGGAAGATCAGAGTCAACTAAAATTCTCAAAGAACATTTGCACATGAATGTTTAAAAGCAGTTCACAGAGACCACAAGTGTAATTAGCCTTATTCATCACAGTAAAGTATTTGATCAGAGCTCTTATGGAAGTAAAATGTGTTTCTAGAAAATTATTTTAAATATTATGCCAATCTTCTCACGATGCCATTTTTAAAAATAGGTAAGTAGTCAGAATATTTTTTTTAAGTTTCTTTAGAATTCATTACAGCACACTGTTATTTAACTTCCCTGTTAGAGCAGCCTGTAATCACTGACATTTCCCAACTTCAACTGGTAAGGACTGAAAATGCCAAATGTGACTGTATTTACTGACTTGATGGAAGTAAAGAATAACTTCATATTTCAAAGCAACATGCTTCCAGGCCTCATAAGCACAACATTCGTCCTTCTTTATGTTTGAACCAGTGGGATATCCTCCCTATTTTTCTAGACTTTAAAACCCAGATATTGATGTTTTATTGCTCTTGTGTATATTGGCAAGTATGAGAGTTTCTTGGGAATTGTTTGCTATGTGAGTGGAAAAGGAAGCAAAAACCAATGCTCTCAGAAATACATTGGAGGTAGCCGGGTACAGTGGCTTACACCTGTAATCACACTTAAGATACTCAGGAGGCTAAGATCTGAAAATCATGGTTTGAAGCCAGCCCACACAGGAAAGTCCATGAGACTTTATCTCCAATTAACCACTAGAAAACCAGCAGTGGTGCTGTGGTTCAAGTGGTAGACTGCTAGCCTTGAGTGAAAAAGCCAAAGGGCAGAGCCCAGGCCCTGAGTTTAAGCTCAACGACCAACAAAAAAATTTAAAAAAAATAAAAATTGGAGGGAGCTGGGCATGGTGTTATATACTGCTCAGGGGACTGAGGCATGAACATAGCATGTTCAAGTTCAGTCTGAGCAATTTATGATACTCTGTCTTAATTGAAGATAGGGCCAGGCGCCGGTGGTTCATGCTTGTAAATCATAGCTATTCAGGAGGCAGAGGATCATGGTTCAAAGCCAGCCTGAGCAGTAAAGTGTGAAACTCTTTATCACTAATAAACTACTCAAAAAAGCCAGAAGTAGTGCTGTGGCTCAAGGTAGTCTTGAGCAAAAGAAGCTCAGGGACAGAGCCCAGGCCAGGAGTTCCAGCCCCAGGACTGCCAAAAAGAATGAAAGGAGGAGGAATAGGAACTGGAGGAGGAGGGGGAGGGGGGTAGAGGGGGAGGAGGAGGGGAGAGGGAGGGAGGGGAGGATAGGAAGGAAGGAGGCAGCTAACTGATGGCTGATACTTTTAATACTAGCTACTCAGGAGGGGAAAGTCCATGAGACTCTTATCTCCAATTAGCCACCAAAAAGTTGGGAGTAGAGCTGCAGCTCTAATGGTAAAGTTCTAGCCTTGAACAAAGAAGAGCTTAGGGACAATGCCCAAGTGCTGAATTCAAGCTCCAACTAACACACACACACACACACACACACACACACACACACACACACACACACACACACACATAGATAGAAAAAGGCTGTGGGATGGGTGCTAGAGCACAGGCACAGTACCCAGGCCCTGGATTCAAACCCCACAACTGATCAAAAGAAAGGCTGGGATGTACCTCAGGGGGTACAGTGCTTTCCTATCATGAGGCGATAGATTTGATCCCCAGCACCACAAATACACACACACACACACACACACACACACACACACACACACACACAATTACTAATATCCTTAATCTCAGCCAAAAGGCCAAGAAGCCATATATACATACTATATGTGTATAGTATATACACAAGTATATGAAGAAGTGATCCATGTATGTGATAATTTTATCAGGAGGGACTAGGAGAGAATGAGAGAACAGAAGATACTGGACAAGAGGAAATGTACTCATTACTCAACTCATATAATCCCTCTGTATGTCATCTCTATAATAACAATAAAGTAAATTAATTTTTAAGAAGAAAACATCCTTCAGAAGGACAAAGTAAAATTATCTTGAGAATGGTGAGATTTATTTAATAACATCTAGGCAGTAGCTGGGGGCTGTTCCGGGGGTCTGATGTTACTTGTGTCTTTGAAGGGACACTGGATCTCTGGGCCTCTCTCCTTGTAGCTCTTCTATCTCTATTGGGATTGGCTTCTGCCTATTCATAGGTTTGGCTCCTCTTATTTTTTATTTATTTATTTATTTATTATTAATTAAATTTTGTTGACAAGGTGTTGTGCAAAAGGGGTACAGTTACATAATAGGGCAGTGAGTACATTTCTTGTGTTATCTTACACCCTCGTTTTTCTTTCCCTTTCCTAGATCAGGTAGGTATATATACAATACCCAGTGTACCAAAATCATATACAGTAGCCACATGGCGTACGCCAAAGGAAATTCACCTAGAACTTTAAATATAACGTCAACAATAGAGTTTGCTTATCCTGTCTTATATGATCATACATACATAGCTGTTGAGCTATTGTGATCCACTGAGAGGTCTATTTTAGACCTTTTTATGTTTAGTAGTTGTTTGGTTTTAGATACATAATGTAAGGTCGCTGACCCAAACCTGTTGAAATACCATTTGACAAGAAGTTTTTTGTTTCGCAGACCTGTTCTCTACTGCCCCCCCCCCAACACCTTAACAGTCATATATCAAGGAGACCATTTGGCTACTCTTATTGATGGTTTGGATGACATGACCAAAAATCCTAACTTGACATCAGTCTCCACATCCTTTTATCTTCTGCTCTTTTGCTTCTATCTACTTTTCTTATAACTTTACCATTCAGATTGCTGGTAAAGAAATGCTGGCCGTGTTCAAGCTATATAAGTCCACACTGTCCACTGTGTCGAGTTGATTTCTGTTTGGAACCCAAATCCCCTTCCTGGTCTATCAGCCATGTCCAGAAGAGTCAGGTAGAAAACATGGCTACCTGACCTTACTAGGATGTCAGTGGGTTGGTTGACCTGTGGAAATCTGCGCAGCTCAGCCCTATTGTTTCTAGAGACAATGATGGCAGTAGCAGTAAAACCTTTACCAGTTCTTTTCTCCAGGATTTAGGAAATCCCAAATCAGAATTGTATCCTGGTTAGTTACTCTAGAAATCCCATGAACAGCTGCTATTAGTTTCAATGTTACCCTCTTACATTGGGGAAACAAAGGTAGCATATTTGACATTTCTAAAGGATAGCAAACACAGAAACACAAGTTGCATGCACATTTTAAAATGTTGTCATGATTCTAAATCCTGTGTTATCTGGGTGCATGTGGCTCATGCCTGTAACCCTAGTTATTCAAGAGGCTGAAATACGAGGATCATGGCTTGGAGCCAGCCCAGGCAGGAGAGTCTGTGAGATTCTTAGCTTCACTAAAACAACCAAAAAAGCCAGATTAGAGCTTTGGCTCAAGCAGCAGGGTACTAGTCTTGAGCAAGAGGAACTCAGGGACAGTGCCCAGGCCCTGATTTCAAGCCCCAGACCAGCACCAGAAAAAGAAAAAAAACAAAACAAAACTCTATCTTGCCCTTCTTACAGTGAGGAGGTGGGACCAGCATGGCTGCCACAGATAGCAGCATAGGTTGTACAATGTACCATTCCAGTACTTTCTTTTTCAATTATTTTTATCGTAATCTCACCTCACTTGCTTCCAACTAGTTCATCTGCAGTTTACGTTTCCTTGCCCTTTCTCTTCCTTTCCCCCCTTCCTTTCCCTTCTCTTCCTTGTCTTTTTTGTTGTTGTTGTTTCTTTGTTTTTTTGCCAGTCCTGGGGCTTGAACTCAGGACCTGAGCACTGTCCCTGACTTCTTTTTACTCAAGGCTAGCACTCTGCCACTTGAGCCACAGCGCCACTTCTGGCCTTTTCTATATATGTGGTGCTGAGGAATTGAACCCAGAGCTTCATGTATATGAGGCAAGCAATAGGCCATATTCCCAGCCCCTTTCTTTCTTAAGAAATACTTAAAGCAGATTCCTAATGTCATGTCATTTCAACCTTTCCACATTGTAATATACATTCCAGAATTTATGGACATTTGAAATGTTCACCACAGTACTATTATGACAGCTAATTAACTAACTTATGAAATTGTAAAATAAAAAGAAATATAAGTTTTTTAAAAAAGGAATATAGCCCAGAGATGTCCTGATAGGAAGACTTGTGACCACAGATAACAAATTTGTCTGCCAGTATTGGGGCCTGATGTTCTCCCTTGGCTTTCTTGTTTAAGGCTAGTGCTCTAGCAATAAAACGTGCCTATACTTCTGGCTTTTTGCTAATTATTGGAGATAAGAGTTGCATACTTTTCTGCCTGGATGGGCTTTGAATATCAATCTTCAGATTTTCAGCCTCCTGTGTAGCTAGGATTACAGGCATGATCCACCAGTGCTCAGTTCTTCTGTCACCTATGTAGAAGAAAAAATTATCACTCTCTTGTGTCAACTAGCTCAATAGACTTAATATTGACTTAGGATCTATAGGTTTGCAGCGTAGTCACATAGCACTTCATTAAAAATCATAAAAGTAAGGCTTGAGTCTTAGAGCACCTGTCTAACATGAGAAATCCTGGGTCACATCTTGTACACGTATGTCTTCCTACAATTGATTATTATTGAAATAAGGAGACTGGGTCTAAGTCACATCACCTTATTCTCACAGCCATCCTGGTGCCTTGCTGGGTAGTGGGGGCTTTTCAGCCAGCTCTGAAATGCCTAGAGATGACATAGGCCATTCTTGGAATTGCAGATGTCAGGTTGTTTTACCCCAGGAGAGCTTTGCTACAGAGAATGCTCACCTCTGACTGTTCCCCTATGTGGAAGGTTTTTTGTTTTTTGTTTTTTTTTTGGCCAGTCCTGTGGCTTGGACTCAGGGCCTGAATACTGTCCCTGGCTTCTTTTTGCTCAAGGCTAGCACTCTGCCACTTGAGCTGCAGCGCCACTTCTGGCCATTTTCTGTATATGTGGTGCTGGGGAATCGAACCCAGGGCCTCATGTATACGAGGCAGGCACTCTTGCCACTAGGCCATATCCCCAGCCCCTATGTGGAAGGTTTTGCTAGCCTCTGGGTAGTTCCCTAAATGGTCTGCTTTGCTCAACCCCTGAGTATTTCCCCATATGATCTGCTTTAGTTGGGCTTGGGTCTCCACCCCAATGGGAGACAGGAGTCCACCTGCAGTTGCAGCTTTCTAGTAAAGACTCCCAATTCAACCTTTCATGATTTAGCTTCTCTGTTTCTTGTGAATGAGTTCCCATATAACAATATTAAATATATTTATAACCAAAGTAATTCTGTTTACATATTTTAACTTTAGTTTTTAAGATAGGAAAGTAGACCCTCTATGGAAAATACTTTTGAGGGATGTATGTGTGTATGCTATATATAGAAATGCATTTATAGATGCATAAACTATAACTAGTTTAGGTAAACATTGCTAACCAGTGAGGAAGGCAGCTGGGTGACTGGAAAACACCACTTGGATGAGATTGGTATTACTATATGTTAATCTATATTGGTGGGATTATATGTTAATTTATATTGCTTTGCACTCTCTGAAGTTTGTACCAGTCCGATATATTATCTATTAAGTAAATACAGTTGCTTTTATAAGTAATTAAAATCCTAAATTATCTTTGTACTACAACCTTCTCTACAATATTTCACACTAATTATTTATAGAAGGTTCCACTAAAATGCAATGCCACAAAGAATATCAACCTCAAGGCTTACAATTCCAGGTCTCTTGTTATCTTTACTTGCCATTAAACAGTTTGACTGGGAAAATGAAAAGTAAAGCAATGTTCTGCCAATTTTTTCCTATCTGATATGCATGAAGGAGGAAATACTGCCAGGAAAAAGGCTCTGTATGGTGTTCAGAGAACATCAGGGAAGAGCTCACACAGGCTATTTCTCAGATACTCATAACAGAGTATGAGTAAGCCTCAGACCAGAAGATGGGAAGGGGGCTGGGGATATAGCCTAGTGGCAAGAGTGCCTGCCTCGGATACATGAGGCCCTAGGTTCGATTCCCCAGCACCACATATACAGAAAACGGCCAGAAGCGGCGCCGTGGCTCAAGTGGCAGAGTGCTAGCCTTGAGCGGGAAGAAGCCAGGGACAGTGCTCAGGCCCTGAGTCCAAGGCCCAGGACTGGCCAAAAAAAAAAAAAAAAAAAAAAAAAAAAAGAAAAAAAAAAGAAGATGGGAAGGGCATCTAAAAAGGCCCCAGCATAAACAAGAGCTAGCATATGATGGAGCAGGGAACTTTTGGGGACTCTAACTGCGAGGACATTGTGACTCAAGCACTCGGAGCTGGTGGAGGAATGGTGGGAGGAATGCTGTTTATCAGATAGGAGTGAGGTCCTGGAGGCCTGGTCTTATTTCTAAACACCATTACCACTGAAAGGAGGTAGATCTGCTTGGAAAACAGCTGGTTCCAGGGCTGGGGCAAGAAAAGAACCCAGTGAACCTAGAATACGTGGCAGTGATGTCTGTAGCATCCATTCCCAGCACTAAAGAAAACAGAACTACCAAAAGACCTGGAACATTTTGGTCCAGAAAGTAAGAAAGGACTAAGAAAAAAATAAAGGTTATGGACATGTAAAAATGATACAAAAACAAGAAGAAGCATGTATCAGTCAAATCTAGGACAATTTGAGCATCAGAGTCAATAACAATAAGCTTATAAGATTATAGCTCACAGTGTAAAACAGATTGAATAATCTATAATTCATCCATCAGTCACCTATATGTTTATATTTATATATATAAAAATATCAAGGACAACAATGAATAAATGTAGGCAACAATTAGAAAATGGTATAACCATTATAGCAGCAAGTGATCTAGCATCATTGTGTGCCAAATCAATGTACAGATGTCTGTGGTTTTTAATGTATCTCTTCATGAATGATACCTCCAAAGGGAAAGTGATGGTTTTACAGAGAATTAAGCTGGCAGACATCATCTCAATGAATTGAGTGATCAAAGTTCATGAACTGTCCAAGAAAGGACAAAGTGCTGTCATGGCTTCATAACCAGATAGGACCAGGACATAACATCACTATGGAAAACTCCAGCAAAAATAAACTTCCTTAGGAAATGCAGGATCACTTCCTGGGCCAGAATATTAGAATATCAGAAGGTACTTAGGCTTTCACACATGTTGAAATATGGAGATGGACTAAAACATATTGTACTAGCTTTAGGTTTCCTGAATTTGACATTGACATTCTGACTATGTAAGAGAGTATCCCTGTGCTTAGGAGATATAGGTCATGAAGTCAGCCACATACTGTCACATGGTCCACAAATTAAGCTTTTCTCTCAAATTTGTTCATATGCTTGAAAATTTCCAAACCTCAAAAAAGCCCCAGACAACAACAAAAAGTAAAGATAACTGGAACAGAAATGTGTAGGACAGTCCTGAAGAGTCAGTCTTTCCCTAAGTAGGAGGCAACATAATGGATAAAATGATACAATTAGATTTGTTTCTCTCTCTCTCTGTGTGTGTGTGTGTGTGTGTGTGTATGTATGTGTGTGTGTGTGTACCCACGCATGCATGCAAGTGTGCAGTTCCTCAGTCTTGAACTCAGGGCCTGGGCACTGTCCCTGAGCATTTTTTTTTAAGGCTAGCACTCTACCACTTCAGCTAAATCTCCACTTCTAGTCTTTTGGTAGTTAATTGAAGATCCGAGTCTCATAGACTCTTGCCTGGGCTGGCTTGAAACCATGATTCTCAGAGCTCAGGCTCCTGGAGTTGTTAAGATTATAGGCGTGAGCCAGAGCTGCTTGGCAGATTGGCCATTTTGAAGGGTTTGCTGAAGAGTAGGGTAGAGCAGTGTCCAGAGACCAGGCATGCTGGCCAAAGAACAAGTCTGACTTCCAAATTCTTCATTTGGATTTTCTAAATATATCTTACTGTTAATTTGGCACCTAGATTTGAGTCAGAAGCATGAGTAGTTTTATGCTTACTTGTTTGGTGGTAAAAATCAAACCCAGGACCTCTTATAGGCTACTTTACCACTATACTTTCAGTTTGCAAAGCAATAGTACAAAAGCTAGTGTAACTGATATATTAAATATGAAAAACATAATTGCTTTTCTTTCTTTCTTCTTCCCTTCCTCTCTTTCTTCTTTATTCTTCCCTTCCTTCATCCTTTCCTTCCTGCCATCCTCCCTTCTTTCCTTCCTTCCATTTTGTGGCACTGGGGTTTAAATTTGGAGCCCCTAGCTCCCTCAGCTTGCCCAGCTAGTATTTTACACTTGAGCCATGCTTTTAGCTGTCTTTTCTTTTCTTTTTTTTTTTTTTTTTTTTTTTGCAGATTTTATTTGTGTGTGTGTATGCCAGTCCTGGGGCTTGAACTAAGGGCCTGGGCACTATTCCTGAGCTTTTGTGCTTGAGGCTAGTGCTCTTCCACTTGAGCCACAGCTCCACTTCTGGTGATTAACTGGAGATCAGTGTCTTACGGACTTTCCTGCCCAGATCTCAGCTTCCTGAGTAGTTAGTATTACATGTGTAAGTCACCAGTGCTCAGTTTTCCTGGTTATTTTGGAGATGGAGTCTCAAAGACTTTTCTCACCAGGCTGGCTTCAACTGCTGTAATGCTTTGGATGTCAACCCTCTGAGTAGCTATGATTACAGGCATGAGCCACTGGTGCCTGATTCCAAAGCATATGTTTTTGAACTACAATATTTAATAGTGCAAAACACAATGAAGTTAATATAGTAAATATGAAAATATAATTGCTTTTATTTTGGTAAACATTATAAAATAACAATTCCCTTTTACTCACAATTTATAGATACACATTGCCTATTTTATGGGTCATCTTAACCTGTTTATTTCTTTAGCTCTTTTGTGGTGGTAACGAGGCTTGAACTCAAGACCCACACACTATCTCTTAGCATTTTTGCCCAAGGCTGGTATTCTACCACTTGAGTCACAACTCCAATTCCAGCTTTTTGGTGGTTAATTAGGAGATAAGAGTCTCATGGACTTTCTGCCTGGGCTGGCTTTGAACCTTAATCCTTATATCACAGCCTCCTAAGTAGCTAAGATTACATGTGTGAGCCATTGGTGCTCACACTCAGTTTAATCTGCCTCTATCTTTTCTCTCTTCTCTTCTTTCTTTCTTTCTTTCTCTCTCTCTCTTTCTTTCTTTCTTTCTTTCTTTCTTTCTTTCTTTCTTTCTTTCTTTCTTTCTTTCTTTCTTTCTTTCTTTCTTTCTTTCTTTCCTCCCTCCTTTCCTTCCTTCCTTTGTCTTGCTGGTCCTGGAGCTTGAACTCTGGGCCTGAGCATTGTCCTTGAACTTCTTGTTAACTCAAGGCTAGTACTGTACTGTACTACTTGAACCACAGTGCCACTTTCTGCTTTTTCTGAGTAGTTTGTTGGAGTTTAGAGTCTCACAGACTTTCCTGCCTAGGTTGGCTTCAAACTGAGATCCTCAGATCTCAGCCTCCTGAGTAGCTAGGATTATAGGCATGAGCCACCAGCACCTGACTTAATCTGCCCTTAGTAGAGAAAATTAATAATCAAAACTAATCCTTATCTGTGCTGTGTGTTTCCCTCATTCCTGCTCTCTCTCTCTCTCTCTCTTTCTCTCTCTCTCGTAGTGGATGAAAGAGAAGAACCAAGCGTGGGCTTGATTTCTTCATCAATGGAGGAGTTTGTAGCAATAACAAAAAATTCAGCTGAGGTATTTTAAATGGTAGTTAATACACTTCCACTAATACTCTTCCAAAACCAGTACAGTCTTTTTAAACATTTTTTAAAAATTGTTATTATAAAGGTGATGTACAGAGGGGTTACAGTTAGATAAGTCAGGTAAAAAGTATATTTCTTTTTGTAGTGTTACCCTCCCTCCCTCTCTACCAGTTTTTCCCTCCCGTTCCCATCCAAAAGTTGTATAGTTTATAGTTCATTTTCAATATAATGTCCAGTGAGTGCCATTGCTGCTTTTGTTCACCCTTTGTCCCCACTATTCTATGCCTCCCCACCTCCCCTTAAGCCCCTAAAGACATATAAACAAACAGCAGGGCACTGGTAGCTCACACCTGCAATCCTAGCTACTCAGGAGGCTGAGATCTGAGGATCAAGGTTTGAAGCCAGACCAGGCAGAAAAGTCCCCTTGAGACTCTTATCTCCTCAAAAACCACTGGAAGTGACACTAGTGGTAGAGTGATAGCCTTGAGTACAAAGAAGCTCGGGGACAGTGTCTGGGCCCTGAGTTCAAGTCCCACAACCGACAAAAAAGAAAAGAAAAGGAAGAACAAACAGAATAAAAAGGAAAGAAAAAGTTAATTTGGTAAATGTTATTCTGTATGATCAAATGCACATAGGCATTGTGCCTTTCCGTTCCTCTCCTAAGAGTATCTTCTTTTGGTCTCACTGTGTGTGAATGCCTAGAGACTTACTTATGTCCCAGTATTTTATATCTAGCTTTCACAAATGAGAGAAAGCATGCACCATTTGTCTCTCTGAGCTTGCTTACTTCACTTGAAGTACAGTCTTTTTAAAGGAATTTTCTTCTCATCCATATCAGCAGATAAAGAAGAAATTGCTTTTACAGTTCTGTAACTTCTTGAAATTGATGTCTTTCATTTACTTCTCTGTGGATAAGGAGAAAGGTAGACAAGAATATTTTTTTCATCCTTCAGCAACTGGCAAAAAAAAAAAAGATGCATACTGGGAATAAGAGGGCTGTTAGCTGCCTCAAATTACTGAATTATTTCAGGTGGTTGTGACTGTAATGCATGTTCTGCCCTGCTATCCCTATGCCTTCTGGGAGGAAGCCTGGTGGGATGGGCCGGACACCTGCAATCAATGTCAGAGATAGATTGGATCTGCAGCAAATTTTGCAGAGTACAAGGAGACTATCCAAACCATGTGTGGATAAGAGGACCAAAACTCAGCCAGAAGGGCTGGGAATGTGGCTTAGTGGTAGAGTGCTTGCCTAGCATGCATGAAGCCCTGGGTTTGAGTCCTCAGTATTACATAAACAGAAAAAAGCCATAAGTGGAGCTGTGGCTCAAGTGGTAGAGTGCTAGCCTTGAGCAAAATAAACTCAGGGACAGAGCCCAGGCTCTGAGTTCAAGTCCCAGGATTGGCAAAAACAAAACAAACAAAAACCAAACAACTCAGCCAGAAGAATTGATCTGATTCAGTCAGAACAAGAGAGCCAGAGATAAATTTCAGAAATTGAGATGCAGTGCTAATGAGGCATCTAAGGTGAAGAGTAGCAAGCAAGAACAAGGGGAGGGAGGAGGATCTCAAGGAATGGTCTGGGTAGAGATCTGACAAAGGGCATCATGCTCATGTTTGCCAGGAAAGACTTTAGTCCATTTTCTGTAGCAGAAACAGAACATCTTAGACTAGGTATTTATAAAGAAAAGAAGTTTATTTAGCTTGAAGTCTTGGAGGTTGAAGAGCATAGCACCAGTATCTCACTTGACTCTGATGAGGGCCTTATGGGAGATGACTTCACAATGTTAGGAGTGTGACAGTGGCAGCTAGTGAGGGTAGAAGAGAGATTAAGGAGAGTCACTGAGCTTCTTTATAATAATCCATTCTCTGTGGAACTCATCCAGTTCCAGGAGACCTGCATTAGTCCCTTCTAAGGGTGGTAGGCTCATGATTCAATGACCTTGCCCTAAGCCATATCTCTTAAAGGTTCCACCACTACCTCACCTCATCCCTGGACATGAAGCCTCCAACACATAAACCTTTGGGGGACACATTCAAACCATAGAAGCTGGTATGTTTATGGGTTTATTGATTATATAACCTTCTGGACAGTATTTACATAGGTATTTATTACTTTAAAACTCATTGAATAAACTGTGCTTGCCTTCTATCACTGTAACAGAATATCTAATGTTATTAAATTAAAAAGAGGAAAGATTTTTGTTTAGTTGTTTGTTTCAAGAGTTTGGCCCAAGTTGTTTCATTGCTTTTGGGCCAGTGGCAAGGCAACACATCATGGCAGAGAGCATGTGAAGAGCAGCGCTGCTTACCTGATGGTCAGGGTATGAGAGAAAAGAGTCTGGTGTTCTAGTTCCTTTTGAGGCATGCCTCTATTTCAAACCTCCCCAAGGCTCCACCTCTTTAAAGTTTCTACCACCTCCTAATAGTGCCAAGCCGGAGAGCAAACCTGAGCACATAGGCCTTTTGGAGACACTCCAGATCCAAAGTACAGCACCGACAATCTTTGCTTTTATCATATGTTAATTATATTTCAATTTTATAAAAAGCTCACTGGAGCCAGGTCCTGGTGGGTCACACTTGTAATCCTAGCAGTTTAGGAAGTTCAAAGCTGGCCTAGGCAGAAAAGTCTGTGAGACTTTTATTTTCAATAGACCACCAAAAATCCAAAAGCAGAATTGTGGGTCAAGTGGTAGAGTGCCAGCTTTTTCAGTGAAAGCAGTTTAGGGATAGTCCCCAGTCCCTGAGTTCAAGCGCCGCCCCCCCCCCCCCCCAATCTTTAAAGTGAAAAGTTGCTAAGATATGAAAAGCCATGGATTTAGGAAGCTAATAGTGAGGATGATGAGCATGGATGGTGTTAGTGGACTTCCTTTAGTGAAGGACATGAATTTGTGGACATTCATGAATCATTTTAGGATTTAATCATATGATTATATCTCTGTGGACATAGTTTCTGATAGAAATGGGTGAAGGCATCATCAGTCATACTCTGATCATAAGACTTAAAATAGTCCATATTCTCACCTATCTCTGCCCCCATTCCTATTTTTAAAATTATTTTCTCTTTAGCAGAATGACATTCATAACCAGGTAAACAAATTAACAGCAGGAATACTGTTTCAAAATCTACAACATTACAAGGTAGATGTTTATGAAGTCAGTGGTAGAGAGTGCTTACTAAGCCTGAGGATCTGAGTTCCTTTCTAGGAGTACAAACAAAGCAAAACCTAATCAATAAAAATTAGTGCAAATGGTGCAGAATGTAGTGACACATCTATGCCTCTTTTACTACACAGTTTTGTTACGTTTTATATGTCTATATTTTCATCATTAAATATTTGAAAAGAAAAACACAACAAAACCCTTCAAACCTGCATTAGGATTTGGTGTGACTCTCAAAAGAAGTGAAAACAACTTTCTGATATTTATACAACTGTAGAGGTTATTCAGTTTCAAAATCTCATCTACAGGCTGGGAAGGTAGAGTGCTTGCCTAGCATGCATGAAGCTCTGGGTTCAATTCCTTAGTACCACATAAACAGAAAAAGATGGAAGTGGTACCGTGGCTCAAGTGGCAGAGAGCTAGTCTTGAGCAAAAGAAGCTCAGGGACAGTGTCCAGGCCCTGAGCTCAAGTCCCAAGGCTGGCAAAAACAAAAACAAAAACACCCAAACAAAAACATCTACAAGCCTACCATTCTACACTCACCTATGAAGAAGGGTGCCAGCCCCTCCACACTTGGGAACCACAGGGGTTCCTGTGTTCTGGTTTCCAATTAAACAAGTTAGATGACCTGGGATAGCTGATTTGACCTCTGAAATGAGGGATCATTAGCCACATAATGAGAATGCCACCTAACAGGGCATTTGTAGGATGCCACAGTGCCCACTCTGGTGATAGCTTGACACATATGTAGTCCTTCCCATTCTATACTCCCGATAGACTTTCAGTCTCAGGGATTGGAATGTGGGGGCCTCAGATTAATGCTGGGATGACCACAATACCCAATAAAAAAAATTTTGCTGTGTTCCTTTCCCTACTTGACTGCCACCTGAACTATCTCATTTTCTATAGAAATTGATTTTATGCAGATGATTTATCTTCATGTAGTTAACATTGCAATTCTCTGATACTGAAACTGAGTCATTATTGGACATTCATATCTTTCAACTAGTTTTCACTAATTCTAATGTACAGTATCAAATTTTTAGAAGATGGCTTCTGTGAAATATACACACAGAAAAATGTTCCATTAGTTATTTGTCTTTCAGAATGAATTTTTACTTGGGCCTTGGACTCAGGGCCTGAGCACCGTCCCTGGCTTCTTCCCGCTCAAGGCTAGCACTCTGCCACTTGAGCCACAGCGCCGCTTCTGGCCGTTTTCTGTATATGTGGTGCTGGGGAATCGAACCTAGGGCCTCGTGTATCCGAGGCAGGCACTCTTGCCACTAGGCCATATCCCCAGCCATAAAATTTTTTTTAAGTGCAGCTGTAAAAATGTTTTGGAAAACCCCTATTTTTGTTGTTTTTATAGTACTACCCATAATGGTAAGAATCACAGACAAAACTATCTAAGCTCAAACAGCTCAGGGGTAGACCACAATCTTGAAAAACATTTTTAGGTTCTCAGCAACTGCCATTTATTAATGCCCTGTGTTCTCACTATGAAATGACAAGCTTAAACAAGCACCCTCAGTAGCTTCCAAGCCCTAAGTTTCTGTGACCAATGATTGAACAATGAACAATCAGCTCCCCAAGCAAGCAAACAAGTATATTTCCTGCGGACACATTTTCAGAGCCTAGAGGTAAAACCATTAAACAGGTGAAGAATCAACTTATTCAAAAGAAGCCTCACACTCACACACAAAACAAATACCAGCTTTTTTCTGCTAGTATCTGAACATGACATAAAAGAAAATATAAAGAGGGCTTAAGGGCTAGGGATATGGCTCAAGTGGAATAAGCCAGTTCCTCCATCAAAGAAAGGAGTCTCTTTAATATTTATACTTGGCACACAGACTTCCTAGTCCCAGAATTAAATATATGTCTACATAATTACAAAGTCATATGTTTTGTTTCTTAATGATATTACACCAGCAAAATCATAAAATTATATATATATTTCTAAAACATGAAAGTGCTTTAATAGTAAAATGGTCTGTTTATGATTTTTAAAAAAATGATTGCTTGAATTGCTAGGCTATTCTATTTGAAGATGTGAAAAGAAGTGAAATACGGATACTTGGTTGTTTTTTTGTTTTTGTTTTTTTGGCCAGTCCTGGGGCTTGGACTCAGGGCCTGAGCACTGTCCCTGGCTTCTTCTTGCTCAAGGCTAGCACTCTGCCACTGGAGCCACAGCTCCACTTCTGGCCATTTTCTGTATATGTGGTGCTGGGGAATCGAACCCAGGGCCTCATGTATACGAGGCAAGCACTGTTGCCACTAGGCCATATCCCCAGCATGGATACTAGGTTTAACTGTCACCAGCTTGGCATCTTGGTATCTTGGTGGATGATAGGCACTTTCTGGAGGGACTTTCTGAAAACTCTTAGAGGTGAAATCCCACCCCTATCCCTAGGTAATAGGTGTGCCTGAATCCCACTTACAAGCAGTAGGGACTTGAACAATAGATTCCTATTGTCCTATACCAATGAACTCACAAGAATCTTTGAACTATCAAGCTCCCTGTGACCCTGCTCCTTGACTGTAAGGGTTGGCAAAGGAGACCTCCACATGATTTTGTGTGGAGAGAAAACATAGAAGCCACATTTTGAAAGATCAAATCAGAAGTCTTTATTAGAAGGTGGGCAACTGCATGGTGTTGCACTCCTGTCTCAAAGATCAGCAGCCCCAAACTGAGCGTGCACCAACTTTTATAGATGACAACCACATGCTTGGGGGTGGAGACCAAGCCTTAACAAAAGCAGACCTTATTTGGACATACTCAGGTATAAGGTCTGGTACCAGCAGAACTTTTCCATCTAGGGAAGATACACTTCAACCTTCCATATAGGAGAAATCTTAGAGGCTACACAGAGGTGGTGATTTAAGCCATTTAGGGAGGTAATCAAGGCAGAATCAGAGCATTCTCTATGCAAAGCTTTCCTGAGGCTATGGCATATGCACTTCTCTGAAGCAGAGCCCTCCTAGCTCACCTTGAGCTGGGCATCTGCATTCACTGAATGGCATCCTTCACCATTAGGCTTTTTAGCACTGCATGGAGAATTCCCTCCACCCAGCAAGATTTACCAGGATGGCTATAAGAAGTCACTTAGACTCAGCCTCCCTACTTCAGTGGTTCAGGTAGAGAGTTTGTTAGGAGAACCAAACTGCTGGCCTGTACCAGAAGTAAGTGTGTAGAGCAGGAACTAATGGCAGAAAGAGATTATATAGGGGAAGGCAAGAAGGAGGTGTGACCCCAGTTTATGAGGAAAGTGACCTCAGAGCCTGAGGGACCTATCGCTGTTTGAAGGAGATGTGACTGGAGTGGATGAGGAACTGACTTCAGAGGATGAGGAAGTGACCTCGGAGCCTGGGGGAACCACCCACTGTACCCCTTCCAGTTACCTGTGTTGCAAGAGCTGGGTGGGGACTTCTAGGGAGGGCCATGTGTAGTCTTGCCTGGCGGGAGAACAAAGGAAAGGGGCTATTTTTCTCAGGCAGACCTAACATTGACCATGACCCTATTGAGGCCCCACTGCCCCTACTGCCATTGCACTGTGCCTTGTGTCTCCTGACTCTCTTTAGGTCTCCATTAGAATTGACCTGGTTTGTTCAGATTGTTTTTCTGCTCTTTCTCTACTACTCTTGTGGCTCAGTTTCCTAACAGTATTAAGTGCATTTGAAGCTGCATGCTTTTTGGAGACATGTGTCCACTCATAGTAGCCAGCTTTCTAATAGACTCTGGATTACACCTCTCTGTATCTCTGTATCTCATGATAGAATTCCCATGTAACAGAACTGCTGCAAATGAACTATTTGTGGTCTTAGTTTGACATTTAGGCAAGTCAATTTAAGAAAAAATAAAGTACAGGTCTGTAATCTCAGTATTTAGGAGAGAGAGGCAGAAAGATGGTGAGTCCAGGGCCAGCCTGGGACCTAGGGAGTTGCAGGTCTCCTTGGGCTATATTATATAGCCAGACCCTGTAATTGGCCAACTGTGTCAGGGATCTGGCTATTTCTGTAATTTTAAGGAGCCCTTAGGACAATCCCAATGGAATAACTGTCCAAAATGTCAAGACCTATTTTAATCTTCCTGGTAATCAGGGATACTTGGTGGTCATTCTGCCCCAGAACCTTAAAACAGTGTGAAAAGCCTTCTCCTCCAGGTCAAAGTGGGAACTGTATCCTCTAAGTTCCCAATCACTGAGACTCATTTGTACAGCACTTCATTGGCTCCCAAATATTCCTCTGTTTTGGCTACTGCAACAGGGTCTTAGCCTTTGCTGAGAAATACATAAACCAGCTAAAAGCAGGACAAAAGCGAGTCATCCCAGCCTCCACTTTGTATATACAGCCTTTGCCCTGAGCCATTCTCTCCTGTACTTGGTCAACTTGCACCCATTTTGGAAGCCTGGAAGGACCAACGATGGCCATCAATGATATATTATAAGGCCCCACCTGACCAATCCTGAGACAAAGAGCTGCCAAGTCCACCCAGGACACCTATGACTGAGACTGTACTTTAACAGGAGTACTTCTTCCCCTGCTCCCAATATAGTAAGTATCTTGGAGGAGAAGGGGATATAGATTGAAATACTTCCCACAGGTGCCCCAGCCTAGTAAACCTCTTTTCTCCTATCTAAAAGCTAATTGTTCTTTTTATTTAGCATATTGGGACAAGTGGCTCCAACCAATCTATTAAACCCAGGAGTTTGGGCCAGGAACCTAGAATCCCAGCCTATGTGTAGAAAAAATAGGGAAGAATGAATATGGATCTTAAGATTAAGAGAAAACTCTTATAAAGTCTAGGTCTCCAGTTCTAGGCTAGGGGAGACCACTTCCCAACCACCTCCTTCCTTATTTTGAAGCTTAAGGGAAAAGCTCACAATAGAAGCCAAATAGCCTCTCCAGAGGAACATCTTGAAAATTAGCATTTCTGAGAGGTAGGGGAACTCAAATTCTTCTCCCTCAGCTTGTTGTAAGTGCACAACTGCTGGGTAAGACATTTAAATATTGGTGAAAAAAAGTTTTTTTCATATGTAAAATTCAAGGCTACAAAATCAACAAAAGAATGCTTTCAGTCTTCTCACTCATTTAGATGCTATGTGGAAATTTGTTTCAAGATTCTCCAAAAAGACAATTGTGGTTAAGTTCCAGAAAGATCAGACATATTTAAACCCAGTAGAAAAAGGAGTGTGTAATCCAACAATTTGAAAGATTAAAAAAAAATTCAAGTTCTACCATTTACTTCAGTGCTTCATAATATAATCGGACGTGTGGAGACCTCAAGGGAACACAGCAACAGCATATATTTGAGTGCTGGGTCTCAAAGGGAGGTGCAAAACAGTTACAGTAAATCGGATTTACACTGTGGTTTCATCAACTTGTTTGGTCTTTTGGAGTATTGGACATAGGTCAATAATTGGAGCACATCGGAGTTAAATAGTTCTCAAGTTCTGAAATCAGCTCTAAAGTCTACAGTTTCAGGCAATGTAATCAGTCGGTACTCGTCCCAGCCGGCATCCGTGGCAAATCTTTCACGGCGCGAATTACAAGGAAAAATCAAGAAATACTTATATACCAAAGACCTGGAGTTAAGTTCTACAGTAGAGTTGTGTAAGGATTTGGTGACTCAATAAAGAACATTGGGGAGTTGGAGTGCTGCCATCCGGAGGGCACAGAAGAGACAAAAGTCGGGGGTCGGGCAGAGAGGGTCGCGAGCACACCTTATCTCTGATTGGTGGAGCCAGTCAGACTTTTCTTTATGGCGTCACCGAATACCTGCCTGTAGAAAAGCTCCGTCTCCGTGACGTCACGCGTCGCTGACCAATGAAAGGCTTCGGTCTGCAGCCCCGAGAAGGGCTGTGGGCCCTCCTTTTTTTTTTTTTTTTTTCTTTTTGTGAATGAAGCTCCACGGAACAGCCCTCCTGGGGTCCCCGGGAGTCGCGGCCCGCGGTGCTTCGGTACCTCAGCTGCAGCCTGCGCGGCCGCGGTGGGCGCGCGCGCTTGCCCCGGGCAGCCCCTGCCGCGGGCCGCAGACCCGTCGCCTCTTCTTTACGAGCCGGCTGCGGGAACCTGGGGGCGGGCTGGGGGCGCCCGCGGCGGCAGGAGGCGCTGTAGAGAAGGCTGCGGCGCGGGTCCAGCGGCCGCCGGGGGAGAGAGCGGGGCGGGCGCCGTGGGCCGGGCCCCTCCTCCGGCTCCTGCGCGGCCGCCTCCCTCCGGCTCAGCCGTCCCTGCAGCGCTGCTGCTCAGTGCCCGCCGCCCCGAGCGCTCACGCGCGGGGCTGGCGGGGGGGCCTCCACGGGCTAGTGGGGTGCGCGGGGCCATGGTCGTGGCCCCCTGACGGGCCGCGGCCGCCTCCATGAAGCGGAAGAACGAGCGGCGGCAGAACTGGGCCGCCGCGCCCCCCTCGCGGCGCTCCTCGTCCACCTCGCCCGGCGTGAAGAAGAGCCGCAGCTCCACGTCGCAGGAACTATCCTGCCTGGACAACCTGTACCTGAACATCACCGGTGAGCCGGCGAGCGAGCGCGTGGCGGGGCACCCAGTTCACCCACCCGGGTCTGCCCAGTCAGGGCACGACTGGCACGCCTCCACCCCCACCTGCAGAAAACCTCCAGCCGCCACACCCCCTTTTAGGATCCCCGATCCCTCTCGGGGAGCGCCCCCCCCTCCCCACTCGAGTTCCTAGACGCCTTGGCTTCGAGCAGTAACTTTCCCCTTTGCATCCTCCTCCCCCCAGCAAGGTGGACCGAGGGGTCACCTTTCGAAATTGCCAGCTTTAGCTTGGCCCTCCGAAGGTCCTGTTCTGCCCTCAGGCATTTCCTGACTTATTGCAGATCTGGGGGATATGGAGCTCGCTGAGGTCACACGTGCATCGGAGCCTCCCCGCCCCCGGATTCTCCGAGGGCGCCGAGCTGGGCTGGTTCGGAATTGCCCTTGTGTAGCAACCCCCCACTCCCACATTTGTTTCGGGAGTCGCTTTCCTCAGCTGGCGCGGGAAGCCGGAGGCCCCCCAGTTCTGTCCTCGCTGCCCTTTCCCCTCCCCGGCGTGCACCCACGCGCTCTCAGACCTCCTGGGGAATCTTTGCCCACCCTCCAGTGCTCCAGGGAGGAAGGTGTTCGTGTTGGTGGCGTTTGAACCAGTCAGCATGCTGGATGCCCAAAGTTGTCACTTTTGAGACATTCCAGCCAGCCAGAGCAGGAAGAAAAGCATCACTCTTCGGTATTGGTTTTTATAGTGCTGGTTCTACAATTTGTGAGGACTAAATCCAGTTTGGCAGCTGTTCCTTTGCAAGAATTGACGCAGAAATAATGTGAAGGCATTTCGTGGGATGGATGTACGTGGACACGCTTTGTCAACCGCCTAGCTGTCCACACCGTAAGGCAATTTGTCATTTTCTGTGGCACGATTGTGTCAACCTCTGCGTCCAGGTTTTTAGAAACGGTTTCCCGCCCTTAAAGCCTTTGATAAACGAGGTAGGCTGCAGAGGTGAGAACATTAATTTTAGGAAGGTTTGCTGAGAGAGTTTGATTTATTTAGTAGAAAGTGTATTCTAGGTTGAGAGGCAATCTGAATGCTCAAGTCCGTTTTAAATGTAGGTGAAATTAGAGGAAAGATTTCTCCATGTTTGATGGAATTCAAGAAAAAGAAAGGGGTGGTCTTAAGCACGGTCTGGCTGCTGGGGTTCCAGAGGTTCGCGCTACAGGGGGTGAAACCAGTTTGGTGAAGTGGAGAATCCCATTCCTTCCAAGGAGGGCTGGGGGCAGGGTCTGCATACTCTTGCATTTTGCTATTTGTGACCTCTTAAAAGGATCTTTGTTTAAAGGAATATAATTTTAGGACAAACTGTGCACTTATGTAGCATGGATATCTGGTGTCTGTCTTCTCGAGGCAACAAATGTTGCTGGTTTCTCCCGAATTTCCCAAAACAGACTGGACATGCAATACATATGTATCTGTTCTCTACCTCACCCTTGCAGGATAGTATACAATGTTTTGCACTTTGTATTCCGCAGTGTTTCTTAGCTAATTTTCCAAACAAAACCTTCCTCCTATTTGCTTTATTTTTAAAGCTGGTACTGGGCTCTCTGGCTCTGCTCAAGGCTGGCACTCTACCACTTGAGCCACATACCTCCTTTCCCAGCCTTTTGCTGGTTATTTGGAATTAAGAGTCTCCACTTGTCTGGCCCACCTAGCTCTGAATCCGGATTGTCAGATTTCAGCCTTCTGACTTGCTACATTTACTTTTTTTTTTTTTTGGTGCTTGACCCCGGGGTTTGAACTCAGGGCCCAGGTGCTGTCCCTGAGCTTTGTGCTTAAGGTTAGCACTCATTTGAGCCACAGCTCCACTTTGATTTTCCTGGTCATTAATTGGAGATAAGAATTTCAGACTTTCCTGTTAGGGATGACTTCAAGCCTCAATCCTTGAATCTCAGCCTTATGAGTAGCTAGAATTACAAGTGTGAGCCACCAGTACCCAGCTTCATTTGCTTTTAATTACTGCTTAAGCCAAAGAATATTTGGGTTTCTGTTGATGAAATTTTAGGTTATTTTCAGTCAAAAAGATTTTTTGTTTTTATGGTGTTGAGGATGGAACTTTGGGCCTTGCCCATGAAAGGCATGTGTTATCACTAAGCTACGTGTAGCAAAAAGGTTTTTGATGGCAGTGAAGCAAGTCTTCTATCCTGGGTATAAATGTGAAGTGACAAGACTTCTTGGGCTAATATATTATAATCAGAATACTGCTAGACTCCAAGCTGTTAGGTTTTTAAAGTAGGTAGCCGGTAAAGGAGAACACCACGCGGTATTCAGGCAGGAAAGAAAGCTTATTACCGAACTGCTGGCCTGTGGCCAAGATGATGCATGGTGGGAGAGGAGAGAGAGAGAGAGAGAGAAGAGAGAGAGAGAGAGAGAGAGAGAGAGAGAGAGAGAGAGAGAGAGAGAGAGAGAGAGTCTGCTGGTTACCCAGGTAACTGGGTGGAGACTTAATGAGGTGGGGGCATCTGCATGGAGCCCTCAGGGAGAGGACCTAACACAAGCCACTTACAAAGATCCAGTCTTTATGTAAGATGTTAGCTCCTGGAGAAGGAACAGGTTTCCCTGGGATTTCTCCAGTCATAGCAGTGGTGGCTTCCTGGAAAAATGACAGTGAAATAGTCTGTTTCAGTGTGACATCCAAGACCCATTAAAGTAACATTGAATGCAGAGTTTGGATTGCTTTGTATTTATTAGTTTGTGTGGGGGGCGGGGGCGGGGGGGGGAGATTTTTGAGGCCTATGCTTAGCAAATGCAATTGATCTCTTGGTTCCCAAGTTGTTTTTCTCGTCCTTTTTTTTTTTTTTTTCCAATCCTGGGGCTTGAATTCTGGGCATGGACGCTGTCCCTGGACTCCTTTTTGCTGAAGGCTAGCACTCTACCACACTGAGCCTCAGCGCCACTTGGTGCTTTTCTTGTGATTAATTAGGGATAAGAGTTTCATGGACTTTTTTGCCCTGACTGGCTTTGAACTGTGATCCTCAGATCTCAGCCTCCTGAGGAACTAGGATTTCAGGCATGAGCCACCAGCGCCTAGCTCTGTTTTTTTTTTTTTTCTTAATTTAAAAAGCAGCACAGGTTTTTGTTTTTTAAAGTCAAATTTTGCCAAAGAAGAAATAAACTATGTCTTCTCTGGTCAGTTTTTTTTTCATACTTCAATTTTTTGTGTATATTCAGGTTTCCAAAAATTGTGCCCTATTTGCAAGGACAGTTCTCTTAACTGCTGTGTGCTGTTATATGCATGACCAAATCATGATTTATTTAGAGGTAATAAATAAGTAGAGATTTGGGGATTTGCTAGACTATATTACAGATTGCTGCAGTGGTATCAGTAGATGTCTACCTGTATTAATGTTGACTGCATTTATGGAGTAAATTTCCAGGAGTGAAAATGCCAGACCAAAGTATATATATAAATGTTTCTATTCATCAATGGATAATAGGGCTGCTTGAATATTCAGGAATGTCCATGATTGCATGGGCATGTTTTCACTTCTTTTGGATACATACCTAGGAGTAGAATTACTGGGTCACAAGGTTTTGAGGAACTGCAGCATATTCAATTTGTAATAGAATTCCTGGGGATGCCAGGAAGTTTCATGTATTTGCATTTAATTTAGGATGCTTAATCTTTGTTTTTCTGTTACCATTCTTCTATCACTACTGTTTAGGGTCTAGCCAGACACACCACTATCTTGGCCATTTACTTAGTCTGTCTCTTACCATGAACAGATTGAAAGAGGTTTAATTCCCACCCTCATGCATCTCCCTTTCTTGAGGCCATTCACTTAGTCTTCAGTATACCATGAAAAGGAAAGATTGCAAGCAGTGTAAACTATATATACTTTAGTGCTACAGAGATACTGAGTTAAAGGTGTCCAAATGACTTACTGGTCAGGCAAGCTGAGAGAAAAGAGGAAGTGAGAAGGGTTTTCAGTTGGATTTGGAATTAAATTAGTTAATTCTCAAGGTGATAGAAATACCAAGAGGACACAAGCATGCATTTGACTTTCCTATGAAATTCCCTCATACCAGAGGGCTGATTTTCTTCCATTTTCCCATCTCTTAAATAGGGCTCTGCATTAAATGAAAATGCATTTTCTTTCCTCTTTATTAGTAAAAGCATTTTAAACATTCTGACACTATTTTCTAATATCTGTGCTTGGTCATTTGTATGATTTAATACTTGGCGCAGACCTTTGACTTATTTATTTTTATTTTTTAAAATAAAAAAAGGCACCAGTGGCTCATGTCTATAATCCTAGTTACTAAGGAGGCTGAGGTCTTAGGATTGTGGTTCGAAGCCAGCCCTGGCAGCAAAGTCTGTGAGACTTATCTTCAATAAACTGCTCAGAAAAAGATAGAAGTGGGGCTGTGGTTCAAAGTGGTAGAGCACTGGCCTTGAACACAGGCTCAGGAACTCAGGCCCCTAGTTTAAGCCCAGGACCACTAAGAGAAAAAAATATGTGTGTGTGTGTGTGTGTGTGTGTGTGTGTGTTTGTATGATTAGTAAAGAAAATTAGTAATAACTGTCAGCTGTAAGATTCTTTATAGTTTGCCTTAATTTGTATACTTTTAAAAGGTTTACTATGTCGTCATGATTGAATTTTGAGATTTAGAGTATCTATTAAAGCAATAAATACCTTTACTGGGGATGGTATTTGAGGTCAAGATTGTCATTTTAAAGCACTGGTTAATAGTAGTGTATTGGTTACTCTTTAAATGAAATCAGATACAGCATTGCCTCTTCCCCTTTTTTTCTAGGATTTTTAACATTCACAGAAGATAGCAGCAGGGATAATTTGTTCATTAACTCAAGAAGTGTTTATTGAATGCTTTCTGTGTAAAATACTTATGCGTATACGTTGTTTGCAGTGATAGAAGCATATTATTTTCTGGTAGAGAGGAATGCTGTCACCTATATCCCTGAGTCAAGGAGAAAACAAATACATTTTTCATCTAGCTTCATGTTGTAGTTAAGATTATTAAATTTCAGAAATTGGGTGGAACACATCAAGGTTTGCAGTGTTAATTGTCTTCTTGCCTGTGGTTTGGTTTTGTACTTTTAAATTAGTGCATTATGTGAATTTGTTTTACTGATTTTTATGCTTGCTTAATTTTTTAGCATCTTCATTTTAGGTAGCTCATATTATTTACCTGCTTTAAATCTTATTACTTGTGTTCCCCAGTACATGTAAGTTTCAAATGTTTTCTTTTTAAATGGACATAAAGGATAATTGGGCACATAGGCAGGGAAATATGGAATAACTGTGTTGGTGAGATAGTACTAATGCCAGGAAGTTACCAGGCAGTGCAAATTGTGGCTGCTCTTTGCCTTTGGATGGAACAGATCTCTCCAATTCCTCTTGAAGTTAGTGAGAGCCAGACTGAAACCACGTTCTGGAGTTTTAGGATGGAGAGAGGGCATGGATTGCATACAAATGACCTAGTGGATTTTGACAAATGGGCTAAAGAAATAGATAATGGAGGCCCTGTAGGAGTCATCCTGTTTTCCTGATTGACCTTGCTTACAGCCGGGATTTTCCAGATGTCATTTATTTGACAAATACCTAATGAATAATACTGTCAAGAGCTAACAATAGAGCTACACTGTTGGGGGTAGTCTTTGCTGCCACCGAGGGGTTTGTTTTCCCTGTTCACTGAAAACAGAACGTGGATGGTGTGAGAGAGAACCCGAGAACCGAGAGACCAGGTAGTGGTTGAAATCTGGGGCAGAAACATTGGTGGAAGCATTGCCTCTCTGAGGCAGACTAATCTAGTGGCAACAATCGGATTATTAGCAATCTCTTGGAACCTGGATTCTTTCACGTCTCAGATTGGCCCTGAAAATGAAAGGAAGGACAAGCACCTGGCCTGGTACACACTTGCTGCTGGCCAGGGCTGTACACGTGTGTTTGCTCTGTAACAGCTGAGATATAGGAAGAAGGCTGTTTCCAGCTGAGAAGCAAGCAGTTCCCCCATGCACATACTTGGACTCCAGGTTCAGTGAGTCAGCACCGTGGAGATGCAGTGACTGTTCCTCTGCTTCTGACAGCGATCCTGGCAGAAATGCTTCTGAGGAGGCCTGCTCAGGCTGTGCAGAGCCCTGGAGGAGAAAGGAGGAGGAGGAGGCTGAGCTGGCTCTGCCTTGTCATCTTTTGCCTTAGGAGAAATGTTAGGGTTTTTCTTTATAGGAAGAATTAACCAAAGCTGTGACTGCATTCTTGAACTATTGTGATGTATTTTTATTATATTGAAGAGTTTGTAGGCTGCCTGCTGATTAAATAGTATTTAAGTTTCTGGGAGTGGGGTGTTTTCTTGAAGATGCAAGAAAACACAGGTAGGAAGTTATAGCAAAATAAAACAAACATTATGAGCTTCCTGATAGAATGTACCATTTTCAGAGTGGTTATTTGAAAGCAGTATTAAAATTTTAAAACAGTATTCCACAGATGATTATCCAAAAGATTTGATCCTGGTATTGCATATTATTGGTAGAAAGAACTTGTCCTCTGGTTTTCTTTTGTTTGTTTTGTAAAGCAAATTGACAGAGGATTTTTACATAATGTGCAACACAGAGACACACAGTGGAGAGTCCAATATAAATAAATCTTTAAATTTAGTTTTTATTGGTAGTAAAATATTTTAGTAGCCAGCATCTTATTTTCCTTCCTAGTATGACAAAGTATTTTTCGCCCCAGTAAATCTCTTTTAAGATCCCATTATTTTTATAATGATCTGTAAATTGGGATGTAAACATGGTCAGGTTCTTTAAGATCCCATTATTTTTATAATGATCTGTAAATTGGGATGTAAACATGGTCAGGTTCTTTATCTGAACATCTTGAAGCCATTATGAAGAACAGCCACCTTTCAGAGGGTGTTATGTAGGTGCAATGGCTGTTGTTGCAGAAAAGGAAGAGATTGTAATAAAGACAGAAAATGATTGGGCATGAGCTAATCAGTCTTCCAGTAGTGTTTAAGCTTTTTTGTAGCCTTATCAGATGCACTGATTTCCACTAATAGGTAGAGATTGCTGTAGAAAACATTTTCCAAAATAAAATAGATTTTTTAAGGTTCCTAATTGAAGTCAAGGGTATTGAACTGCAAGGTATATGTCACATCGGGACTATGAAAATTTACACCCTCTCTCTCTTCTTTTTCTAAAGCTTTTCATGGATACTGCTCCAAAAAAGGTATTCAGATCCTTGACTACTTTGCAGTTCTTTCTGATGATTTGTTAGTTGTGATTCTTGGTGCCATCCTTTCCTGTTTGCTTGTATTAAATGTAGTCTTAGTAGATTGAATTATATGCCACTATAGATTACCTTTGGTGTGTTTATCAGTTACCTTGAAAATTGTCTACTTCTGAAAAGCTTTACTGGTTCTATGTGTAGGTAGTAATACTTTCAGTATCACTCTGGTATTTTATTGGGATAATTATGAAGGTGAAATTGGGGTAGTAGATATTTATGATAATACTAAACTTTGCCTCTCAATTGAGTTATGTTGGCCCACTTGCTGCAAGGATGTTTATCATGAGTTGTTAACAACAGCTGTTTGGTTTTTTTTCTTTGTTTTAGGTTAGGAGTTCTTTGTGGGCATTTCCGTGCTTAACAGACAGAAATAATCTTATTATCTCCTGATGCAAGAGAAAAATTTTATGAAATGGTAACTACTTAAACTTAAGAAATAGAGGAATGAGTATATATTCTACTTGGGGTGGTATGATTTGCTGGGGGTCAAATCTAGAGGCTCTTGCAGGCTAAATATTCAACCACTCAGCTGCATCCTTTACCCCTGTTGTTCTTGTCATTGTCTTCTATTAAAAAAGGATTCGGATTTGCTTTTTTAAGTTCCTCAGATAAGGGCAGCTAGCGGAAAAGCAAATCTGAATTATATACATATCACACATATATACACATTTTTCTTTTCTTCCTTTTTATTTTTTATGTGTCAGTCTTGGGGCTTGACCTCAGGGCCTAGGGCACTCCTGAGCTTTTTTTCTCAAGGCGAGGGCTCTACCACTTTGAGCCACAATCCCACTTCTGGCTTTCTGTTGGTTAATTGGGAAAAAGAGTCTCATGGACTTTACTGCTTGGGCTGCCTTTGAACCAGGCTCCTCAAATCTCAGCCTCCTGAATAGCTAAGATGACAGACATGAGCCACGGGTACCCAACTTTACATATATTCTTAAAAATGTTTAACTTTTTGTCAGTGCAGTGGCTAGTACTTGTAATCTGAGTTACTTAGTAAGTGGAGATTGGGAGAATTATCGTTCAAAGTCAGCCTAGGAAAAAAAGTTCTACAGACTCCCATCTCAACAGAAAAAAACATGGTTCACATCTGTCATCCTAGTTTCAAGGCAGGCCGAGACCTGGGGATATTGAGTTTCTAGGCCAGCCTGGGCAAAAAACTTGGCAAGACCCAATCTCAACAGGGAAAAAAGCCTGACATAAATAGGAGGACAGTGTGCAAAATGGGAGACCTTATCTCTAAACAAAGATAAAACAAAAACAAACAGGCCAGGTGCTAGTAGCTCACACCTTTAATCCTAGCTACTCAGGAGGCAGAGATCTGAAGGTCACAGTTTGAAACCAGCCCAAGCAGGACCATTGTTGAGACTCTTATTTCTAGTTAACCACCAAAAAAGCTGGAACTGGAGCTGTTGCTCAAGCAGTGGAGCCCTATCTGTAAGTTAAAAAAAAAAAAAGCTCAGGGACAGTGCTTAGGCCCTGAGTTCATGCTCCAGGACCATAATAAAATAAAAAAAACAAAACAAAACAAAAAAAAAACAAGAAAAAAAAGCAAACACACACACACAAAACAAAACAGAACAATAAGGGCTAAAAGCATAGCTTAAGTATTAGAAGTATTAGTGTCCCTAACTAGCAAGTAGGAGGCCTTGAGTTCAAATCCCATTACCACAAAATATAAGGTGTAACTTTATTCTGGTCATCATTTATACAGCTCCTTTAATTCTTAGTGTCATTTTTATTCCAGAGAAGCAGCTTCCTTAGAAAATGCTTCTTTTTTTTTTTTTTTTTAAACCAGTCAATTCAGAGATTTAGTTCCATTGTCTTTGAGTCTGAAAAACTAAGCAAGTAGGCTGGATAAATTAATTCTAGTTGGGTATCACATATTGACTTCATTTCTCAGGTAGCTCACTTTTATACCATTAAAATTTCGTTGGCAGAATACTTTTCACAAAAGAAAAACATCTTGTTCCTGGTGTCTGTGGAATTTGTTGTTCCTTCAAGTTCTTATTTGAAAGTAAAATTACTTTCTTGGCACTGTTTTACAGTGTACAACATTGATCTTTTTATACCTAATCCATAATGCTATAATATCATTTAGGCATTCTGAATTCTGCAAAGCCCTCTATTTTAGGACCATTTTAGCTGAATCATTCTCTGTATTTTGCTCATTTATACTCACTTGTATGAGTTATGCTATAGAATTAATCTATCCATTCAACAAGTAGTTATTGAGCAACTCCTTTAAGCAAGGTATTGGAGCAGTGGTTCTTGAGGAAGAAAGGAGAGGATGAGAAGATTTATAGTAACAAAGCCCCTTTCTTTAAAGAAAGAGTGAATCAACTTAATCATCCTCATCTCAATGAAGACAGGTAATGAAGGAATCAGTCAGGGAGTTCTACTTTTCTGATTTAAAGTGTCAGTTTAAGAGGATTTTGTGTTGGAAGTGTCACTTAATCATTCCTACCCAATATGAATTATTTCATCCAATAACTGGTAGAAATGAGGTCATATGGTGTCTCTCATGGTGTCTTTCTGTGTGTATGTTATAACCTTTAAAAGAAATGAGGGGAAATTTCATTTTAGGATGCAGCTCTTTATATACATAAGTATATATGTGAATGCGTACAGTTAATAATTTACTGGGAAAAAAAACAACCCTATCTCTATTAAAACAAAACCAGCCAGGTGCAAGTTGTTCATTTCTATAAATCTTAGTTATTCTGGAGGCTGAGGTCTGAAGATCATGGTTTGAAGTCAACCCAGGCCTCAACTCTATTTTTTTTTTTTTTTTTTGGCCAGTCCTGGGGCTTGAACTCAGGGCCTGAGCACTGTCCTTGGCTTCTTTTTGCTCAAGGCTAGCACTCTACCACTTGAGCCACAGTGCCATGTCTGTGGCTTTTTCTATATATGTGGTGCTAAAGAATGGAACCCAGGGCTTCATGTATACAAGGCAAGCACTCTACCCACTAGGCCATATTCCCAGCCCCAGGCCTCAACTCTTATCCACCAAAAGTCTGGATGTGGAGATCTTCAGATCTCACTTTTGCTCATTGACTGGATATCTACCACCCTAGCCACACTTCCAACCCCATGAGGGTTGTTGGTTTTTTATTTCTTTCTTCCTCTCCTCCCTCCCTCCTTTCTTCCCTTCCCTTGCTTCCTTCTGTCTTTGGTGCCAGTGTGCCAGCCCTGGGGCTTGAACTCAGGACCCAAGTGCTGTCCCTGAGCATTTTTTGCTGAAGCCTAGCATTCTATCACTTGAACTACAACTCCATTTCCTGATTATTTAGTGGTTTATTAGAGATAAGAGTCTCACAGACTTTCCTACTTTGAACCCTGATCCTCAGATCTCAGTCTCCTGAGTAGCTAGAATTATAGTCACTAGTGGCCTGCCCCTCCCTCTCCTATTTTTGTCCTTGTTTATTCTTGGTAAGAAGTAATTACAGCACATCAGCACTTTTTTTTTTTAAGTGCCAGTACTGGGGCTTGAACTCAGGGCCTTATAATTTTGCTTAGTTTTTTTGTTCAAGGCTAGAGCTCTTATACTTGAGTCACAGCCCTACTTCTGGCATTTTTTTCCCCCTTGGCAGTTAATTGGAGAAGAGCCTTATGGACTTTTCTGCCCAAGTTGGCTGGGCTGCCTTCAAACTAAGATCCTCAGAGCTCAGCCTCTTGAGTAGCTAGGATTATAGGAATGTAATTGCCAGTCCCCAGCTATAACACTCTTCCTCTTTCTCCTTCTGCTTCTTCTTGGTATACTACATTCTTGAGGTTGAGTATTGCATTTTAAATAGAAAGTGCTAAAGATTAGATTACTAAATACTTTAGAAATGTCTTGATATGTGTGACTTAAACTTAAAAATCATTAGGATTCTCACTCTTTTATGGGTGGCAAGGGAGAACTGCTTTGACATGGACATATAACAATTCAAATTATGGTCTTAAACTTTTTGGAAGCCATTCTCAAATTGCTCTTGGAATTTATTATGGTAATACTCTCATTAGATAGCTTGTTGGAAGCAACTCCTATGTGAAACTGAAGCATCTTAGCATACATTTAAATCATTCCTTTTAAACCTTGTAATGTAGCTACCAAACACCACTGAGGCTGGGGGTTTCACTGTAGTGTTAATTCTAATTTTAAACCATTGAGACTAAAAGGGCTTAAAGCACAAATTCACAATTTTGCCACCAAATGTGAGTGCATTTCATTGTCTCATTCTTGTAATGGCTGCTGTAAGGAATGCAGTAGAGAGCTCAGACATAACTGCCTGAGTGTAGGAACTAACCCTGGCACCTGGAACCTGGTTGCTGCTACTTGTATTGATAGAGAAGCATGTTTGTAAATGTCTCAGGTTTGCCAAGGCAGTTGCCTCTGAATGAATGAGATCCTTACAAAGGAGGCTTGAACTAGGTTGAACAAAAAAACATGTTTTTCAGTTCTCCCTCTAGCTGATGGCTCACACCTCTAATCCTAGCTACTCAGGAGGATAAGGACGATAAGGACCCCTGTTCGAAGCCAGCCCTGACAGGAGAGTCCATGAGATGTTGATCTGTAATTAAACACCAAAAAGCTGGAAGTAGTGCTGTGGCTCCAGTGCTAAGACTTGAGCACCAAAAGCTCAGGAACAGTGCCCAGGCCCTGAGTTCACACCTCAGTACCAGCAAGCAAGCAAGGAAGTGCACATACGTATTCTCCCTCTAGAACAAAAACTGATGTAGATTAGACATACATGTGACATAGTCATACATGTCTGTTTCCTCTTATTTTTATGTTTTTGCCAAACTGGAATTGGCTCCTAGGGCTGTGTGCATGCTACATAAGCACTCTACCACTCATCTACACTCCAGCTCCCATTCATTTTTATTTTGGGTCCAGGTTATACTAAGTTGTCTAAGTTGTCACCACAGTTGAGCTCCTCCTCCCTCAGCCTCCTGAGCAGCTGGGAGTTCAGGTGTGTGCCTCCCTGCAGGCTGCCTTGTCCTGCTTGGGACACCATTGTCCTTGGTGCTTGGGAGCACCATTACCCTCCTGTGGTGGCTGTTGGAGTGTGTGGTGATTTCTGGGCATGGGGGCTAAGGCTGAGGTATCGACTTAGCTGAGGTATCGACTTTCTATTTCCTAGACCCAGCTCCTTAGACAACAAAATGCCTGGAGAGAGTAGAAAAAGGGAGATATACTTTAAAGCATTCTATATCTATTGGCCTTTATGTGATTTTTTGTTGTTGTTGTTGTTGTTATTGCTGGTTGTGGGGCTTAGGCGCTGTGCCTGAGCTCTTTTGCTCAAGGTTAGCACTCTCCCACTTTGAACCACAGTGCCACTTACGGTTTTCTGGTAATTCATTGGAGAATCTCATAGATTTTTCTGCCCTGGCAGACTTTGAACCTCTATACTCAGATCTCAGCCTCCTGTGTAGCCAGGATTTATGTGCGTGAACCACTAGCACTCAGCTTTAGGTTGTTTTAAGTTAGTAAGTTTTTCACAGTAATTACTTCTAGTCACAATATTAATGCAATATTTTTCCTTTTCTTTTATTTTAGTGAGTTCCCAAAATAAAGATGGTGTTCTGGAAGCTAACCAGTACAGTTGGGTCTTTTTCTTTCTTTGTCTTGCCTATTTGCTCCCCTGCCTTTGCCCCTCCCTTCTTCTTCCCTCTCCCCTTCATGTGTCCCTCCCTCCCTCCTCCTTCTCCTCTTCTCCTTTCTTTCCCTCCCTCCCTCCCTCCCTCCCTCCCTCCCTCCCTCCCTCCCTCCCTTTCTTCCTTCCTTCCTTCCTTCCTTCCTTCCTTCCTTCCTTCCTTCCTTCCTTCCTTCCTTCCTTCCTTCCTTCCTTCCTTCCTTCCCACTTGCTAGACTGGTGTTCTACCTCTTAGCCACACACGAACCCCTTTTTTCCCCTGCCTATGTTTAAGATAGGGTAATGGGTCAGGCCCATGTTTGTATCTGAAATGTAATCCACCTACTTTAGTCTCTTGGAAGATAGTTGCTGAGATTAAATGTATAAATACATAAGTTCCTCCTCTGTGGAGATGAGAGTCTTGTAGCTATTGATGTCTGGGCTGGCCTTGGAACCTCAGTCCTCGTGATTTCAGTCTCCCAAGTATTTAGGATTAAGCTGTGTTCCACTGAGGTCTAGCTTTTTCTTCCCTGATTAATTGAAATTTTGGGTTAAGCTTTGTGTATTTTAAAATGATTTCAAGGGCTGGGTATATGGCCTAGTGGCAAGAGTGCTTGCCTCCCATCCATGAGGCCCTGGGTTCAATTCCCCAGCACCACATATACAGAAAACGGCCAGAAGTGGCGCTGTGGCTCAAGTGGCAGAGTGCTAGCCTTGAGCAAAAAGAAGCCAGGGACAGTGCTTAGGCCCTGAGTCCAAGCCCCAGGACTGGCCAAAAAAAAAAAAAAAAAAAAAGATTTCAAGGGAATGGGCGGTGTAACTTGGTGGCAGAGTGCTTGCTTAGCTTGTTTCAAACACCGAGCTCAATACTCAGCACAAGAAAAAAGGGGGGAAATTATTTTGAGAATAAAGGCTATTTTGATATAGGATTTATAAATAGGAAAGTTACTTGTTTCTTGAAAATATGGACGGAACTACATGCTTATAATCCCAGCACTTCTGTGATAGAAGCAGAGAAGGATCAGTTTAAGGTCTTAACTGGGTACAGGGGCATGGTAATCTGATATATGGTTAAGTACTATATTTACTGCAAAAGCAACCATAGGCAAAACATTTTTTGACATAAAAGCAATGTGTGTGTGTGTGTGCGTGTGTGTTAGTCCTGGGGACTAAACTCAGCGTCTGGCACTGTCCTTAAGCTTTTGTGATCAAAGCTGGCACTCTGCTGCTTTGAGCCATAGCACTATTATCAGTGTTTTGGTAGTTACTTGGAGATGAGTCTCATGGACTTTCCTGCCTGGACTGGCTTTGAGCCAAGAGCCTCATATCTCAGCCTCCAGAGTAGCTAGGATTTATTTATTTATTTATTTATTTATTTATTTATTTATTTATTTATTTATTTTCAGAGTAGCTAGGATTATAGGTGTGAGCCATTGAGGCCTGGCCTAAAAGCAATTCTTTAATAATGTGTGTGTACCGGTTACATATACCATTGAACATAGTCCTATACAGTGTTGTCATGTTATAATTTCATTGTCTTTGAATGGTCTATGAAAAATAAACAAGTACATATAAGTCTGTAGTCAGTGTCAAGGTCATCATCAAACACACTGCTACTGTGCTAACTACCCCTTGGAGCCAGTGCAGACCACATGCATAAGAGTTATTCAAACCAAGGTGCAAGGGGCTCAATACTTATCTACAGTAACTCAATTACTGCTTGAACTTTACTGAGGAGGGAAGATGAGAATTGCTATGGACTTGAAGAGTGGTCAGAAACAGTCATTTAGGTCTGAGAAGGTCTTGAAAACAATATTGATGCTATTAGATATTATGCTGAAAGTATGGGGTTTGAAGTTAGGGCTTCCTGCTTGCTAGACAGGCTTTTTACCACCTGAGCCATTTCTCTAGCCCCTTTGTGCCTTAGCTATTTAGATATTTTTCAAATTATTAAAGTGCATCAAGTTTTTGCCTGGACAGCAACACAACTACTTATACCACCTGAGTAGCTGGGATGACAGTTATGTGCCAACATGCTGAACTTACTAACTTTTTGCCAAAGCTGGCTTCACATTGGTTTCTGCCTGTTGTATAGCTGACTAGTGAGGTTCTTCTTAGACCTCTTACAGCAGCCATACTATTAATTATTTTTTGCTTTGGTCTTAAGTGCTAATATTGTAGCTAGTTTGTGTTCAACCGTTACCCCCAGTTAAATGTATTATTGTCATTGTGTTGTATCCTGGTAGTACAATTTTGTCAGCTAAGACTGAGCACTGGTATATATGTCACAGGGCAGATTTGTTAAGGAAAAAAACCCAAATGGACTGGGTATTTAAAATGTAAGCTTAGGGTCTGGGAATGTGGCTTAGTGGTAGAGTGCTTGCCTAGCATTCATGAAGCCCTGGGTTCAATTCCTCAGCACTACATAAATAGAAAAAGCTGGAAGTGGCACTGTGGCTAAAGAGGTAGAGTGCTAGCCTTGAGCAAAAAGAAGCCAGGGACAGTGCTTAGGCCCTGTGCCATGACAGATGTTGAAATGATTTTTGACTTTTTGTGATGGCTTTGTAAGCATCACTGGGGCATGGAGGTTTGATTAGCAAGTGTATGATGAGCATCCAGAAGAATTATGGGCAGTAAGTCCTGACTTTGGCAAATGAGAAGAATAAGAGCTGAACAATTGCCAATGTAGAATGCCAGGATTGGATCTCCATGGAGACTTTGTGGATTCGGATTCAGTTCAAGTTCCATTTCCAGGAACTCCTTGTTCTCAGCTAAGCAGAGTATGTGCTCCTGTGTGAAGTCAGCTACCTTAAGTCTCTTATTTCTGACAAAGCCAGATCAAAGTGTTCAGCACCATTGGGATTGGTTTTACTGCACAAGAGTTTGATCATCTGTGTATTATGGGCGAATACACAGATAGCAAGCAGAGAAGTCACAGGTTGTGGGACATAATGTGACAAAGTGCTCAAACAACACATAGATCCATTTTTGGTTGCTTTTCCAATATGATTAAAATCTTGCCTAGTACCTACACATTTTCCCCTTGGGTAGGAGTAATTTATTCTATTCTTCTTAGCACAAGGGAAAATAAGTCACAGTGCTAATCTTGTAAGATTAGCTAAAGCTTACTCTTGGGATCAAGATTCAATAGTGAAAGCCTTGATTTTGGAAGCATTAGAAATAATTTTTCTTTAGTCTCTTGAACATCAGTGGGCAGCATATGTAAATAAGTAGTGCTGCTGACCCCACCCCCAAGCCTATTTTCTATACTTGGGGTACAGTTATGACACATTGTCTTTGATCCATTTTACACAGTTAATGCTGATTTCTGATCATACTGTTATTAGTGATACTGCCTGAGAACCTTTGGAAATGACACTCTGCCTATTAAAATTAGAGTTTCAGTCATTGGAACAAGTGAAGGAGCCAGAACAGGGACTTAACAAGACTAGAGGTATTTGCCACTTTTTCCAATCCTTTCTTTTTCCCCTTTCCTCCCCTCCCCCCTTCTCCTCTGCTTTCCTTTTATGTTGGTACTGGGGCTTGAACTCAGGGCCTGAGATTTTTTACTCAAGGCTAGTGCTCTACCACTTGAGCCACAGTTCCACTTCCTGCTTTTTGCTGGATAATGGAAATAAGAATCTCAGGGGTTTTTCTACTAGGGCTAGGTTGGAACCTTAATCCTCAAATCTTAGCTTCCTGAGTAGCTAGCATTATAGGCATGAGCCACTGTGGCTTCTACTTTCAGTGTTACTATGAATATAATTCCAGCAGGGGCAAAGAGAAAGTTGTTTTTTGGGGGGAGGGGAGAGGAGTTGTTTTTTTCGGGGGGGGGGGGGGTGATAGTTTGAAACAATAGTTAGGAAATTATTAACATATAATATCCTCCTACTATAAAGTAGCCCACTGGCTACTTTATGCTGAGACCCTTCCAAGGAGTATTTGGCAGAGTTTAAGCACAACTAAAGACTATAAGAAGGAAAGTCAATGAAGCATTGCTAAGAATGTTACATTCACTGTTAAGAGTGTTAATTCTTTGACCTATATGCTCTTAGACTCTTTTCTTTTAAAAGTTAGAAACAAGTCCCTCAACTAACTGCTTGAGTGACAGTTGTCAGATCTTTGTTCTCATGCCTAACTGCCTCACATGGGAAGTTTCCAGCAAAGTAGCCTCTTGGCAAACAACCAGATTTGTTTTCAAGACAGCCCAGCTGTTTTAAATCTTCCACTACTGCTCCAAGGAATACTTCACTGCAGCTGCAAGGGCCACAACACTGAAGTCATGATTCACATTTCTAGAAGGCCTTTCTTGCCCCAGCTGGGTTTGATCCATGATCCTCAAATCTCATCCTCTTGAGTACCTAGGATTATAGGCATGAGCCACTGGTACCTGCCCTTGCAATTTGTAACTGTGTAAGGGAACATTCCTTCATAAACAGAAAGCTTGCGATTGGTGCAGTTCAAGGCCTCTGATTGGTAGGATTGGATCTATGCTGTGACTGGTGCAGTTCACAAGGCCACATTTGCACGCTCCTTCCTCTTTTTTGGCTCTAGCACAGGCTTTTAGTGTATTTGTTTTTGTCAATACTGAGGTTTGAATTCAGGGGTTCACACACATGGGAGGCATGTGCCCTACCCGAGCCCTGAGGTGTAATCTAGTGCACCTCTCTGCCTGGAGCTGCCTTGGGTCTGTTCCTCTAGGTCTCATCTGAGTAGCTAGGATTCACCTGCATGAGCCACTGGCACAGTTAAACTGGGCTCAGCTCATTTTCTGAGTCAGCCAGGAGACACTTTCTTGTACTGTGACCTGGGCTTGGCAACAGCAAGCTCAATAAAAGGGTTCCCCTGAGTGGTCGTTTGCCAACTTGGGTCCTTATAAGTAAAGTTGGCTGACATAGTGACACAGAGGCATCTGGGCAGCAGAGAGAAACTGGAAAGTGAAAATGTATGGACTGTGGGAGTATAGAGAAGGTGAGAACATGAAAAGAGCTATGACTACCAAAGGCAAGAGACTATACAATAGCATGAGGAGCTATGGGCCAAAGTCTGTGGAGTCCAGAAAGCTGCCAAACTTAAGAACAGAGGGTCCTGTCACCAAGAGTAACATTGGACATTGTTGCTGTCAAGGCCAGGTACTGCTGTGAGTTATGGATTGCTCATCACTGAGTGCTGCTGGGCTACTGAGCATCTAGATCTATGGATCCTGGGTCTGTTACACAAGCTCTATTTAGAATATACCTTGTTCTTTTTGTTCGTCTCATAGGGTACCATTTTCCCCCTTGATACTGTGGATCTAATCCAGGGCCTCACATGTAGTAGGCAAGCACTATGCCACAGTTAGATACAGACCACCCCTTCCAGCCTCATAAGGCATCTTTTAAATTTTTTTTTCCTCAGTCCTGGATCTTGAACTCCAAGCCTAGGCACTGTCCCTGAGCCTTTTTTGCACAGGGCTAGCATTCTACCACTTAAGCTACAGCTTGGTTACACTTCCAGGTTTTTTGCACTTAATTGGAGATAAGAGTCTCATGGACTTTCCTGCTTGGGCTGGCTTTAAACTGTGATCCTCAGATCTCAGCCTTCTGAGTAGCTAGGATTACAGGTATGAGCCATCAGTACTTAGCCATAGATGCCATTTTCTAACCTGTGTGTGTATGTGTATACTGGGGTTTGAACTGAGGACTGGCCCACTATCACTTGAGCCATGCCTCAAGTCTAGCTTTTTTTTTTTTTTTTGGCCAGTCCTGGGCCTTGGACTCAGGGCCTGAGCACTGTCCCTGGCTTCTTCCCGCTCAAGGCTAGCACTCTGCCACTTGAGCCACAGCGCCGCTTCTGGCCATTTTCTCTATAAAATCCAATAGAATATAACCTATTTTTAAGTATATACATCTAAGAAATGAGATATAACTACCAATTACAATTGTAAATAATTGATCATAAGATAGGGCATGCTCTAGGCACCAGTGCCTCACACCTGTCATCCTAGCTACTCAGGAGGCTGAGACCTGAGGATCAAGGCTCAAAGCCAGCCCAGGCAGGAAAGTCTGCGAGACTCTACTTTCCATTTAACCAGTCAAAACCAGAAGTGGTGCTGTGGCTCAAAGTGGTAGAACAAAAGAACTCAAGGAGAGTGCCCTGTTCCTGAGTTCAAGCCGCATGAAAACAATTTGTCATACATCTCTGATAACCTTCAACTTTATGAGTTTCCTCATTGCTTTTTATACTGCATAATTTTTTGCTTTATACTGTGTATAAGCACCTTTAATCAAGCCCTTATTGACATTTGTTTGGATTGTTTTTAGTTCTTCCTTACAAAAGTGAAATGCAATCATGATAACCTGGTATTTATATCTTTTCACATATACCTGAGTTAGAGGTATATTTGTAAGGTTTGAACATTATACTAATTTATAGTCCACTTGTATTTTATGAGAACATATATCTTTTTATAACTTCTGTTATAACAACAGTGGATTGTTGAACTTGAGTTTTTACCAGTCTGATAGTTATACTCAGTGTAGTTCCATTTATATTCCATGAGTATAGGTTGAATTTCTGGAACTGGCTATAAATATCCTTTGTTTAGTTTCCTAAGGGACTATTAACTGTTTCCAACCTACCCCTACCTCCCAGTACTGGGTATGGAAGCCAGGGCCCCATGCTTGCCTGCAAGTTCATCTTTTCCCCAGCTCTTCCCAATTATTTTGCCTTAGAGTACTTTTTTTTTTTTGGCTGGTCCTGGGGCTTGAAGTTGGCATGGACACTGTCCCTGGGCTTCTTTTGCTCAAGGCTAGCACTCTACCACTTGAGCCACAGTGCCACTTGCAGCTTTTTCTGTGATTAATTAGAGATAAGAGTCTTACAGACTTTCCTGCACAGGACAGCTTTGAACCTTGATACTCAGATCTCAGCTTCCTGAGTAGCTAGGATTATAGGTATGAGCCACCAGCACCTGATTGGCTCTTTTTTTAAAAAATAAATCTAAATGTTACATATTGATCCACGTATTCAGCATCTCTAATGTTCTTTGAATTTCTCTCTGATACTTACATTTCCCTTCTACCTGAAGGAGAAGAATATCTTTTTATATTTCTTATGGAGCAGGTCTGCTAGAGATACACACTTGTATTTTTTTTTTTTTTGTTAGTCATGAGGCTTGAACTCTGGGCCTGGGTGTTGCCCCTTAGCTCTTCAGCTCAAGGCTAGGACTCTACCACTTGAGTCACAGTGGCATTTCCCATACTTGCATCTTTTAAAGGTTTTAAAATGTTTCACTATACCTTCATTTTATATAGGATTTTTTTTCTCAGTGCTGAATAATAGTTTACAGATGTGACTGTATTGCTTTATACTTGTATTGGTCCCAACAAATAGATAACTCAGCTCTCCGTATGTAATTCAGCCCTTTTTGTAGGCTATTTTTAAGATTTCTGTCTTTGTCACTGATTTTGAGCACCTGGATTATGGTGTGCCTTGCTATAGTTTTTGTTTCCTCTTGCAAGGGATTTATTGAACTTCTTGGATCTATGGGTTTATAAAGATCAGTCTGGAAGGTTTTAAGCCATTATTTCTTTAAATCTTTTTTATCCCTTTAAAAAATCCCCAGTTCTGTGTTTATTAGGCCATTTTAAGCTGCCCTATAGCTTAAAATGCTCTTTCTTTTCCTTTTTTTTTTTTTTTTTTTGAGGAGGGGATTCTTTTTCTTCTTTTTATATGGATGTTTTCTTTCTTCATGTGGATGGTTTCTGTTGCTTTGCCTACAAGTTTACTGTGTTGTGCCAAGTCGTAAGACCACCACCAAGAAGACCACCGAGACTCAGACATTCCGAAATGCAAAAGCAAGGCAAGGCTTTATTTAAGCGAGCTGCAACTCGGGCCTCGTCCTACCCGCCAACACAGCAGAGGTTAGGAGGGAGCCCTGAGCTGTGATTACACAGGGCTTATAAAGGCAAAGAACAAGGTTACAACAATCAGGTGTTCAAGCAAGCAAGATTAGGACACAGGTACAAATCTGATTGGCTCAGGGTTCGATTCTAAAATGGGGTTCACGTGGTAAAATGGGGTTCACGTGGTAAAATGGGGCCTGACTTCAAAGTCTGGCACTTCATTTCCCCCTTTTTCTTTTTGGTACCTTGGGAGCCAATCATGGCTCCATTCTGTCCATTTCAATGGCTTGCATGTCTAGGGGATGATATAGAGGTAAGGCATGGGCCAGTAGGGCCCAATGTAGTAACCAAAGGGCCTGTCACCATTTCTTACAAGTATAGTCTCTGTACCTCTGTTTTGCATGCCTCTAGTTTATCCTGCCTCATCTTCCCAGAAACAACTCTGGTCCCTCGGTTTTAAAGGGGGGCTGATGGGTGAAGATCATCCATCTTCTGTAACTTCTTCAGGCTGACTCAGGGGCGTTGACCTTACCTAGCCAGGAACCTATAACCTTAGTCTACTTTACCAAGGGACTGCAGGATTACTGCAAACTGAAAATTAACTTTCAGCTATACAGACTTACCATTAGCTGTATAGTGTTTAGTATCCAAATGTAAGCAACAAAATAATACACAAACTTCTCAGCTGTGCTCTAAGGGTCGGGTGGCTATACCCGTATTCCTGAGCAAGCCAAAACTACCTAAAATAAGGGGGTCACCTCACTTTGGAGTGAGCTGCCAAAATAACATCAACACTAGCCAGGGTAGTAAGGAAAGAAGGCAAAAAGAAAATTATAACAATATTCAGTCTAACTTTCTTTTCTTGAGGCGAAGGCGAAGCGGCTGAGTTGGGTGCTTGGAGACCTCCCATGTTCCACCACGGTAGTTGTCATCCAGGGCAAAGGGGTCAGCTGGCCTGGCATGGAAGCAATGAACCCAAGTGGCGATGCCGTCTAGGGTTCCTTCCACCGTGGTTCTAAGGATTTCAGTCCCCTGGTCTGAATAAATGGGGGGTAGGGACAGAAGCAGAATCATATAATGCCTTAAGTTGGGGTCACATTCTTGTGCACGAGCTGCAATCGAGTTTACACAAAACTTCAGCATCATCCAAATCAGCAAGCAATTCAGTCTGAAGGCTAGGGATAATGGGCGGGGGTTACCCGTACATTATTTCAAAAGGAGTAAAGGCAAGCTGATAGGGAGAACCTCTTACTCTAAGCAGAGCAAAAGGAAGGAGCGACACCCAGTCTGTGCCAGTCTCTAAGGCCAGTTTAGTCAAGGTCCCTTTCAGAGTCCGATTCATTTTCTCTACCTGTCCTGAACTCTGGGGTCTATAAGCACAATGCAATTTCCAATCCGTCCCCAGTGCTGCGGCTATTCCCTGACTTACTTTTGAAACGAAAGCCTGTCCGTTGTCTGACCCAATGGTGGATGGGAAGCCATACCTGGGTAGGATTTCTTCCAGGATCTTCTTAGCTACTACATTCGCAGTCTCATGCTTTGTTGGATAGGCTTCAACCCATCCTGAAAAGGTATCTACAAAAACTAGCAAATATTTGTAATTTCTGTGAAATCTACTTCCCAATACACGCCTGGCCTATTGCCACAGAGGCGAGCTCCTTTAGTAATCTGTTGATTGGGGGCATTGGCAAGCTGACAGGCCTTTAACAGATCTCAATAAGGACACAATCTCAGGTCTACAAGCTTTCTTTCCTGAACAGATGTATCAGCTTAAAATTCTCACTGCCAGTCAGAGCTTTGAGTAAATGCGGGGGGTTGAGATTTTAGTCTATCCTCTCATTTGACAAACTTACCCTTACTAACCACTATCACAGATGACTGGCAAGTTCCTGCCCAGTAGACAGACATGGGCATTGGAAAGGCATGCTTATGAACTATTCTTCTAGGACTTCGCGGCTTTGATTAACTTTTGAAAGGCCAAACAGGAGTGACTCTAGGATCTGACACCATCTCTGCCATCCAAGCAGTGGCTTACTGCCTCTGGATGCTCCATCACTTTTGTCCCAGGAGGAGTGACTTTCCACTGGACTTGGACTCAGGGCCTGAGCGCTGTCCCCCAGCTCTCCAGCTCAAGGCTAGCACCCTACCACTTTGAGCTCCACACAACTCCGTTCCCAGCACTCTGCTGGCTGATTAGAGACAAGTCTCTCACAGGGACCTTTCTTTGCCCGGGCTGGCTTTGAACCGCAGATTCAGATCAGTGAGTCTTATAAGGGGCCACTTTACTCCAATTATAAGCAACAAGGTGGTCCACACAGAAGTAGTTTTTAAGCATGCTCTCTTACCTGGAACTTATTAAGGGCCAGTATTAGATCTCAACAAACTTGTAGGAATCACATGTGCTTCTCTGTGGGCCTGCTGGAAATGGTTACAAAAAACCTACAAAGAAGCTGGAATGGCAATTAAACATTTTGGTAGCCATAATTCTCCTTTTCTCACTTTGCAATAATTATTTAGGACAATTTTACTTCCAAATTTCTTATCTAGAAATGTATTCTTGATTTCCAAAGCCTTTTTAACACTAACACAACATTTTAGCTTTTATCTGAATCAGAAAAACTGAAGATCACAGGCATTCTGAAACCAGGTGCTGCCCTTTGCCTATGGGCTGCTTGTTTCAAAAGAGCCTCTTTTTTTTTTTTTCAGTCCCAGTTACTGCATGGCATGAAGACCTTTAAATTTTTCCTTAATGCAAGAATTACAATTATAAATACTTATCCATTCAGCTTTCCAATATATTAGTGAAAAACATTGGCCCATTTTGCCATTTCTTCCTACATACATAGAGTTAATGAGAGTTTACTTCTATCCCCATTAGTTTAGTATATATATATATACATATATATATCCTTTTAAATCCAAATTTCTGACACTTAGCTCTGATTTTTTTTAATTTTAATTAAAGAACCCTGAGAAATCATTTAAAGCATTTGGTAATGCCCAAACTTGATGACCCTTTGAATTTAAACTTAGTTTTGCATCATACTGCAGTCTTGAACATGTTCACACTCACACATGCACACACACATACATTTTCAAAAGATCTTAAAGCGTGCAGAATAAGCATCGGTCGTACATTTTAAGACAAAAACCTTTAACAAATGATTTTAGCATTCTCCAGCTTCATTTTCCAGGGCTTGATAGTTTTAGTAAAACATTTTTAGTCTTAGTAAAACATTTTAGCACACCAAACAATTTTCTGCTTAAGAAGGCTGGGTGGGGGTCTCCCTAGAGTTGTTTTTTTTTGCGGACACTCTCACTGATTGACTTGATTGTGGGCTGTCACCTGTACATCTTTCCAGTGAGATAAAGTCAAGTCCAGGGGAGTGGAAGGAACGTTCCCCATCATCTGTTTGTCAGTCAGGCACAGCGCAAGAAAGAAACACACAAAAATAATCACAGGCACAAAGACCAGACAACACTTACAGACAGACTTAGGGAGCCGCAGCTTACAGGTTCGACTGTGTCTCTCCTGCCCCTGTGAGGAGGCAGACCACACAGTCTCACTGTGTCTCTCCTGCCCCTGTGAGGGGGCAGACCACACAGTATCACTGAGTCTCTCCTGCCCCTGTGAGAGGGCAGACCACACAGTCTTGAGGCTCTCTGTCTCCCGTTCCTGTGTAGGAGCGGACCAGACAACCCCGAATATAGAGTGGACTAGACAGGCGCCCGTTAGAAGGGCCTCCCGGTCCAGTCCTTCAGGTTCAGGGTGGTAGTGGGAAGCCTGAGCCCCCTGTGGAGAGCTTGAGGTGTCCCCCAAGTCCCCCAGGACTGCCCATACGAGCGTGTGCACTCCGGCTGGTCCTTCACTACCTACAGGTTCAGATTCAAGCGGCTGGCCTAAACAGAAAACAAAACTACAAATCACACAGACACAGACACACAGAATAAACAGCGCTATTTTCTTACCTTCAGAGTCTGGGGTCTCGGGGGTCTCTGGGGCCATCCCGGACGAAACCCCAAATGTTGTGCCAAGTCGCAAGACCACCACCAAGAAGACCACCGAGACTCAGACATTCTGAAATGCAAAAGCAAGGCAAGGCTTTATTTAATTAAGCGAGCTGCAACTCGGGCCTCGTCCTACCCGCCAACACAGCGGAGGTTAGGAGGGAGCCCCGAGCTGGGATTACACAGGGCTTATAAAGGCAAAGAACAAGGTTACAACAATCAGGTGTTCAAGCAAGCAAGATTAGGACACAGGTACAAATCTGATTGGCTCAGGGTTCGATTCTAAAATGGGGTTCACGTGGTAAAATGGGGTTCACGTGGTAAAATGGGGCCTGACTTCAAAGTCTGGCACTTCAACTGATGTTTTCTTCTCTAAATATCTTAACTGCCAATAATCCTATCAGTGCATTTTTCATCTCAAACATTATAATTTCACCTTTGAGAAAGTTCACTTGGGGCCTTTTTGTATTACTGTATTTTCATAAAGGAATGTAATTCACATGCCATGTCATTCATCAATTTAAAGATCTATATCAGTGTTTAACATTTTTATTTTTTTGGTGGTACTAGGGTCTGAATTTAGGGTCTTGAACTTAGGCAGGCACTCTACCACTAAACCATGACCTCTAGCCCTGTGGCGTACTTTTTTTGTGTGTGTGTGCTGGTTCTGGGGCTTGAACTCAGAGCCTGAGTGCTATTCTGAGCTATTTGCTCAAGGCTAGTACTCTGCCACTCTCACCACAGCTCCATTTCCAGCTTAAGAAAATTTATTTTCAAAGGCATTAATTATAGATAAGAATTTCATGGGCTTTTTTGCCCAGGCTGGCTTCTAACTACAATCCTCAGATTTCAGTCTTCAGAGTGGGTAGGATTACAGGCACGAGCCACTGGTGCCTGGCTTGTTCTTTAATAACTATATTTTACATAGTATTTAAATATTAATTTTAAATATTTAAAATTTTCTTAAATTTTCTTATAGAATTGTATACCTGTCACTATAATTCATTTTAGATTGCCCTCCAAACTCTTAAACCCAATAGTAAATGTTCTGAAACATTCCATTCCTTTTTGCCTCAGTCTGGGCAACCAATAATCTTCTGCCACTTTAGGTTTCTTGTTTTGACTATTGCCCATAAGTAGGATCATGTAATTTGTGATCTTTTGTGAATAGTTTCTTTGATTCAGCATAGTTTGTAAGGTTTATGTACTTTTTTGCCAGTCATAGGGCCTGAACTCAGTGCCTAGGTGCTGTCCCTGAGCTTCTGCTTAAGGCTCTACTGTTCTACCACTTGCCACAGCACCACTTCCAGCCTTTTCTAAGTAGTTTATTGGAGTCTCACAGACTTTCCTGCCCTGGCTGGCTTCAAACTGTAATCCTCAGATCTCAGCTTCCTGAGTAGCTAGGATTACAGACAGGAGCCACTTGTACCCAAAGATACTTTTTTTTTTTTTTGTCCAGTGCTGAGGCTTGAACTCAGGGCCTGAGCACTGTCTCTGGCTTCTTTTTGCTCAAGGCTAGCACTCTGCCACCTTGAGTCACTGAACCACTTCTGGCCTTTTCTATATATATATATATATGTGGTGCTGAGGAATCAAACCTAGGACTTCATGTATATGAGGCAAGCACTCTTGCCACTAGGCCATATTCCCAGCCCCACTTCTTTTTTTTCTAAGTAACAACTCATCACATTTTGCTTGTCTGTTTATCATTTAGCAGGCATTTGAATTGTTTTTCTATCCAAAATAAGTGTGTGTGTGTGTATGCATGTGTGTTACTGAGGTATGAATTCAGAACCTTGCACTTGCTAAGCAAGTGTTCTGTCCCTTGAGCCATGCACCTATTGCTTTTACTATTTGTTTTCCAGGTAGGATCTGTACTTTTGCCCAGACTTTCTACCTCTCCTTCCCAAGTAGGGTCAGCAGGTGTGCACCACCATTCCCAGATTGTTTTTGAGTGTTGGCTGGCCTTGAATTGAGACCTTTCTGTATCTGCCTCCTAAGTAGCTGAAATTGGCAGGAACCACTGCAGTAGGTTCACTTCTTTGAGTGTGCCCATATGCACAGTCAGGAGTTAAAAGACTGAAGAGGGATTTCTTACTTTCAGCTAGTTAGTGGAGCACTAAATTCCAAGGTAGTATTTTTCCAAGTAAGCTAAGCAAGTAGCCTGTTTGAGAAACTCATGTTCATAGAGGACAGACTCATCCTCACATGCAGAGGTGGAAATATTCCTGAGCATGCTCAGTTTGTGTTCACATTTCTTTAAAAAATATGGTGGGCAGACAATTTAGTGTTATTATAAGCCAAGGGTACTGTAGGTCACCTGTGGCTCAGAATGACTGCAGTTTAGCTTGTTCCTTGTAAGCTTCTCTGAAGGGCTTCCTTGGAAATCAAAAGCAACTTTAAAGGCAAATTTTCAGCCATTTAAAGAGGCACAGTTTTTCTGCAGGCAGAGGTGACTACCTCTTAGCTGTGAACATTTCCACTTTGGGGTATGAATAATGTTGCTTTAAACATGTATGTAAGTTTTTGTGTGAATACAGATCTTCATTTACCTGATGTATTGAACTTAAAACAATTTTGGGGGTTGAAAGTATGGCTCAGGTGGTAGGGTGCCAGTCAATGAGCAAAAACATGAGATTACCGAGTTTAGAGTCCCAGTCTTGCATAGGGGTAGAGGTTTGGGGATGGGGAGAGACGGCAACTTTTAATATCTTTTTCTGCTAATTTCTAAATTGTGTTATCAGTTTTATTTATGTATCGAATATTTTTTTTAATAGGAGGGGGAGTTGGGAAACACTTATTGTGAATTAAACTCAAGGGTCTTGCTTAGCAAGTACTCTGCTGCTGGAGCTGAAACACTTGCAGTGTTTTTTGCTTTTAGTTATTTTCCAGATGTGATCTTGTGATTTTTGCCTTAGCTGGGCTCAGATTGTGGTCCTCCTAGTTATATCTCCTTTGTAGCTATGATTACAGGCGTGTACGTACCACAATGCCTCGTTTGTTCTTTGAGATTGGGTTTTGCTAGCATTTTGTCCTGGCTGTCCTTGAACCATTATTTTCCTGTCTCCATATCATCTAGCCAGTGCCCTGTGAGTTTGGAGGTTTTGCACACTGTAAGTTTAGACACAGCTCTAATCCTTCCAGTGCTTCTTCCCTGAATCTCTTTGTAGTTTCCTCATGCACATTCTGTGATTTGCCAAATACTTGGGATCATTTGCAAGCCCTTGTGTAGCTTTTCTTCTCTTTGTAACTGGGTCTGTCAACTTTTGCTGTCTTGGTTTCCCTGGCCTCGACTGTCCTCCTTGGTATAGAAAGCCTGCCAGGTTCTGCTTCAGTTTACCTCCTGTGGGTTCACAGTCCACTGAAGCCACTTTGGGGTTCACCTTTTCATTTCCCATCTCAGTGATTACTGTCCTTTGCTTGGTACTTAGAATCTCAAAAAACAAAAACAAAAATACAAACCAAACAAACAAACAATTTCTTTGTTAGTTATTTTTTTTTTAAAGTTCAGTTCTTTTAAAGGAAAATAGTACATGTGGATTTTGTTACACCAGGTGAATAGCAGTGGAGGTCCTGTTTTTGATATATGTTGTTTCTGATGTCATACATTTAATGTTTTCACTTCTAATTGACTCTGCTTTGAGGTTATGGAACCATTTTATTTATTTATATCCTCATATGGCAACTTGATACCACTTATTTACTTGATACCTAGTTTGATTTATCTTCCCTCCCTCTTCTTTTGTCTCTCTAGGGATCACTGTGGTCCAGGCTGGCATCCAAAGCAAGATCCTCTTGGCTCAGCCTCCCAAGTGCTGGGATTACAGGTGTTACCACCATGCCTGGCTTTGATTTATGTCATGTTTTACATCGCTGGATGTGTCTGGATCTATTTGGGGATTTCTCTTTTATTATATAGGTAGATCAGGCCCAGAATATATGTTTGTTAATTTGTTTTTCATTTTTTTTCGGCCAGTCCTGGGGCTCGGACTCAGGGCTTGAGCACTGTCCCTGGCTTCTTTTTGCTCGAGGCTAGCACTCTGCCACTTGAGCCACAGCGCCACTTCTGGCCATTTTCTGTATATGTGGTGCTGGGGAATCGAACCCAGGGCCTCATGTATATGAGGCAGGCACTCTTGCCACTAGGCCATATCCCAAGCCCGTTAATTTGTTTTTCATTACTAGATCAAACTGAGGGCCTTGCCCGGCCCAGGCACCAGTAGCTCCCACCTGTAATTCCAGCTACTCAGGAGGCTGAGTTCTGAGGATTGTGGTTTAAAGCCAGCCAGGGCAGTAAAGTCCATGAGACTTTTATCTCCAATCAAACTACGAAAAAGCTAGAAGCAGAGCTGTGGCTATGGCAGAGCAGTAGCCTTGAACAAAAGAAGCTAGGGAACAGTTCCAGGCTCCAAGTTCAAGCCTTAGGACAGACACAAAACAAAAAGTCATACAACCAAAAAATGTAGAGCCTCATGTTCTACTCTGGGCTGTATCCCCAGGCTCCCAACTGTTACTCATTTATTTTCCCTTCTTTGGATCTTTAGTATCAATGTGTCCATTCTAGGAATAAAAATTTTAAAATGGGGGCTGGGGATATGGCCTAGTGGTAAGAGTGCTTGCCTCCTATACATGAGGCCGTGGGTTCAATTCCCCAGCACCACATATACAGAAAATGGCCAGAAGTGTCGCTGTGGCTCAAGTGGCAGAGTGCTAGCCTTGAGCAAAAAGAAGCCAGGGACAGTGCTCAGGCCCTGAGTCCAAGCCCAGGACTGGCTAAAAAAAAATTTTTTTAAATGCTCTTAATTACACATATGAGATATACATACCATATTGTATACATTTATAACTTAAGGAGAATATATATATACATACATATATATATACATATATATATATTGCCAGTCCTGGGGCTTGGGACTCAGGGCATATGCACTGTCCCTGGCTTCTTTTTGCTCAAGGCTAGCACTCGACCACTTGAGTCACAGCACCCCTTCTGGCTTTTTCTATATATGTGGTGCTGAGGAATCGAATCCAGGGCTTTATGCATGCTAGGCAAGCACTCTACTGCTAAGCCACATTCCCAGCTCCAAGAAAATATCTTAAAATATATATGTTTTGGGTTTTTTTTGCTCAAGTCTTTTGTTCCCTCAGACATGTGAAAAATTTCCCACCTGTCTTGCACATTATTGTTAAACTTTTTTCTATGTGCATAGTATTTATTGTTACTATTATAAAGTGCATTTTCTTCTATTTTATTTCACCAATTAACCGTTCTTTGGACAGTTAACTGAATGTTGATGGAGAACACTTTAATTTTATTCAACTTTGACTCAGTGCCTTCCCTAGAAACTAGAAAATAGGAGTAGATTCCAGTGTTCATGCTGTAGTTCATCACTTTATGGTTTTGTTAGTTTTCTATTAAAATTTAGAGATTGTGTTGATATTTTTAGACTTGGCATATTATTTTAATCTACACCTGTGAATAAGACTATTAATATCCTTATTTAGTTGCTTTTGAACTATGTCAACTATGTCAGCATGGCCAATGATTATATTTCATTGAGCACATTTCTTTTGAAGAGTGACTTGGAATTTACTTGAGAAGCAAAGTAGCCTTTAAAGAACTTAATAGATTTTTACTGCTGAAAGAAATGAAAGAAGACACACACAAAAATAGGTTTCTACATTCATGGGTTGGGAGGACAATATACTTAAAATGTTCTTACTATCCAGAGTAAACTCCTTGTCAAAATCCTAATCACTTTTTTGTAGGTACAGAAAAATATATCTTAACATTCAAATGTGCAACAGGTACTTAAAATTGCTTTTACTGACATCTTGTTTGGGCTCATACATTAACTAAACGCTGGAGAAAAGCTTGGCATCCTTACCTCCATTTTATGCCTTTGCCCTGAGCTCTTCACCTCCCAGCCATCCTGGGGTCCATAAGGACTGATTGATAACATTTGTGCAAGGAGGGATGGAGAAAAGTTTTCCTCGGGAAAGGAACAGCAGAGCCTCAAGACAGACTTAACCAGCCAGGTAAACCAGAACCTGCTTATCGTGGCCAGAGTACTCCTCTCTGGGGTGACTCTCTCAAATACTTCCCCAAACCAAGACTGAGACAATGATCAAGCATGCCATACTTACAATAATTATGCATACCTTTTTCCCCTTGCCTAAATTCTGTTTAAACCTAAAGCTCTTGTCTGAATGCCAGAGATGGGCAGCTTATTGTGCCTCTTGCCTGTGCCACTTGCATAGTAATCAGTCTCCTTCCTCTGCTCTTTTTTTTTTTTTTTTTTTTTGGCCAGTCCTGGGGCTTGGACTCCTGGCCTGAGCACTGTCCCAGGCTTCTCTTTGCTCGAGGCTAGCACTCTGCCACTTGAGCCACAGCGCCACTTCTGGCCATTTTCTGTATATGTGGTGCTGGGGAAGTGAACCCAGGGCCTCATGTATAGGAGGCAAGCACTCTTGCCACTAGGCCATATCCCCAGCCCCCTTCCTCTGCTCTTCATCATCTGCTTATCTGTTTGTTGGGTTAAGTGGCCCCCCTTGATATGTGGAACCCCTCGAGTTGGGTCTGGGATCTAAAAAGGTGGTATGGAGTTTTACAGGACACTGCAAAGCCAGAACAATCTAGGAAACAATAGTGAAAGGAGGGTCAAGAGCCCAGAGGTCTCACAGTTCTGATCTCAAAAATTCTGCAAAGCCCTAGTAACCAAAACTGTAATACTGACATTAAAAACAAACATCAACAGAAAAAATAGCTTAGAAATAAATCCTCACAAATACAGGGGCTGGGAATATGGCCTAGTGGTAAAGTACTTGCCTCGTATACATGAAGCCCTGGGTTTGATTCCTCAGCACCACATATATAGAAAAAGCCGGAAGTGGCGCTGTACCTCAAGTGGTAGAGCAAAAAGAAGCCAGGGACAGTGCTCAGGCCCTGAATTCAAGCCCCAGGACTGGCAAAAAACAAAACAAAATGGAAATAAATCCTCACGAATATGGCCAGATTATGTTGACCATAGATGCCAATTCTGTACAATGGGAAGAATAGTCTTTTTAAAAAATGGCATATCACCATAAAAAATAAATTGGTCTCTTACTTTGTAAGGGTGTGAATACATGCTTTCCAATAAAGATCTACAACTAGATATACAAGTAGCCAACAAACATGAAAGATGTTCTACATCATTAATATTTGGGAATTACATATCAAACTGTTAGGAATGGATATTGTTGAGCAAAACCAAAAAAATTCAGGATGTGGAGAAATCAGAGCTCTTCTACACTGTTGGTGGACATTTAAAGTATGTATTTGCTTTGGGAAACCGTTTGGAGGCTATTCAAAAAATTGGATTACTATATGAGGCAGCAATTCAATTTCTTTTTGGAGTATAGATTGAAAATGGGATCTCAGAGAGATGTTTGCCCATCCATGTCCATTGCAGCAGTTTTTGCAGTAGCCAAGAGGTAGAAATAACATATGTATGACTACAAACAAGTGAGTAGATACAGAAAATGTGGTATGTGTACATAATGATTATTCAGCACCACAAAAGAAAATTCTGTTGTATGTTAAAACATGGATGGACCTTATGGACATTAAATAAGTTAGGCAAAACCAGAGAAGCATATATGGAAGAATATATAGACTGTTGGTAGCCAGGGATTGAGGGAGAGGAAAGGAGTTTTGTTTGATGACTTCAGCTTCAATTTACTAAGATGGAATACTTATAGTGGCCAATTGTACAACAATGTGTATATACACAAGGCCGGCAATTTTAAGGTTGAAATGAAATTACATTTATTATCTATTTTGTATGTATCAGTGATGTGTAGCTTGTAATTATGGAACCATTTTATATTTTATTATTTGGAGAGTTGTAATAGGAAAACTGCCTGAAAACAGTTGAAAAAAATCACAATCATCCAAAAACAGATCATATTTACACCTGGTAGTATACTTGATCTTCTCTTGTTGCCTAAACTTAATGTGTATGTATATTTATGCTTAATCACACATCCACTCATTTGTTGAGTACTCAAAAACTAGTTAAGTTTTAGGTGTTTTGGTTACAATAAAGAAGTTCAATGTTTCACATTTATTTTTTTTTTGCAGAATAATATATGAATATTTCTGGACAGAACCCAAGGCCTTGAATATGCTAGACAAGTGCTCTAACACTGACCCACATCCCTAGCCATTCCGAGTAACCATTAATATTATATAAGTTTAATATTTAGTCTGTAGAGATTGGTATTTCTGAATTATATTGGACTTCTGGAGATCGAGATTTAGGTTTCAGAGAGCAATTTCTTAAGCAAAGAAATGTGCCTGTCAAAAACAGTATATTTTTCTTTCCTCCTCCTCCTCCTCCTCCTCCTCCTCCTCCTCCTCCTCCTCCTCCTCCTCCTCCTCCTCCCCTTCCTCCCCTTCCTCCCCTTCCTCCCCTTCCTCCCCTTCCTCCCCTTCCTCCCCTTCCTCCCCTTCCTCCCTTCCTCCCTTCCTTCCTCCCCTTCCTCCCCTTCCTCCCCTTCCTTCCTCCCCTTCCTTCCTCCCCTTCCTTCCTTCCTTCCTTCCTTCCTTCCTTCCTTCCTTCCTTCCTTCCTTCCTTCCTTCCTCCCCTTTCTTCCTTCCTTCCTCCCCTTCCTTCCTTCCTCCCTCCCTCCCTCCCTCCCCCTCTCCTTCCTTCCTTCCTTCCTTCCTTCCTTCCTTCCTTCCTTCCTTCCTTCCTTCCTTCCTTCCTTCCTCCCTCCCTCCCTCCCTCCCTCCCTCCCTCCCTCCCTCCCTTCCTTCTTTTTTGTCAGTTCATGGGGCTTAAACTCTTGGCCTGAGCACTGTTCCAAAGCTTGTTTACTCAAGACTAGTACACTGCCACTTTAAGCCACAGGCTCCACTTCTGGTTTTCTGGTTGTTAATTGGACATAAGAGTCTCACAGACTTTTTCTCGCTTAGGCTGGCTTCAAACTGTGGTCTTCAGGTTCCAGCTTTCTGAGTAGCTGGGATTACAGATGTGAGCCACCGGTGCCTAGCTAGAAACAGTATTTGAAATTAGAATTATTTGGAAAAATTCAGGATGTGTGATTAAGCACAAATAATACCTACACATTAAATTTAAGCAACAATTAAAGATGAAGGATAGTAACCAGGTGTGATTTTAATCAGAGTTTTTGGATGATTATGTTTTTCAATAGAAAGATTACTGCATTCAGGCACTATTTTTCTATTACAACTCTCCAAATAATAAAACATAAAACTGTTCCATAATTGTAAGCTAAACATCACTGACATATATAAAATAGATAATAAATAATTTCCTTTCGATATTAAAATTTATGGCCTTTTTGTGACTTCTAAAATTGCCCTTTTCATATTAGGACAAGCTATGTCTTAAAATATATAAATTTAAATGCATTTCCCATTCTAACATTAGCTTAATGTTTTAATGTCAACTTGGGACATTTAGCAAAGCTTTTTGCCCTCAAATTTGAAGCGTACATACATTTTTCTTAAAAATCTTTTGGCCTCCTGTTCCTGTTGAGCTGATGACAGGCCTGTGTGGTGCAGTCAGCTGTTGCAGAGCTAAATATTACCGCTGTGAAAATCTGTGCTGTTAAAAGCTGACCTGTAAGTAAAGGTCTCAAGCTGTGGGCTGGATTAGTGGAGGGTCTTTCTTGTACACCCTGTCTTTTCCCCCTCCTTCTCAGAAGTGCTGACCCCAGCTCTGCTTCTGGCCTCTAGATTTGTGTCCTATAATAGTTACTGTTTAGAAAAATCCATGAATCTTGAAAGACTGATCTAAAATGGAAGTCACTTATCTGAGCCATTTAATTAGTCTCCCTGGAAGTCCTGCCATGGTATTATGAGAAGCAGTGTGTGTGTGTGTGTGTGTGTGTGTGTGTGTGTGTGTGTGTGTGTGTGTGTGTGTCTGTGTGTCTGTGTGTGTCTGTGTGTGTGTGTGCATGCATGTGTATGTATGCCAGTCCTGAGGCTTGAACTCGGGGCCTGGGCGCTGACCTTGAGCTTTTGTGCTCAAGGCTAGAGCTCTACTACTCAGGCTACAGCTGCACTTCTGGGTTTTTGGTGGTTATTTAGAGACTCACAGACTTTCTTGCCCAGCCTGGTTTTGAATTGAGATCCTCAGATCTCAGCTTCCTGAGTAGCTAGAATAATAGGCATGAGCCACCAGTCCCTGGTGTTTTGTTTTTTTTTTTTTGTTTTTGTTTTTGCCAGTCCTGAGGCTTGGACTCAGGGCTTGAGCACTGTCCCTGGCTTCTTTATGCTCAAGGCTAGCACTCTGCCACTTGAGCCACAGTGCGACTTCTGGCCTTTTCTGTTTATGTGGTACTGAGGAATTGAACCCAGGGCTTCTTGTATGCTAGGCATGCACTATACCACTAAGCCACATTCCCAGCCCCTGTTTCAGGGTGTTGTGTTTTTGTTTGTTTGTTTTTTAAACAGAGCAGATGCAGACATTCCTATGGCTGCAGAAAGTTCTGCTGGAGAGTGGTACTGAGTTGGGTGGTAAGAGGTTGGGTCATTAGCGATTATCCTTTTAAGAAAAGGAACAGAGATCTGAGAGCAGAGAGCCACTCTCATATGAAGTCATGTAGTAATGTTATGTAGTATTATCAGAGTTACTATTTTCTCCTTATTCTGAAGTTTACTCTGGTTGACAGCATATAAGGAATGGCAGATAATTCTATTGAAAGATGTTTTAGATGGTCTAAGATATAGAGCCTTTGTCTAGCATGGTAGGAGGCATAATTTAGTCTCACTTTCTGTGAATTTTCCTTTGTAAAGGAAACAACCTGCATTGGCTTTTTTACTTTATTTTTATTTTATTTCTCAGATTTGAATAATGCTGGTACTTGAGCTTGAACTCAAGGTCTTGCACTCTCACTTGGCTTTTTTGTTCAAGGCTGGCTCTGTAGACTTGAACCACAGCTCTACTTCCCCCCCCCCCCCCCTTTTTCCTGGTCCTGGGCCTTATCCTTGAGCTCTTGTGCTCATGTCTAGCACTCTATCACCTGAGCCAAAACTCCACTTTTGGCTTTTTGTGGTTAGTTGGATATGAGTCTCCTGGTTTTCTGGTGGCTAATTGGAGATGAGTTGCACGGACTTTCCTGCCCCGACTGGCTTTGAAGGGATCTTCCCAGCTCAGCCTTCTAAGGAACTAGGATTACAGGCATGAGTCCTCAGCACCTGGCGTAAGTATCATTTTATATGATCATATGCACATAACTGTTGAGCTTTTATGTTCCTTTCCTAATAATATCCTCCTTTGGTCTTACTGTGTCAATATCTTGAGCCCTGTCCTTTCTTCTTTTTTCCTCTTTCTCTTCCTTTCTCTTCCTCTTCTTTCTCCTCTTTCCTTTTTTTTTTTTTTTTTTTCTGGAGGTACTAAGGTTTAAGTTGAGGTCTTCTCCTCATTAGGCGCATGCTATGACACTTGCCATGACCCCAGCATACAGTCATTATTCTTCTAAGCTTCATCCCACCCTGCTTCTTAATGTCAACAATACAGTTTCTATACACTAAAATGTATACAGTTACAAATACAGTTTGAATTGTGGGCCTCTGCTGTGAAGTTCCCTCTGGGTCCTTTTCAATCAGGCAGCCTCTAACTCTAAGCAGCCTCCCATGTGATTTCTATGTGGGATCATCAAGTGTATCTGCTTATGCTCAGCACAGTGTTTTGGAGATGTACCTTGCCTGTCCGGACTTTGTTCTTTTCTTCTTGCTGGACTAATTCCTCCCTGTGAATCCCCTGCAGCATTACCTTTCCCATTCTCTTCTCAAGTTATGGACTTGGAGGTCTGATAAAGCTGCTACCAATTTTCGTGTGCAAGTCTTTTTGTGGATGTATGTTATGTTTTCTCTTGTGTATATAATTAGAGATGGAAAGATTGGGTCAAAGGGAGCATGTTATAAGTGTAAGAAACTTTTCTAGGGCCTTTTTTCATTATACTTTTTGTTTTTTAACAGATACATAGTAATTGTATATACTTATGGGCTGCAGTGTGGCACTGTCAGTACAGATGGATAATACATACTATTGTACCAGGGCAACTGGCATGTCTGTCATCGCAAACATTTTCCATTCATATTGTGTTGCGAATATAAAAAATCTATCTCTACTGGCTATTTTGAAATAATTTTTCTCAACTCTGGTTATCCTTTTGTACTATGGAACATTAGATACTATTCCTTCTGAGGAAGACAAAAAGAAGTTATTCCTATTGAACTGTATTCTGTACCGTTTAACCTTCCTCTCACTATAAGCCTCACTTCCTTCCAGGCTCTAGTAAAGACTACTACTTTCTTTACTTTGAGAGTAAGTAACTTTCTATGCTTGATTTATTTTACTTTTTGTTTTTCAGTTCTGCCTGTGTTGCTGCAAAGGACAGAATTTTAATTCTTTTTTATGACTGAATAATATTTAGTTGTGCACACACATAATGGAACAGAATTTTCTTTTTCTTTTTTGTCCATTGTGGGGCTTGAACTCAAGACCTGGGCATTGTCCCTGACTTCTTTTGCTTAAGACTAGCACTCTGCCACTTTGAGCCACAGCTCCACTTGTAGTTTTCTAGTAGTTGATTGGAGATAAGAGTTTCATGAACTTTCTTGCCCAGGCTGGCTTTTGGGCCACGATCCTCAGATCTCAGCCTCCTGAGTAGCTAGGATTACAGGCGTGAGCCACTGGTGCCCAGTTTGAATGAAGTTTTGTTCCATATGTTCTCCCATTTGTGGTTATTTATATGTTGGCTGTTGTAAATGGTGCTGCTGTAAACATGACTGAGCACAGATGTCTTTTCAGTGTATTGAAATTACTTCTTTTGGATATGTACCAGTAGTGAGATTCCTGGATCATGTGGTAGTTCTAGGCTGTTTTGTTGTTGTTCTTTTGTTTTTGTGCTGGGTTACCAGAGTACTTATAGTTTTGGGGGAACCTCCATTCTGTTTTCATAACAGCAGTGTATGAGGGTCCCCTACTACCTGGTTCCCTCTTTACTAGATGGATGGAGTATTAATACCATGTTATGTTTTTACTAATTATGTAGGAATATTCTAATTCTAATATTCTATTCTAATATGCTAATTCTGTTCTACATCTCCTACAATTGGTGTTGCCATTCTAATTTGAGTCATTCTAGGTGGGTATAAAGCACTGTTTCATTGTGGTTTTAATTTGTATTTCCATGATGTAAGATATAGATATAGATATAGAATGCCATTTTCATGACCTTATAGGCTACTCTTAGTCTTTTTGTGTGTGTGTGAAATATCTTCATCTTTTGCCCTGGTTTCCATTAAATTTTAAAACATATCAATCCATTTCTATGTCATTTAAACACCCTACAGTCAAATTGGCATGATAATGCCTTTAAAATTTCTCTTGAAAGAGTTTTTGTAAAGAAAAATTACTTATTTCAAATGGCCTGTGTCCTAGAATTGTAACACATGGCCTAAATATTGTTAGGAGAGAGCTGAAGTATTGTGAGAACTTCTGATAAGGTAAGTGAGATATGCTCAAAATACTCAGGAAGGTAAGTCTTTGTTTTATCCACTGACAAGAAAGTTGAAGTGAGACAGACCTTGACTTCCCTTTCTTCCTTTGAAACATTTTCACATAGGCCTTCCTTTGTCCGAAAGTACAATTTCTCCCCAACTTTTGCTCAATTTGTGATTAGTATTTTATTTCTTTTGTATTAGGATGCTGGGCCAAAACAAAAATTGATTTTATAGAATGTTCTTCAAATTGAATTTGTCTGATCTTTTCCTCATGACTAGACTAGAATTTTGGAACAAGTAACACAGAGGAGAAATGCCCTTTTTATCATATCCTGTTGGGTACGTGGCATCACTGTTCACTGTGGTCATTCGATTAAAGTAGCTGTTGCTGTATTTATCCTTAGTAAACTTTTCTCATACTGCTTGCTTTGGTTGTGGTCACTAAGTTCAGCCTACATGCAAAACAGGAAGGAGACCTCACTCTCCATCCCCTTACCCCCCTTTTTTGTCCTTAGACTGGGGCTTTGGACTATGCCTTGAGCAATAAGCTAGGCTTTCCCATACAAACAGGTGGTGCCTCTACTACTTGAACCAGTCTCCAGTGTAGCAATATAAATGAAATTATACTATATATTCTCTCTCATTCCCCCCCCTCCCCCATCGTGGGGCTTGAACTGGGCGCTGTCCTTGGGCTCTTTTGCTTAAAGCTGGTGCTCTACCTCCTTGATCCTGAGCACCACTTCTGGGTTTTTTTGGGTGGTTAATTGGAGATGAGAGACTTTCCTTCCCTCATTGGCTTTGAACTGTGATCCTCAGATCTCAGCCTTCTGAGTAGCTAGCTAGGATTATAAACATGAGGCACCAGCCCCTGGCTTAATTTTTTGGGGGGCGGGGGGGAATAGGGTCTCAATAGCAAAAGTTTGCCTCAAATTTGATGGGATTATAGCTGGGCACCACCATGCCTGGTCATAAATTCTCCTTCATTTCCTGGCTACTTTGACTAAACTATGTTTATGAGGTCATTCATGATGTTTAGAGTCCCAAGTTCATCCTTTCTGGTTGATGTTAAAATGCTCCAAGGGCTGGGAATGTGGCCTAGTGGCAAGAGTGCTTACCTCGTATACATGAAGCCCTAGGTTCGATTCCTCAGCACCACATATATAGAAAATGGCCAGAAGGGGCACTGTGGCTCCAAGTGGCAGAATGCTAGCCTTAAGCAAAAAGAAGCCAGGGACAGAGCTCATGCCCTGAGTTCAAGGCCCAGAACTGGCCAAAAAAAAAAAAAAAGTTTCATTATAAGAAAGTATTATAGTGTTTTCCATCTGCTGTTATGATAAACTTGGATTCTTTTCTGAGCTATTACAAGTAATGATTCTATGAATGCCCTGGTATTTTTCTTAGTATGTGTATGAATTTATGTTGTGCACATACCTAAAAGTAGAATTACTGAATCATAAGATGTGTGATCATTAATAACTATGGTCATTTTGGGGTATGGTACAGTAGCTGGTCTTGGTTGCTATTCCCCAGTCTTATACCTTCATTTCAGTGGTTTGTTCTGGAAGGATGCATTTTACCAGTGCTCACCTGTGCTCCGGACATGCAGGAATCAGGAGGTGCAGTCCTACTACAGCCTCACTGTAGGAAGTTGCAACTATTGTTTATGTTCAGCTTTTTAATCCAGGTAGAATTAATTTTGAGGGTTGTAGTAAAGATGGAGATGGTTTTAGGTGTTATCATTCTCTTCTTTCTTTAATGTAACCATAATCCACAGATTTGACTTCTCGACATTACATTTTTCCTATCATGTTCCCTTGTTGAACGTTACTTAGAAAATGTTTTTTGAACATTTCCAGGTTGATGAGTTTTATTATGTTGTTAATCTCACTGATGAATTCAAATGACACTGCACAGAGTGATCTGTGCAAATGACCAGGTGTAAAAACCATCACAGATGGTGACTTTCTTATAGCCAAAAACATGATAGCCACAGTGAATAATATATTCCTTAGAAAGTTGATTTTCTGTCTTGAAAGCAGTTCCCTGTTATCTACTAGAGCATGCTTCTAATTCCATATGTGTGTATGTAAGTATATATACGTATATATGTGTGTGTATATATTTGTGTGTACATATATGTATGTATATATGGTGAGATTGCTTGCCTTTCTTGCTCACTGCTAGTGCTCTAACACTTGAGACATGCCTCCAGCCTAGCTTTTTGCTGGCTAATTGGAGATGGAGTCTTGGAGACTTTTCTACTCAGGCTGGCTTGAAACTATTTTTCCAGGTCTGAGCTGCCCATGTACCTGCATAATAAACATGAGCCTTTAATTCCTTTTGACAGATTTTTATCTCCCTTGACTAAAAAGATTCATTAATATCTTTTATAGGTATCTCTTTATAGATTTAAAATTTGTTATAAGACGTGAAAACTATTTGGTGGTGCATGAACCATCTTTTTTATTGCTTCATTTTTGCAATGAATTGTGGGGTTTTTTGGTTAATATTATTGTACTCACTTTCTTTTCCCCAGAAACTATAGCACACTTTTTTTTCCCCAGACTTTAATTTTCTTTGTGGTTTTATTTTTTTTAATTGTCCTTATTAAACAACATATGGCTTGATATATTTTTAAAACTCAGTTTGAAAATCTGCTCTGTCACACCCCCACACCCTGTATAGGTGCTTGAACTCAGGTCTCTCTCGGGTGGCTCCTTCAATTTTCTTGCCTGGCTAGTGCTCTCTGTACCTTGAGCCATACCTCTAGTCTGGGTTTTTGCCAATTAATTGAGGATGGAGTCTAGATTTCTCTGCTCTGGCTATCTTCCAACTGATCCTTTGGCTCTCAACCTCCTGAATAACTAGGATTTTAGGCATGAGCCACTGGCATCTTGCTGAAGTATTTTGCATTTATTTTGAACTTACTCTCACTTTTCTATTTTTCATGGTTTATTTTTTTGCTATTGGATGGCTTGATCACATTCTTAGTTTCACTTTTCATGTTCTAATGTTTTGAAAAGTATAAATACTTACTTAGTTCTAATGTAAGAAAATGTGATCCATAGACTCTCCTTTTAAAAAAAACGATTTATGAACTATTCCAGAAGTGTAGATGAATACGAGACTAACAATGTTGTGGATTGTCTAGGAGAACAGCAGCTAAGCTTTCTCATTTCTCCACATTACTTCTAGACCAGCTAGATAAGGGGTGAAGACTTAAACAGATAATGAAATGACTGGGTTTAATTGAGGTGTGTGTACATCTAGATCTGCAGTCAACTGGAATTATGGACCACCACAAGGAGAAATGTCAGAGGCAGAGACCATCTGCAAACTGAGCCTCTCATCCTGTGACCTGGGGTGACATGGATTAGCAGCACCAAGAAATGAGCCTCACCTGGTGTGTTGGTATATTGTGATCCTAGCATTTGGGAGATGGAGGCAGGAGAATTGAGTTTCAGGCCAGCATGGGCAACATAGTGAGACAATATCTTATAAATGAACAAAAAGAAATTAGCTTTTGTTGCAAATGAAATTCAAAATTTCAGTTTCAATTTCAGTTAATTGTGGCTACATTTATTCTGTCTTTTCAGCTCATCTTGTTGCAGGGCATAGATCAGACCAGAACTATTCATAGGGAGGTGGGAGGTTTAACAAAGAGAAAAGGAGTGAGGGAAGATAAATTTACTTTCTTGTTTTATGTATTTCTTACTGTGATCTTCTGCCCATTTATTCATTGGGGTGTTAGCCTTGTTTTCTTTTTGGCTCCCTGTTCTTTGTAAATTGTCAGTATGGATCCCTTGTTATTTTAGCCATGTACTTATCTTCTCCTAGTCTGTAAATTATCGTTTAAATTCTGTTTGTGGGATTGTGTATTGAACAGAGGCATTAAATATTTATGTAATCAAATTCCAAATCTTTTGCTTTAAAGTTGGGGTGCTTTTTTTTTAATCAGACCTTGAGCTTGGACTCAAGGGTCTGGGCGCTGTCCCTCAGCCTCTGTTCAAAGCTACTGCTCTACTACTTGAACCACAGTGCCACTTCCACTTTTCTAAGTGGTTTATTGGAGATTAGAGCCTCCAGACTTTTCTGCCTGGGCTGGCTTTGAACCTCAATCCTCAGATCTCAGCCTCCTGAGTAGCTAGGATAATACAGATGTGAGCCACCTGTGCCCATCTGAGATGCTTTAAAAAACAAAATCTGTTCCTGATCCCACTGATCGCTGTTGTTTTTCAATGTTTTCTTTTTACATTTTAAAATAAAACTTTCATCTAGGGGTGTGTGTGTGTATGTGTGTGTGTGTGTGTGTGTGTGTGTGTGTGTGTGTGTGTTACTAGGGCTTGAAAGCATTCTACCATTTGAGCCATAGTTCCATTTCTGGCTTTTTGGTTGTTAAATGGAGATTAGAATTTCACAAACTTTCCTGCTCAGGTTGGCTTCTAACCACAATCCTCAGCTCTCAGCTTCCTGAGTAGTTACTAGGATTACAGGCTTTCGAGACCTAGCCACCAGTAGTTAGCTTTATCTAGGTTTTTTTTTTTTTTTTGCCAGTCCTGGGCCTTGGACTCAGGGCCTGAGCACTGTCCCTGGCTTCTTCCCGCTCAAGGCTAGCACTCTGCCACTTGAGCCACAGCGCCGCTTCTGGCCGTTTTCTGTATATGTGGTGCTGGGGAATCGAACCTAGGGCCTCGTGTATCCGAGGCAGGCACCCTTGCCACTAGGCTATATCCCCAGCCCCTTTATCTAGGTTTTTAACCCATCAGAGATTATTTTCTTTGCGTGTGTGTGTGTGTGTGTAGCCATGGCATATGTATGAGGTAGATTGGGATTGATCATCTTCCCAGTGACCCAGAATGAAGATAATACCTATCTGGGTAAGGAAATTCTTTTTTTATGTCTGCTTAGTGTAAACCTGTAAATGAGTTTCCCTTTCCTTTCCTTCTCCCCCTACCCCCAGCCTGCTCCCCATCTCCTTCTACTCTCTTATAGTACTGGCCTTGGAAGTCAGGGTCTCTCACATGCTAGGCAAGCACCCTACCACTGAGCCATACTCCCAGTCAAGAGTATTAACATCTCCCTTCCCTGTAGGTATTTTGTGCCTTCCTCCTACACTCTGCTCATGTTGATAGATTATTTTAATGCTGAACCAGTGGTAAAATTAATTTTTTCATTTTTATATTTCTTTTCTGAATTAAGCATAACCTTTTTAGATTGACACCCCCCACCCCCACATACACATGTGGTTATGTTGCCTTATAAGAAGATATTTTTTAAACAAATCATGGTTTTCCCCTAAGTTTCTCACAGTTTTTCTCTTTGGGGCTTTAGTTTTATATTATGTTTTAAAAGTCTCCTGCGTTAAACTATAAAATTATTTGATATAATTTTATTAAAGCTCTTTATAAGATAGAATCTTGCAGTGTAGCCCAGACTGACCTCAAAACTTGACCTCAGCTGGGTGCTGGTGGCTCATGCCTATAACCCTAACTACTTAGGAGGCTGAGATCTGAGGTTGGTAGTTTGAAGCCAGTCCAGGCAGGAAAGTCCTTGAGACTCTTATGTATCCAGTTTATCACCAGAAAACCAGAAGTGGCACTGTGCTTCCTTTTGCTGTGTTTGTTTAAATCTGGACCTTGAACTAGCTAGTAGTTGTGTTTCTAATGTGTGTTTGTGCCTGTGTGTGTGTGTGTGTGTGTGCGCGCGTCTTTGCCAGGGCTTAAAGTCAGAGTTCAGCACATTTGCTCAGCTTCTTCTCTATCACTCTGTTACACTTTCTATAGTTGTATTTTAGGAGTAGGCTATAGTTGTATTTTAGGAGTAGGCATCTTAGGGAATGTTCAGTTATAATGAGCAGCATACAATGTCTGACACTAAACTTTTCACAAATGTCGTTGGCTAGCACTGTTGTCCAAGAAAGTAATGCTTTTCTCCTTTGAAATTCGTTCTTCTGTGAACATCTCCCCTGCTGTTCTTGGTCACTCCTCTCAGACTGAATGGTTCACGATGACAGCCTGATGTCTATTGATCCTGTTCTAAAGGGACAATCAGTGTTCAGGTGCAGCCTGGATTTGGGACCTGCTCTCTCTCCCTAGAGTGTGAATTGTCCTTTCTGCCCCTGTACATGCAAGGTGTACTTCCCCAAGTGAGGAAGTTGTGCTTCTCCCTAGTTGCCCTGTGGGGTCTCATGGCTACGATAGTTAAGTTCAAGGAGGACATAAAGGTGTAGAAAGCCCAATCACTATTTGATTGAACAAGTAGGCACAGTGTCCCCTTCCTACCTGGGATGTTATGTCCCAAGACCCTTTGTGGATGCCTGAAACTTTGATAAGACTGAACCATATTTATATATAGGTATGTGTTCATACATATGTACACACTATGCATCTTTCCCATAGACATAGTGGAAGATTAACTACTAAAAATAATTATATCAGTGCATTGTAATAATACACATGAATATGATCTTATTGTCTCCAAATATCTTAATTCCCCTTTATAACTATTGGTAGTATATTTTTAGGTCATGGTTAAATGAAACAGTGATAAGTGAAACAGTGATAAGGGTGGCTACTGTATTAAAATTCCTGACTCCACTTGTTTCTCACTGGGTTTAAAACAACTGCTGACCTTTTGACTAGCTCCAGATTTCTAATAGTTGTCCCTCAATACAACAAAAATTCTTTAAGGAGAAAGTATTGACATTAGAAAGAGGTTAAGTGGGTTCCAAAACCAATGATTTCTTTTCATGCAGTCTATATATTATTAGGAATATTATTAGGAATGAAATCGTTTGGACTTGGAAGGTCCTTTTACTTCCATCGTGCTTAACTGGGGCTAAAAAATTTAAAACACCAAAAAAGCCCAAAACCCATCAACCGACCAACCAGCCGACATGGAATTTCAAGAGATGGTTAGAAATGAAAAGGAAGTACTGTCCTGTTCTCATGTGTACAATATGTATGAAGGGTGCTTTTCAGGTTGCTTCATTCTGTTTCATCTTGATGAAGAGTCAGCTTTGGAAAACATTGTTAGCCTGCAAAATTACTTTGCAAAATTCTCACTTTGATGAGGTAATTTATGGCACAAACTTCAAAGGCTACAAAAACACCTAAAAATCTTCCTTATCCTTACCTACTTTCCTGACATGCAGTTTCCTGTTCTAAAGGTGTATCTACTGCCAACAGCTTCCTATTTCCTAGAGAATTGCTATGCAAGCTATTCCAGTGTGCCTGTGCCTTAAATTCACAATCTTATGGTCTTATTTGGGCAGTTTTGGTGTTTCATAATCTTCAATCTTTAAAATGTCTGACAAATTGCCCTTCTGTGACCCTTCAATTGGTTGTCCCAGTTTCCCTTCCTACCCACAGGCAATGAATGTGTGTGCTTGTTGGCCCCGCAATTACCAAACACATTTGTTATCAAGCTCCTCTGATTTTTGCCAGTATGAGAAAAATTGTACCCCATTGTTTAAAATTGTGTTCCCATTATTTTTTTTTTACAGTAACAAAACAGAAGCTGGGTATCTTCTTGAAGTAAACTTAAAATATCTTTGTCAGTTTATCTCTTGACTCAGTTTGTATTCAGTGCCATGAAAAGTTTAAAAATGTGCATTAATCTAGCAGTTGGTTCTCTTTAATGCCTTTAAGATTTTCTATCACTTAGAAAAATCTTTCTCAGATGGAACTTTAAAAGAACTTTCTTTTTCTTTGCTTTTTTTTTTGCCAGTCCTGGGGCTCGAACTCAGGGCCTGAGCACTGTCCTTGGCTTCTTTTTGCTCAAAGCTAGCACTTCAGCCACAGAACAACTTCTGGCTTTTTCTATACATGTGGTGCTGAGGAATCGAACCTAGGGTTTCATGTATATGAGGCAAGCACTCTACCACTAGGCCATATTCCCAGCCCAATTTCCTGTGTGTGTGTGTGTGTGTGTGTGTGTGTGGACACATGCTGTTCCTGGGGCTTGAACTCAGGGCCAGAGTGCTATCTCTAAGCTCACAGTTAGTGCTGGAACCACCTGAGCCACAGTTCTATTTTTGGCCTTTTGGTGCTCAGTATGAGATAATAGTCTCTAGATAGAAAGACTTTCCTGCCTGGGATTGGCATCAAAACTTGATTCTCAGATCTCTGCCTCCTAAGTAGCTAGTTGTAGCAGGTCACCAGTGTCACTGGCACTAGCTCTTTTAACTTTTTTTTTTTTTTTTTTGCCAGCCCTGGGGCTTGAACTCAGGGCCTGAGCATTGTCCCTAGCTTCTAGGGACTAGCACTAGACCTCTTGAGCTACAGCGCCACTTCTGGCCTTTTCTGTTTATGTGGTGCTGAGGAAGCGAACCCCAGGGCTTCATGTATGTGAGGCAAGCACTCTACCACTAACTAGGCCACATTCTCAGCCCTTCTTTTAACTTTTAAAGTTAGAACCATCTGGAATTTTAGAAGAAAGTTTTTTTCTTTTCAGGCAAAAAGAATGGCCTACACTGAAAATACTGTCATTTTGGGGAAAGACTGGCTATTGTATTGCTTGTGTTTTAAGGAAAGTCATTGTCAAGTTTGTTACTAGGACAAAGACTGAAAAAGAGAGAGGGAGGGAGGGAGGGAGAGAGGAAGGAAGGAAGGAAAAGAAAGAAAGAAGGGAAGAAAGAAAGAAAGAAAGAAAAGAAAGAAAGAAAAAAAATAGGTTGAAAAGTACCCATCATCCCAGCACCGAGTTTCATGTTACCAAACTGGGGTCCCACTCAGTCTGTATATTAATTTTTTCACTTGATACATGTGCACAGGTTTAGGAAATAACTTGGAATGGTTGTCCAGAAGCCGCTCCGAAGTTTCATTGTATTCCAATACATTTTTGCCTACAGTGGGAGTGTTCAGCGATACCTTCACCCTTGAAGGGTTCTGAGGAGCTCCCATCCCGCAGCGCTGCTACCCGCCGGGCCCAGAGGGCGCCGCGCAAGGCGGCCCGGGCTCCGCTGCAGCGTCCCCTGGTGGCCGCGGCGCGCCGGGTCAGCTTGGCCGGGCTGGCTGAGGAGGAGGTGGGGGAGGAGGAGGAGGGTGGCGCCTGGCAGGCCCCTGGCTCGGCGTCACGAGTCACCTAAGCCCTGTCCGCCGCCCCGGCGCCGCGCCCTTCTGCTGCGCGAAGTCCTTTTAATCCCGATTTACTTGCAGAGACACCCCTTTTGCCGGGCCACGGCGCGCACATCCCAACTCTGGAGTGCAGCTCTAGGGCGCAGAGGACCCTGGCGCGCAGACGCCGGACAGACCCCTGGGAGGGGACTCTGCCTCTCGTCGTCCTCTCCACCCTGCTGGGGACAGCTTTGGAGAAGCTTGGACTTCCGGGGTTGGTTCTTGCACCGAGGGGCCTTGCTGCACCATTGCCTGGCTGCAGCACTTTAAACTTTCTTTTTAAAACTTTTTTGGGGTGTGTGTGATCGCTGTATTCCTTCCCCTCCCTGTCCCACTGCTGCTTCGACTGCCCAGTTGCTCCTTCCCCTCGCCCCGCCTTCCAGATGCTTTGGAGTCATGAGCCGGGAGGGCAGGGGGACCCCTTTGGTGGCCGAGGTGATCAAAGGTGAGTGCTGGGCGGCAGGGGTGGTGGCACGAGCGACTGCGTGGGGATCTGTCCTGCGCCCGGGAATCTGTGACCTAATGGCTTGAAAGAAGCCATGGAACTTCAGGGTTTGGGGCTGCTGCGGTCTCGTGGGTGTGTGGGTGGTCTCCCCGGACTCCTGGCCCGCGTGGCGGTCTGGCTTTGGGGAAGGCAAGTGTTTTTTTTGTCATTTTGACCCTTGTGTCCTTCCCCAGCCCACACCCCTCCATCCACTGGAACCTCTGGCTTGGTGCATGGGGATCAAAGGTCGCCTGTGGTTGGAAAGGACTCATAAGCCTTGTCACCCATTTGAGTGTTAGCGGCTGGGGGGAAATGTTCAGTTGAGTTTACAAAGAAATAAATGCAGCAGTCGCGGGAGTTGAATTGCAAACCGAGAAAAAAAAGTTTTAAGTGTGGGGAAAGGATGTGCTGTTAGCTGACATACTTGTACTTTTCTTCCCATTAGCTCTGCTGGAAGTAGTATGTATTTAAAAAGTGATCCTTGGTTTTGCCACGTGTTTTTGAGTGTCAGTATTCTAGCCTGATGATGATTACTACTCTGGTAGATGCTGTAATGAGCTTTTTCATGGAGGATTTTTTAGGCAGTCTTTTGGTGGTGGTGGTAGTGGGGTGGTGTGAGGGCACAGCTGAAGAAGGGTGGAACTTCTGAACATTACCAGTCTTGCTATGTTGCCAAACCTCCCAGCAGCCTGAATGTATTTATGCAGTGTAAATGCCATACTCTTCATGGGGAAACCTCTCATTGTCTCTGTGGTAAGGTAATTGGTTTTAATTATATAAAGCAAAGTAGTGGTTCTAAGTTATTTTTTAATAGAGATTTCCTGATAACAGTTTGGATATACAGATGGTTTGTTTTTAATAGTTGTTTTTTGTTTTGTTTTTGTTTTGCCAGTCCTGGTGCTTGAGACTCAGAGCCTGAGCACTGTCCCTGGCTTCTTAGTGCTCAAGGCTAGCACTCTACCACTTGAGCCACAGCACCATTTCCAGCCTTTTATGTTTATATGGTGCTGAGTAATGGAACCCAGGGCTTCATGCATGCTAGGCAAGCACTTCACCAGGAAGCCACATTCCCAGCCCGTGTTCAATAGTGTTAAGCAATTTTGAAAAGGATTCTTTTCTCTTAAAAAGTTTCTTACTGAAAAAAAGTTTTGGTCACTTTAACATGAGGTGAGTGGCTGTGGAATGCATCCAGCTGGTTGCTGAAATTTCTTAGTCCTGGGAAACTAGTTTAATGAGAGGTTCCCTCAGAAAAGAAAGGTATTTACCACTTAAAATTAAAAGCAATTTCCCCCATAAAATGTTTGCTTATGCTGGTCATCAGTGGTTTATACCTGTATCCTTAGCTACTCAGGAGGCTGAGATCTGAGGATTGCAGTTCAAATGGCTTTGAATCCCAGGCAGGAATCCTGTCCATGAGAGTCTTATCTCCAATTAGCTACCAAAAAGCCAGATGTGGAACTGTGGCTCTAGTAGTAGAACTGTAGCCTTGAAAGGGGGAGAGGGGAGGGCCTCAGGGACAGCATTCTGGCCTTGAGTTCAATCCCCAGGACTGGCACCAAAAAAAATAAATAATAAAATAAATTTTTTTTAATTATCCACCAAAAGAGCTAAAATATTTTGAGATTTTTTATTGCTACCTCTAACATCAGAAATTTGCATGGAAAATAACCAAGAAGGAACATCACAATTTTTCCATTGCAGATCGCCTTTGTTTTGCCATTCTCTACAGCAGACCAAAGAGTGCAGCAAGCGAACATTATTTCAGCATAGATAATGAACTTGAATATGAGAAGTAAGTACTGCTTTTTAACAGATTGTAGCTTTCTTTTTTCTTTTGAAGAATCTAAAGGTATATTTGTAAAGTAGTCTTGGAAGTAGTCTTTTTATTGCTCTTAGCATTTGGATGGCTGCTAGAGGATTTTGGGTGTTTTTTTTAAACCCTTGGTATAAGACAGATCTTTAGAGCCCAGGTGCTGGTGGCTCATATATGTAACCCTAGCTACTTAGGAGGCAGAGGTCTGAGGATGGTGGTTCAAAGCCAATCAGGACAGAAAAGTCCAATTAACCAACAAAAATCCTTAAGTAGATATGTGGCTCAAGTGGTAGTGTGCCAGCCTTGTGTGAAAAAGCTAAAAGGACAGCCACTCGGGTCCAGAGTCCAAGTACTAGTTAGTGCTAGCACCAAAACAAAACAAACATCTTTACAGGAAGGAAAAAAAGAGAACCTTCCTATATTTAAGCATTTACATTTGATATTTCAGTCATTTGCATTGCAGTGCTTTGATGAGGTCTATTAAAGTGTGGAAAACACTTTTATCATTATGGAAATTAGTGTTAGGTTTGAGCTATGTGGACTTCCTGTTCGTGTGTGTGTGTGTATGTGTGTGTGTGTGTGTGTGTGTGTGTGTGTGTGTTGGTCCTGGATTGGACCAACCTCCTACATGCTAGTTGAACTTACTACCAGCGCTGAGCTGCTGCCCCCACTCAATGGTTAGCTATTTAAATAGGCATCGTTTATCAGAATATATCTTCTAATATTAAGACAGTACTTTTGAATGGTATGGTTTGTGTCAGTTTAGTGTGGCATATTCTTTCTTCTTATAGTTTGATCTTATAGATCCCCAAATGACTTTTCTGTTCAGAGCACCTGGAACATACATACATGTTTTTATTTTTCAAGTTTCTACGCAGATTTTGGACCACTCAATCTGGCAATGGTTTACAGATACTGTTGCAAGTTAAATAAGAAGCTCAAGGTAAAATCTTTTTCCTTAAGAGATTTGACTTAAATGATCATTGTTCACTTAATCTTGGTGGTGGGAGTAAAGGAGACCTATCTTCTTTAAAAATACTTTTTGAAAAATGGAAAAAAAAAAGAAAATATTTTTTCCCTTAAAATAAAAATGTATAGCTTGGTTTCAGAGGCTCACAGCTGGGTGCCATTGGCTCATGCCTCCAATCTTAACTACTTAGGAAGCTGAGATATGAGGCTTGTGGTCAGAAGTCAGCCCAGCAGGCAAATCCCAACAAATCTGAGAAACTGGGTTCTCCACTCAACCAACAAAAACAAAGCAAAACCAGAACTAAAACAGGGAATGGAGCTGTGGCTCAAGTAAGTAGTTAGAGCACCACACTTGAATGAAAAAGGGAAGTAAGAGGGTATGGCCTTGAGTTCAAGCCCCAGTATTTATTGGCACACAAAACAAAACATAGTTTCATAGGCTAGGGATGTAGCTCAGTGGCAAAGCATTTGCCTAACATGCACAAGGCCCTGTGTTGCATCCTTGGCACTGCAAACAGACCAGCCATGGTGATACAGGCCTTCAGCCCAGCACTCAGGATGCTGAGGCAGGAGAAATTTTGAGTTTGAGGCCAGCCTGGATTACAAACTTTAAGACTGTTTCTCAAAAAGAAAAGAAAGAAAGAAAAAGTTGGAACGAATGAGTTTGGGGGATGTTCTAAATGCATAATGGAAGTTTTGTTTTAAGTAGTGTTTAGGATATGATATTTTTTTTTTGTTTAAAGTCACGGTATATGTATTTTCTACAGTTTTTCTTGATTTTTGTTTTGTTTTGTTTGAGACTGGGTCTTGATATGTACCTCAGAATGGTCTCCAACATGCTGTACAGCCTAGGCAGGCCTTGCAGGTTTCAGTGTTGGGCTTACAAATGTGCACTCTCACACCCAGCTTCTGTTTTCTAGTGTCGATGAAACTATTCCCCCCACACACACACCAATTTGGGTTATTTGATTCTGATTTGGATGGGTGATGCTCAAATCCTTACAGAAATCAAAGTGGAAACTGGTAAATTAAACAAGCCTTTTATTGTCTGACCTTACTGGGATCTGAAGCCAAACGAGGAATTCTTCTCTGGTTTGGTCATTGTTCTTTCTGCCCCCATTCTGATAAGGAGTGCAGGGAAAATAGCAAGATAGACTCTGCTTTCTGCCCTCTTGGCTGTCTTAAAATCCCTGTATCACCTCACTACGAATGACCCTCGAATGACACTACGAATGACCACTTCACCCTGACCCTCTCTCTACACATGGCTAAGAAGAAGAGAAGCGAGATCTAGTATCTTGTTTAATGCTGTATCACTGAGAGTTACAAAGTCTATTTCTATTGCTTTGAACTTAGGCCCCTTTCCTTCTTTTCAATCACTTGAATTATTGGTCAGGCACAGTAAGAAGTATTTATGTTCTGCTTGTTAGAAGTTCCAACTAGACAAGTAGAAAGTACTGTAGGAACTTAAGAAACAACTGCTATTCCGTGGGTTACCTACTAGACAACTAACCAAAAGAAACAAAAATTTATGAGTAAGGAAGATTCTCCTCCCACCCTTGGAGCATCAAACTATATTAGCTATAAATTTATACAGAGATGAGACTATTACTTTTCCCTGAACTGTCTTAAATAGGAATGTAAACATTTATGGCCTTGTGCATTGAGTCCCTCCCTCCCCCCTTTTCCATTCGCTAGTATAAAATCTTTTGTTTCTCGCAGTCACGAAGCTAAAAATAATCCTCCCAACTTTTGTTTCCGTGCTTTAATTTTGAGAGTCCCATATTGTATGTGTGTTGTCTGCTCTCATGCCTAGTTTGCTTTGGGCTTTGGTCCTTTGCATCAACCCCTAAGCCCTAAATAATTTAGTGGAATTTATGTATGTTGACCATCTAACCCAACTGAGATGTTGTCACCTATTTAGTTAATAGGAATTAAAAAAGAAAGTTGCATGGAGAATGTGTTCTGCTTATGTTACTAGAAGGCTGATTGGGCTTTGTTTTTGTTTTGATTAACTTGGGTCTGTTCCTCTGCATAAACCAAAGGAACATATGTTCACATTCATCATGGAACACTGAAACATGGGCAGACAGAAGCCAAGTAGTGCAAACTGTTTTGTTTTGTTTTTTTGGCCTGCCTATCCCAGCTTCCCAACTTTCCCTGAGTTTATTGCTTATCAACATTAGTGAAGCTGGGGAAGTGCTAATTGATCATGTGCTCCATTAATTTTAAATTCTATTTTTTTAATTTTAACTTTGTAGATTTTTTTTCTGGTGCTGGAGATGGAGCTCAGGGTGCTATGCATGCTAGGCCAGTTCTGTACTCTGAGCTACATCCTAGCCTTTAATGGAGTAAAATGTATCCAGAAATATGTCCAGGCCAGACACTGGTGGCTCACGCTTATAATGCCAGATACTAAAGAGGCTGAGATCTGTGGCTCATGGTTCAAAGCCAGCCTGGGCAAGAAAGTCCATGAGACTCTTTATTTTCAATTAGCCACCAAGAAGCTGGAAGTGGAGAACATTCTTTGAGCGTAAAATCTCATGGTTCAAGCCCTAGGACCAGAACAACAACAAAAACAGAAAACAACAACAAAATAAGTATGTTCAGAGCATGAGTGAAGGTTTAGAAATTTGATCCCCCTGGGTAATACCTCTTATCAGCAGATCAAGAAAAACTTTGTAACTCAAGAAGAGTTCACTATAGAGCTTTCTTCAGTCTCATGCTCAGCCCATCCCTTTCTTGATAAACAGGTTTGGTTTTGTTGTTTTGAAGACAAGATCTCATTTTGTAACCCAGGATTACCTAGAACCAGAGACCTTCCTTGTCTCTGCCTCTCTAGTGCTGGGATTATAGGTGTGAGCCACCTTGCCCTGCTTTTAGCATGGACTGTTTTTGCTTTGTTCAGTATAACTTTGATTTTTGGAATAGATTTCTTAAAAAAAAAAAACTAACAGTGGGAAAGGGAACAGTTTTTCCCATCGCTTTTTCTAGCCTCTTGTATCTTTTTCCATAAGAAGGCTACACTTTATTGTTGGGTTTAGATGTTAAGACATTTGTTTAGTTTCCCAAGTCAGAAAACTTCGGAGTGTGGATCATGTTATAAGTGTGGCTTCATCTCCCTTCAAAAGCAGCACTACTGAGTGATGGCATCCTTGGAGAAGTTCAATATTTGGTCATAATTAAGTGTTCCATGGGCCTATCTTTCAAATGCCCCAAAGGGCATTAAGCATAGACCTATTTATTACCTCTCTTCTCTCGTCTTTAATTTCATTATGATTCAGAATATCTTTTATAGGAAGGTACATGGCAGTGTGTGTGTGGTGGGGGGTACCATTCTAATTTTCTCAGAAGTCTAGATAATTTGAATGCTGATGTACTGTGAGATTTGGAATTTATCACCAATTTGTCACAAAGTAAAATTTTAGGAAATTAACAATTGAAAAGACAATACACTAACAACTATTTATTTTTGCGCAGTCCATTACGATGATAAGGAAGAAAATCATTCATTTCACCGGCTCTGATCAGAGAAAACAAGCAAATGCTGCTTACCTTATGGGTTGTTACATGGTAAGTACTTACCTAGCTTCCAAGTGTATTAGTAAAAAGAATTTTTGACCAACTACTTTGAGTTGATGCAATTAGCCCTAAAGTTAGCAAATAATGCCTCCAAAGTTACTTTTATTAGCTAAGAATTCATTCAGTGAATTGTAAAATTATTTTACTGTGGTCAGTACCAGTGATGCTTTAAAAAAAAAAATGAATCCCAGCAGGATAAGCCTCCTTTATAATTTGGTAATGGGAAGTTTTATTTTTTTCTGTATTTGAGATCATCTCACATCAAAACATCTAGAAAGAGTGTGGTATGCTGTAAGAATTGGGCTTCTCTTTAGATGTTCTTTGTTCCCTGGCTTCCAGCTTGCTCTATCTAGGAGGCTTTTTTGCACATGTAAACAAATTTGCCTATGTTAAAAACTCTCTTCTGTGTTACAATCTCAACCTTAGCTCAAGCCTTCTCCTCCTTACAAAATTTTTATTTTTTATTGTTATTATAAAGGTTATGTACACATGAGTTTCAGTTACATAAATCAGGTAATAAGTACATTTCTTTTTGGATAGTGTCACCCTTTCCCTCACTCTCTCCCAGTTTTTCCCTACCATCCCGACCCATAAGTTATGTAGTTAATTTTCAGCATAGTGTCCAATGAGTACCACTGCTACATAGAATTATTTTCTAATCTACAGTTTGATAAGCAGGAGTTGTATAAGAATAAGTAGGTCTAGGGGCTGGGAATGTGGCTCAGTGGGTAAGAGTGCTTGCTTAGCATGCCCGGGGTTCAATTCCTCAGTACCACATAAACAAAAAGCTGGAAGTGGCATTGTAGCTCAAGTGGTAGAATTCTAGCCTTGAGCAAATGTAGCTCATGGACAGTGCCCAGGCCCTGAGTTCAAGCCCCAGGACTGCCCCCACCCCCCAAAAAGGAAAGAAATAGGTCAAAAATAGATCGTGGAAATAGTTGAAATTCCACCTGAACACCTGTTCATTTTTATGTTTGAAATATCTCAGCAGCAATGAAGGCCCTTATTTTGATTTATTTTCCTGTTTGTGCTCAAGAAATTGAGAGGACTAGGGCTATAGTTAAGTGGTATAGCACTTGCCTAGCACGTATGTAATCCTGGGTTCAATTCCTATTCTGAAAGACAAAAAACAAAGTAGTCAGAGAAATTATTCTGAGAAAACTTCGGTTTTGTCATCATCTTCAAAAGTATGAAACACAGGCTGTAGATTATGTCTATAAGAATTTGATTGTTTTCTTTTTAATTGCTGTTGCTTTGTTTCTTATATTGGCAACAAAATCCTTTAATAAAAGTTGGTATTGTTTTTTTTAAGTATCCCAAGAAAAAGGATGTTATGGTGGATGCTTTCTAAGAAATGAAATCAAATGTCCCATTACTTGGCCATTCACTAGGGGAAGAAAACCTTGTGGATTAAAATTCAGGTCATGGCACCTTTACACAGAAAAAGAAGCAAAAGTTTTGGGGTTGATAAATCATTGAATAGAACCGTTGGTGTACTAACAAAAATGTCAAACCATCTTTGGTGGGTTTGTCTTTACCTTGGATGGTCGGAGCAGTTCCCAGACACAGGGTTCAAAGCTCACGAGTTCTGTACGGCTGCTGCTGGATAGGTCACTTGTTATAGGTCTGATGAAGTCTCTTAGAGGGCGAAGCTTGGTGAATTCAGAGTGGAGAACTCCTCAGAAGCTTCTCTACTAGCCTTTCCCCCCCTTTGTGGTAGGGATGGAATCTGGAGCCTCATATGTACTAGGCACAATGTTCTTCCACTGAGCCACAACCCCCAGCCCATTGCTCTTGTTTTTTGACTACTAACGAAGAAAAATAACTTGTTGATGTATTTGCCAACAGTTGGTTGGCATGTTTGTTCATAGTTTGACCTAACTTTGTTGTGGTTACGTTTTGGTACCAGAAGCTTCATTTTTCTGTAGTTTGTATGTTTAGATTGAGAAATCCTTGAGGATTTTAAATGTTCAGGTCAGTACTGCTGTGATTGATTAGGAAAGTCTAGGGCAAGCTAATTTGGATGTTGACTCTTCCTTACTAGGACAAATCCTCTGTCCATGACTGATAGCTATGATATGTAGTAGGGAAGTAGAGAGAAAGACTTCCAAGAAAGGGATATTTATTAGTTCATTAATAATAGAAATGAGGTGTTGGAGATACAATGTAAATACTTCAAAGGAGAAAACATCAAAGTAAGCAGGGTTTTGATCTGTTAGAAGTTGATTGAATCCTCTGATTAAAGACTTTAGAGAAGAGTCTTAACAACTTATCTGGACTTTATGAGGAATTTTGGAAATAGTAAAGGTTTTTAGTGATTGGCTTGACATGGCATTCTTAAAATAAACAAAATCTGGAAGAGGAATCATTACAAAGGAGATATTACAGGGTTGGGGTATAGCTCAGTAGTAGAGTGCTTGCCTAGCCTGCCAGAGACCCTGGGTTCTATCTTCAGTAAAATCCTTGTGTGTGCACAATGTTTATATGCACCAGAAAAAAAAAATAAATAAAATATTTCAAATTGATTACTTTTATCCTATTAATTTCTGGGCTTTTCATTTATCCTTTGTGTGTGAAAGGATTTAATATGGAGTGGAGAGAGAATGTGAAAAAAAAATCTGTCGGGGCATAGAAATAAATCACCATTTTAAAATTTGTATTTCTGGTGGTACTCAGCTTGAACTCAAACTCAGGGCCTGTGCTTAGAGTCAGGCACTCTGTCTCACATCCATGCCACCAGCCCCAGTTTTCACTAGTTATTTTTGAGATAAAGTCTACTCCTTCCTGGATACGGACCAAAATCTGTCTGGTTTAAGCCTCTCACTGCATTCAGCTTCCTTTTATTGAGATAGAATCACTTGACTTTTCTGCCTAGTCTCGCCTTGAGCTGTAATCCTCCCATTCTCAGCTTCCCAAGTAGCTAGGATGATAAGCATGAGCCACTGTCCCTGGCGATTTTTCAATAGTTTCTTAAAAGAAACTTTACAAAGTAGAGATTGTTCTTGTCAGTCCTTGTCAGATGGGCAGGCTCTTACGTGTTGTGAGAAGGAAGAGAAGCTATTTGACTTTTCTTTTGTCTTCAGTATATTTCAAAATACTGTGATTTATATGGTTTGGAAAATGGCTTTACCAGTTCAACCATCTGAACAGTGGAAGCTTTGGTAACAAATTAAAGTAAAACGGGTGAGTTTTTCTTTTATGAAAATAAGTGTACCATATTCTGTTTTATAAACTAAACTTGCTATCTGTCCTGTGACAGTTGGCAGATTTTGAGATGATACTTGTTTTTTCCAAGTAAAGGTGAAATTTTAAGTGAAAACAGTCATGCTATTCAAAAGAAACTCATGATTAAAAGAGCATTTTGAAAATAAAATTGCAAAGTTTTGTTTTGTTGTTGCAAAAAACAACAGAAATTATGGTATGGCTAGGCACTAGTGGCTCACACCTGTAATCCTAGCTACTTAGGAGGCTGAGATCTGAGAAATTTTGGTTTGAAGCTAAGCCGATGCAGGAAAGTCTGTGAGACTCTTTATGTTCACTACACTATCAAAAAAGCTGGAAGTGGAGCTATGGTTCAAGTGGTGGAGTACTAGCCTTGAGTAAAGAAGCCCAGGGACAGCACTAAAGCACTGAGTTCAAGCCCCAGGACTGGCACCCCTCCCCCCAAAAATGTCATACACAAAACCCGTTTGTTTCCTTGAGAAATTCAGAAAAGGCCTTTACATTTATAGAAGATGGACTTTGCACATTCATGTATGTGTAAGACATATGATGTATACACATACTAGTTTTATGTTTGGTAGTATTTTTCCCACTTTTTAAAGTGAGTGATTATTTCTTTAGTACATATTTTTTTAAACATACTCAGAAGATTATTTTTGTATTTACCCATTTGGTTCAAAATGTCAAAATTTATATAACCCAGGAACATCTGCATGTGGTTTGTTGTGTCTTTAATTTCTGTGTTTTTGTTTTTTCTTTTTTTGGGGGGGGGTGTCATGGGGCTTGAAGGCAGGATCTGGGCATTGTTCTTCTTTTTTTTTTTTGGCCAGTCCTGGGCCATGATGAACTCAGGGCCTGAGCACTGTCCCTGGCTTCTTTTTGCTCAAGGCTAGCACTCTGCCACTTGAGTCACAGCGCCACTTCTGGCTGTTTTCTATATATGTGGTGCTGGGGAATCAAACCCAGGGCTTCATGTATACGAGGCAAGCTCTCTTGCTGCTAGGCCATATTCCCAGCCCGTGGGCATTGTTCTTAATGTGATCTCTTTGTTTTCTTGTAGAATACTTGTTGTTTTGAATTTATGCATTATTTTGGTGTTTGTTTGTTGTTTTTTTTTGTCTTGGTGATATCGCTTAACTCTACAAAAGTATTCCATCCTTTGTATTCTCATGAACTGGAAATTATATCACAAACTTGTATACCAAATGTTGCATTACCTCAGAAAACGTAATATTTAGGTTCCTAATAATGATATTGAAAGTGACCACTGAATTGGGTATTAACCACCTAGTCCCCTCCATGTATGATTTTCTCCTTACGATTTAAAGTATTGGATGTTATTTTGATGCTGTTCATATGTTATATAGTTTTTCATTAACTGTTTCTCTAGTGTCTGTTGTTTTCTTTTTAACTTGGGACAGAGTCTTGCTTTGTGGTACACTGTCCTTCAACTGCAGACTATTCCTGTTTCAGTCCCTCAAATACTAGGATTGCAGTTGTGTATCCCATGGCCATTCTTATCTAATGCTGTAAACAATTGTTGCTGAATAGTGATGTTTTTCCCAACAATGGACCACATCAATGATAGTTGTCTATGAAAGATGATTCTGCCTGGTGGTTAATCAGAGCCAGACTAGTTTGTGTAAGTATATCCTGTGATATTTGCATGATGAGGAAGCCACCTAAAGATGCATTTCTCAGAATGTAACCTCCTCCCTAAGTGATGCTTGGCTGTACTTGCCCAAGTCAATTTTATTAGGGTTTTGGCATAATGTTTTTCTAATCATTTCATTCATCCTTTTCTTGTTTTAAAATATTTTGTACTGAGGTTTGAATTTAGCCTTAAGCTTGGCTGGGTAGGCCCCATGCCCTACCACTTGACCTGTACCATCATCCCTCATCTGGCTTTCTGTTGTGGAGCAGAGCTTTTTATCTTGCAGTTAAGGTCATTTGTTACCCTGAAACCAAAAGCAATTAGTAATTTTCTTTTCATTGTTGGTTTTGAAAATACTGTTTTAGTAGCTACAAAACAACAATTTTGTAACATGTTTTACAATCAGATAAACATTAAGTTTTAGTGGGTTTGAACACATTTACTGAGGGTATAGCTATTTTCTGTTAGTGTGTTTTTAACTTTCATCTACCAGAGTTTGAACTCCGGTCTTGTGCTTGCTTGGCTTGCTTGCTAGGTTGGTGCTCTACCACTTGAGGTGTGCCTCCAGCCTTGCTTCTTTGCTAGTTATTTTAGAGATGGAATCTCGAGTACTTGTTCTGCCTAGGCCAACTTTGAACCTCAGTTCTTTAGACCTCAACTTCCTAAGTAGACAGGATTAAAGGCATGAATAATAGGTGCCCACAACACAGATTTCTCTTCTTTCATCCTCTTCTTTCTCTTTCATTCTCCCTCTTAGATGTCATTCCCTATTTCCTGGTTTTACTCCCTTTTTCATAGCTTAAGTTTACTTTTAAAAAGCAACATAGTTACTATTCTGTCTTCCTGGCTTTCAGCTTTGATAACATGACTATAACATTTTCCAGCAGATCTACAGCAGTTGGCTCTTCCACAGGCTAGCCTAGGAAACTGTCCATTGTTTCCAACATTTTCTATGTTTAAAATAAATAGAAAGCATTTTCAGGGTAGAATACACAACAGAAACCGTTGGCATATATTTGCCTTCCTGTAGTGTTTAATAAATTAGTTTGGTAGAGCTAATTGTGGTAAAGTGTCAACCTTATCTCCCACTTCTTTATTTTTAAAGCAGTTCTTTTTTTATAGCTTTCAGCGTGGCTTACCTTGAGGACATTTATATGGAAAATGATGGTACTAATTAAGCTGTAAGAATATACTAACTCAGCAATCTGAGTAGAATCCTCAATTGCATTAAGTCTGAGGTTGCCTCAGCAGTTACCATGAGAGCTCTGGGACTGCATTTGTTATTTACTCATGATCTTTTGAACCTGTGGTCCAATTTTTAAATGAATCAATTACATTGGATTCAGAGGAGTCCATGCTGGGTTCAGGTAGCTGCAGGAAGAACTGATCTGAAAAGGCTGAGGGTGGGGAAGTAAAATCAGGAAGCTGTGGGTCAGAATCCTGCTCAGTCCACCACCAGATGGGGTAGAACTAGATGGGACCCGATAGGATAGCAGAAGGCTTTGTGAACATCCATCCCAGGGCTTTTCAACCTCTGCCTTAGTGTTTGTGAAAGATAGGGCAAACAACAACCAGGAAATTATAAATAGCAGCCAGGCCATGAGCAACTGCTCACTGGGGGAGGCAGCTGCTGCCCTTCTCCCACTTCTACTGTTCATTTCCCCTCACCCCAGTGAGCCTGCCCAACCTTGCAGCTGCTGGAGATACTTGCTTACTGGGTGGTACTAAGAATTTCCCCCATGGCCATTTATGATCCTTAATTGCAACTTTCTATTCAACTTTCTATTCAACTTTCTGGACTGTTAGATCCTATCCTTGTTTCAGCTTCATTTTTCCTCCAATTATCTTTAGTTTCACAAAAGAAGTGCCATTTAACAAAGCAGTTGATGAATACATTGCATCTTGTTTGTGCTTGAACTGAGGGCCTGGTTTTTCTTTGCTCAAGGCTAGCAAACTGCCACTTGAGCCACAGTGCCACTTATGGCTATTTTCTATATATGTGGTGCTGAGGAATTGAACCCAGGGCTTCATGGGTATGAGGCGAGCACTTTACCACTAGGCCATATTCCTAGCCCAATACATTGCATCTTGACCCGTGTTCCCCTCTTCACCAGTCTCATCCCCCTTCAACCTTCCCTTTTCTTCTTTTTTTTTTTTTCTTTTAGTTGGGAATGTTATTTTTTTTTTCTGTTACTGTAGTGGTACCTGGCACCATTTTTAAATTAGCTTCTCAGTCATCATCTCAAAAGAAAAGAATCTTGAGTAAAATCCTTAAACACAGCTCTGATGAAGCACAGTCACTATAACGGATCATAAAGGTATTTATATTCATAGAGGTATTTTACATTCACAGAGGTATGCAACAGTATGTCTATAATACTAGAGGATATTGAGACTTGATTCTACTTTTCCAGCAGAGGGCCCAAAGGATGGCATGACACAGCTCTGTAAAGAAATACACTTTCAGCCAGGTGCCGATACCTGTAATTATAGCTACTCAGGAGCCTGAGATCTGAGTAAGCCATTCAAAGACAGACTGGGCAGGAAACTCCCTGAGACTCTTACCTCTAATAAACTACTCTGAAAGTGGCACTGTGGCTCAAGTGGGAGAATGCTCATCTTGAGCAAGACCAAATGCATCGACAGTGCCCAGGCACAGGGTTTAAGCCCCAAGACCAAGGAGGGAAGAAGGGAGGGAACAACCTTCCCTTTTCTTAATTGTGTGGTATATCCCGCCCCTTAATTGTGTGGTTTATACAGTGAGTTCTTGACTGCATTTTCCTTACTCCCCCCCTTGTCCCCTTCATTAGTCTACTCCTCTTCTCAATTCCCCACCCCCAATGCGGGTACCCAATTCCTGGTGCTTATTTTGTTGGACTATGATTTTTGACTTTCTATAGAATTGTGTGCGTGCGTGTGTGTGTGTGTGTGTGTGTGTGTGTGTGTGTGTGTGTGTGTATTTGCTGATCCTGGGGCTTGAACTCAGGGCTTGGGCGCTATCTCTGAGGCTCTTTGTGCACAAGGCTAACACTCAACCACATGAGCCATTGTGCCACTTTAGTTTACTGGAGAGAAGAATCTCACATACTTTCTTGCCTGGGCTGACTTTGAACCACAATCTCCAGATCTCAGCCTCCTGAGTAGCTAGGATTACTATTTGAGCTCTTCAGTTAATTCATTTGTAACCACATGCATGCCATCCTATGTTTTTACTTTTAGGTTTATAGACACATTCTAGTTAGTTCTTGTTTTAGATGGTAGTATTTCTTGTCTGAGCTGCTCGCCCTTCTCCATTACTAACAAACACTGTGATCTTGGATGAGCAGTTAAGGCCACCGTTCAGAATGTTGCAAACTGCCAGCTTTATGTAACCCACTGAGTATTTTTAAGCTGCTGTAGATCTTCCCATGCTTCAAAATTAGATCTCATTACCAAAAAAGAGCAAGGATTAAGTGTTGTCTTTAAACAGTATGTCCAACTTGCTCTTGCATCCAGGAACAATTTGATATTTTTATTAGCTGTGTAATCTCAGTAGAGATACATTTGTTATTGGAGACTTTCTTTGTTTACATTGAGGGTCATTATATTAATTATATATATAGTATGTATATATAATGAAAGTAATTTGAAAAGTTAATGCTTTTGATATATATATACATATATATATATGGCCATCTGATTATTTTTAAGAAGTGATTTATGCTATTTTCTTGCCAATATTTGTGCAGGAACTCTGAAAGTGGTTTTATTTAATATGTGTATACACATACACACATTCCCCTGCTCACCTTTTTACACTTGAATATGAGCTTGCCTGATTTCTTCAACATTCTGTGTTCATCAGGAAAGTTTTGTTGGTGTTGTTAACCATCAGTCAAATTCTTGGCCTAGGAAAGATGAGTCATCTGGCTAACATGTGAAAACAGTTACAGGAATTTTTACATGCTGTAAACACTGTGACATTTCTACATAAAGAATATTCTAAAAGAGTATACTGGTTTCTCAGGCTGCTACATTTGTTGTTGGGATTGAAATGCCTTTTGTTTTTCCTAAGCTCTCCAATGTGATGACTGGTGTGTTTTAATTTTGAAACTTGTACCAAAGACCTGCTAATTAGTAAACAAAACCTTGAAAATGTCTGTAAGGACAGAAGTAAACACATGTCTTATTGGGCTTTCATTATTTGAAGCCTAAAGTAATGGGTGATGGAGTTGTGAGCCTTTTATTAAGTCACTTACTGCATGTCTGTCACTGAGCACCTTCCCAGTTTGGAAATTCAGGTCAGTAATCCAACATCAGAAGTTCTCACAGGGATTGCGGTAGGCAAACAATCATGTAAATGTGGGTAGTAGAAAGTCTAGAATTGATTATTATTTAAAAATAAATAGGCAAGGTTTCTATGTTGTTCAGGCTGCCACTGAACTTCTAGGGTCACAGGACCCTTTTACCTTAGCTTCTCAGGTAGCTAAGACTGCAGTTGTATACCACTCTATGCCTGTCTAGCCATGGTTTTATTTAGTATCTCACCCCCCACCCCCACCCCCACCCCCAACCAGACTTTGTCTATGATTCTGAAAAATGCTGTTGGTACTGATCCTGAGTCTTGAACTCAGGGCCTGGGTGCTGTCTCTGAGTTTTTTTGCTCAACTTATGACTTCTACCCCTTGATTCACATCTCTACTTGCTTTTTGCTGATTAATTGGAGATATGAGTCTCCTGGACACTCCTGCCCTGTCTGTCTTTGAACCGAGATCCTCAGATCTCAGCCTCCTGAATAGCTAGGATATATCAGGCCTGAGCTGCAGCAACTCACATAACAGTATTTAAGTACTCCCAGTGACAGTATTTCATTCTTACGAGATTGCTATTTATTCCTTCAGAAAGAATCCTCATCCTTCAGAGAAATAACAAGGCCGTCCTAAGCCACATCTCTGTACTAGTTAGGTTATTTCTTTTCCTTCATTCACTTATATGAACTGAAATGATCTACTCATTGCTGGGGTAGATTATTGGTAGTTAAAATACTGCTGTTTTAGTGCTTAAGACAAGTGTAAACATTCTGTGGGTTAGGTTTGCATGAATGGCTTCTCTGGGATGGGTCTGGTTTAGGGTCTTTCCTGGGCTGCAGTTGTCTGGAGGGTCCACTTCTAAAGTAGTTCATTCATCTCCTTCCAGTCACTGTTAGAGATCTCAGCAGGAGGCCTGAGGTCCTCAGCATGTGGCTGCTGAGTGTCCTCTAGCCTGATAGCTTTATTCAGCATGAGGGACCTGAGAAGGCAGGACCCATGTCTGTTATGACCTGGTCTCAGGAGTCACACTGTCATTTCTGCAGGAGCTGCATTCAGAGGCTGTGTTGTGGGAAGGGACTAAGGGTGAAGAACACCAGGAGATAAGGTTCTTTGGGGCTGTGTGGAAGCTGGCTGTCACAGGTTTTTAGTCTGTCATTGTTTGTGGTTTCCTTGTTCAAAATAGCTCTGTGGAATTAGACTGGGCATTGAGACATTGCTTCTGATGAAAACAATAGTGAAAGAATTTTATCAGTGCCTATAGTGTCCAAATGCCAAGCTCCAAATAAAATAATATTGATTTAGTTTATGGACTTAATAATTTTCGCTAATATAGAAGTCATTTAGTAGGGTTCTTGCTTTGTGTTTGTGTTTTGTTTTTAACATTTCATATATTGTCCTATAGTTTTATTATTCTTTAAAAAGGTAAGATCTTACTTTTTTTTGCACTGGTTGGCTGGGACCAGAATCCTTCTGTTCACATTCTATAGCTAGGATGATAGGTACATCCCATCATACCCACCCAGCCTTTTCTGTTGAGATAGGGTCTTTTTTCCTTGCTGACCTGGTACTTCCATCCTCTCAGCCTCCTGTCACTGCATCTAGCTTCTTAAGAAACAAATTTAGAATAATTTTATCTTGGATTATCTTTTGAATTGGGAAGATGAGTAGGTACAAAAACAAAAACATAGATGGCTAGCAAATACCTCAGATATTTATATGAACAGATTTAGTCCATATCTGTACATTTCTTACACCTTATCTCATTGTCTTATCTATTTACATATACTTATCTCTCATTAATTTAAAAATTATAATTTAATACAAAATTTAGTTTTCCCTTCACATAGAAAAACACATTTTAGGGCTGGGAATGAGTCTTAGAGGTAGAGTGCTTGCCTAGCATGCATGAAGACCTGGGTTTGATTCCTCAGCACCACATAAACAGAAAAGGCCAGAAGTGGAGCTGTGGCTCAAGTGGTAGAGTGCTAGCCTTGAATAAAAAGAAGCCAGGGAGAGTGTTCAGGCCCTGAGTTCAAGCCAAAGACTGGCAATAAAAAAAGAAAGAAAGAAAGAAAGAAAGAAAGAAAGAAAGAAAGAAAGAAAGAAAGAAAGAAAGAAAGAAAGAAAGAAAGAAAGAAAAAAAGAAAAACACATTTCATTTTTCTTTGTCATCTATAAGTTGAACTTGTATTATATTCCATGGCTAACCCACAGTTACTTAATCTTTTAAAGACTGTTTTTGTTTTGGAAGCTACAAGGAAATTATACTATTGCAATTTTTATAATTAGACCAGAGAAAATACACACACACAAAATGAATCTTGAGTAAGAAGAAGTATCCTAAATTGACATTGAACAAAAAAAAAGTGTAGGGCTGGGGATATAGCCTAGTGGCAAGAGTGCCTGCCTCCGATACACGAGGCCCTAGGTTCGATTCCCCAGCACCACATATACAGAAAACGACCAGAAGCGGCGCTGTGGCTCAAGTGGCAGAGTGCTAGCCTTGAGCGGGAAGAAGCCAGGGACAGTGCTCAGGCCCTGAATCCAAGGCCCAGGACTGGCCAAAAAAAAAAAGTGTACATAATAGAAGATTGAGGGATTTTTAGAAATTTAGAGAAATCCTGAAAGATCTTTGGGTTTTATTTCATTAGTTGGTTGAAATTATACACACACACACACACACATACAGACACACGCATGCTCATACACATATCTATACATTGTAATAAACTATCTTCTCATTAATTGGAACAACTGCTGATACAGATTTATCTTTTCCGGGACTTTCTTTTTTCAAAGTACAAATGAGAGATCTGTGGGTATGGCACAAGTGTCCCTTACAAACATGAAACCCTTGTATTCCCCTGAGAAGCACCTCTTGCTGAAGATGTGTTTGAGTACCATTCTTCTATCTAATTGCTGCTTGCTTTCCTGTCTTTATCAAAGGACAGATGATGCTTAGGTGATAGAGGCATTATTTTGGATTTTTTTAAAAAATTGGATCTGCTAAGAAGTACTGAAATACAGTAGAGAAAACAAACATAAAAGCTATTGAAGGTATCTGATATGTTAACTTTCCATTACTATAACAAATGCTGGAATCCATTGGCTTATAAAGAGAGGTTTATTTTGTCTTGAAGTTTGGGGGTTTCTCTATGTAGTCAGTTGGCCCCATTTCATTGCTTTTGATCCTGTGATGAGGCAGGTAAGGAGCATGTGGTGGGGCAAGCTGCTTACTTCATGACATCCGAGAAGGTAAAAGAAGAGAAAGAACACTCTACTGGCACACCCCAGTGACCTTCCCACAACCCTTTCAGTAGCATCAAGCTGTGGTCCAAGCCTTCAACATGTAGGCCTTTAGGGGATATTCTAGACCCAAACTTTGGCACCTGCTAAGTCTTAGATGAGATAGGACAAACATAGGGACTAGACAAGAATGAGAGAATTTGAAAAAGATGCAAAATGAAAAGTTTTGACATAATTTTCATGAAGTCAATTGTAAGCTTCTTTCCTAAATAATAAAACAGAAGTCATTTGATGAGTTGATATTTAAAAGGTGGAAGTTAGATAAGAAAGGTATGTTCAAATATTCCACAAATACATTCTATTGGATGAGAATTACAGAAAATATTCTTTTTCTTCTTTTTTTTTTTTTTCTTCTTTCAATCTTGTCTTAGAGACTTAGCTTTTTGTTCAAGGCTGACATTCTACTACCTAAGCCACTACTCTGCTTCTGGGTTTTGGTACTTAATTGGAGATAAGAGTTTCATGGAGTTTTCTGTCTGGGCTGGCTTTGAACTGAGATCTTAGATCTCAACCTTTTGAATATCTAGTATTACAGGCATGAGCCACTAGTGCCTGGCTTTAGATGATATTCTTGTGATTAGTTCATGATAAATTATAATTATTAGTTATATTGTGCTTGAAAGTTTGTGTGATGTTAGGTGAGATTTAACAAAGCATTAATTTATTCCTGAAATTGATTGTTACTACATTTGTTTTGAGGCAGGATCTTGTTGTATAACCAAGACTGACCTCCTATGGGTGTTATTATTACAGGCATACACTACCATACCCTTCTAAAGTGATTTTTTGTTGTTGTTGTTAGTCCATGGGCTTGAACTAAGGGTTTGGGCATTGTCCCTGAGCTTTTGCTCAAGACTAGAGCTTTACCACTTGAGTTACAGCACCACTTCCAGTTTTCTCATGGTTAATTGGAGATAAGAGTCTTAGGGAATTTCCTGACTTGGCAGGCTTTCCACTATGATCCTCAGATCTCAGCCTCTTGAGTAGCTAGGATGACAGGCATGAGCCACCAGCATCCATCTCTGATTGCTCTTTTATTAGAAATTATACTGATGTGGGTTAAAATGCATGAGTAACAGTTTTCTAATCTTTTTTTTCTTTCTTAGAATAAATGGAACAAAGTCATTTTAAGAGATAAGTCAGACATTGGAAAAATGTCCTTTTATGTATCTTAACACAGAAAATGGAGGTGCCCTCTGAAAGTTAACAGTTGTGATGAAGATATATTTTTCTTAAAAAATAATTGCTCTTAATGTAAAGATATTTTTCCTAGGTGTCATAGGTATCATGGGTTCAACAAACTATGCATCAGAGTGCGTGCTTGATATTTGCACTAGGAGTTAAAAATGTAACAAGACATGGGCCCTCATTTGGAATACTTAGTTTGGCCAAGGAATTATTGCTATATATAATGTTAAGTAATAGAACTGAAGAGTTGATAATTCATATTGTAATGATATCTTGTGTATGCTAAATTCACACTCTACCACTTAGCTATACCCCCAGCCTAGTAATTTTACATGTATAACTTAAAGTGTGTGCTCTCAAAGTAAGTTTTAGGATTTAATTCTGGTAATGGTACAGATGCCTAATTTTCTATGTGTATATTTTTCTTCATGAATAGAAAAAAACCTTTCAGGCATATTCTGGAATTCTGGGCAACCTCAGTAGGGGTTGTGGGATGATACCCATATTTATTTCGAGAGATGCAGGTGAGGTTTTTGAATGCTTGAGTTTTTAGAAAAAGCACATTATCTATAAAGAGAGGTTCAAATATTTTGATAGTACTAGAAATTAAAATGATATTGGGTCAATATATAAGCAATTGAGAGTAAAGGACCAAGTAAAAATCCTATACCTAGTCAAGCAATAAACAGCTAGGCAGATAAGAAGAGATTTTTGGAAATGCAAGGAATACCACTTATGAACCTCCCATGTATACAAATAGACTTGGACATATTCTGGGTGAAAATTGAAACATACTGTGTGGTTCTAAACGCAAAAGGTGCAAATGAATGTCAGAAACCATTGTAGTTTTATGAGAAACATGTACAGCATTGTAAGTACACAACAACATGGATAGAGTTAACCAAAACTTTTGTTCTGGACTGGAGCTGTGGCTCTGTGGCAGAGCCTTTGCCTACCACGCACAAGGCACTGGCTTCCATCCCCAGCATCATTGCTTCCCCCGCCTGCCCCCTGCCACAAAAGAAATCTGCTTCTGTGTGTTCACTTCCAACCCCAATCCTACTTATTTATTTGCCATTTCAGAGGTGTTCACCTGTCACCCTGTGAAATCCTGGAAGGAAGTGAGATAAAAGCTTGTAGCACTCTAACATCTTGACTTGGGGGATGGATTTTTACAATTCTGTATTTACACAAAAGATTACTCTGCAAAGTTGTCAATCTAGGTTCATGTGGCAAGCAATAGAAACCAGCTATGACAATGTGTGCAGACCAAGAATGCAGTCCTGAGGGGCTCAGAATCCTTGGGAAGGCTGACTGACTAGAAATAGTAGAAAACTTGCTTAAATAGTGACTGCACTGAATCTTCATTTAAAAGTAAACTGCCTTTTTTCTTCTCTTTTTATATGTAGGTTATATATTTGGGGAGGACTCCAGAAGAAGCATACAGAATATTAATCCTTGGGGATACAGCCTATATTCCTTTCAGGTAATTATAAGAATGATGTGATAGATTGATTTAACCAGACGCTTGCCAGAGTACCTTGGTAGCTATTTCTGAAAAATAACCTGCTAATAGGTACTTGTACGGTGGGTGCAAGTAACTCTATGGATGTAGGGTTCTCTCACTAGTCTGTTGGCATTTTCCCAAGAATCTATTGGGCGTCATAGGATGTTGAACAGTAACTGTTTATTGGTTGCCAGTGACTGCTCCGTTCCCACTCCAGGGATGAATCCAAAATATGTCCAGACATTGACAGATAACCCATATGTGGTTAGGATAGAGTAAGGAACTACTTTCCCCTGATTGAGAACCCCTGGCCTTGATGAAAAATAGGTTTTGAAACCAGTGGCAAATCCTGAAGTTATGGCCCTAGAATGACCACTGAGGAGCTAAACAGTAAGTTTGCTCAGTAATCAGGAGCAAAACCTGGGGCAGAAACTGACCCTGTTTTTCTAGGAACCTAGCCAGAAGAGGCGGTAGTAGGTTACAGGTTGTTAATGTAGAACCACTACCAGAAAAACCTGTTAAGCAGCTGTGTCATGGAGGTGGTAGATACTAATGCCTTCCCAAATACATGAGTAACATTGTCACCTTAGGTCTTCCCTGTGAATGTCTTTGAAGGGTATGGGGGAGGGTGGGGTCTGATTCTTTCTTTGAATGAAAAATTTTAAGTCTTTTTCCTTCTCTAGCAAAACTTATCTATATAATTTAAATACTTTTATGGTGCTTGATGGACACTAACTGTGGAGCAGATTTACTGTTGTCTACTTTGATATTTTCATAATGAATTGACAATCACATTGTTTTTATTCACATTAGTTCATTGTTTCAGATGGTTATTTAACAAGGACATACTAGGAGTACATCGATTTTGAAAGTTCTAGCCTTGTCCTTGAATACCTGAAGTTGTGAATCTGATTAATACCATTGTAGATGAGTTTTGGGGTATTGCTCCCTAATTGTAGGCAGATTCTTCTCAGGTAACTCCAGGGAAGATGGGCTCAAGTGGCTCATTCTTATAAACCTAGCTACTCAGGAGGCTGAGATCTGAGAATCACAGTTCCAAATCAACCTGGGCAGGAAAGTCTGTGAAAAGTCTTTGAGACTCTTATGTCTAACCACCAAAAATCTGGAAGTAGAGCTCTGGCTCAAAAGGTAGAGTGCCAGCCTGAAGTGAAAAAGCTAAGGGACAGCACCCAGGCCTAGTTCAAGCCCCTAGTACCAGCACAAAATCAAAACAAAAACTCCAGTAGACCTTCCACAAACTTACTCTATGGAAAGAGATTTGTTGGGGTAAAGTCTGCAGGACAGTAATCTAGATGAAGGACATCTAATGATTGATCAAATTATAAGAATTAACACTCAGTATTATCCTTTCATTCTAGCTGACAGGTCATCTTAAGTACTATGTTATTTGATGAGAAAATGAAGGTACTAAACTGAAGTGTGTACCATTCATTATCTTCTCAGCTTATAGTAGCAACCATGATTCTTTTATAAGAAATGCTGGTCTCTGTGGCTCTCAAGGCTGGGGCACATTGGCTATCACTTGATGCACTGTGGTAATTTTGTTCTATACAATTCCTCTACAGTGATAATCCTTCATAGCAACATACTCATAGTTTGCAATATAAGGTCTTAAAGTATGAATAAGTTCTCCCATTTCATAGAATCAAAGTAATGACCCATGGTACACTGTTAGTGTGAAAAAGAAGTTTTATGTTAATTTAAATACAGGTGCTGAAGCTGGGTACCAGTGGCTCACACCTGTAATCCTAACTACTCAGGAGGCTTAGATCTAAGGGTCAAGGTTTGTTAGGAAGCCATCCTAGACAGGAAAGTTTGTGTGAGACTCTTATCTCCAATAAGCTACTCAGGAAAAGCTGGAAGTGACATTGTGGTAGTAGAGCACAAGCCTAGAGCAAAAAAGGCTCATGCATAGCACCCAGGCCCTGAGTTCAAGCCCCAAGCCCAGCAAAATACATACATACATACAGGTGCTGAATAATATAGAATAAATGTTATTTATTGCTTGTCATCTTGTTGAATGTGATTGAAATTTAACACTGAGAAATGAAGCTAGTTTCTTCTGGTCCAGCCAGCTGCTTTCTCTTAAAAAAAAAAAAAAGAGGAGGCACTTAATTAATGCCAATTAGCTTTGTGAAATTTGAATTTCTATAGTCATAGATGCCAGAGTACTTAATTTATCTTAGATAGTATTTCTCAAAGTGTGGTTCATAGAGTTATGCCAGTCTATGAACTTATTGATGTGATGATATTTACAGAAATTGAGGGATAGATTGTAATGATGGTTATAGTAATGTCTATGAAATCAAACTAGGGAAGAACTTGGATTTGTGTTTTATGTTTTTTTTCCTCATGTTTCTGAAAATTCACTTTAATTTATAAAAATAATATTATTGTGTTATTGCAAGTGTGGAACTATTATATTTGAATCTCATACAGTATTGTATTTTATAAAAGTATCAATCTGTGATGAATTTAAAAGTATTAAAAATTGGCACTGTTACATTTTTCCATTTTGTAGAACTTACTAATTAGAAAATAAGGGCCAGGAATGGTGGCACAAGCTTGTATCCCAGTATTTAGAGGTAAATCATGAAGGTCACACCAGCAGAGACTATATAATGAGAGCCTGTCTCTAATAAAGAAACAAGCCAGTTGATGGCATTGAAGTTTGAAGCCAGCCAGAACAGATAAATTCAAGAGACTTCTATCTCCAGTTAGCTAAATAGAAAGCCAGAACTAGAAGCATTACTCAAGAAGTGGAATGCCAGCTATGAGTAGAAAAGCCAAGGAAAGCAAGAGGCCCTGAGTTCAAACCTAATATAGGTTGGTCTCTCTCTGTTTCTGTCTCTCTCTTACACACACATTCACAAAGGTGGAGCAAGGAAGAGGAGGAGAGAGTAGGCCAATCAGAATTAATAAGATCTGATAATATTTTGAACTACATTACATCACATCTTTTTAGTCCTTACCACTCAAGTAAGTAGAATACATATAACATAAATATTGCCAACATGAGCTTATAAAAGAATAATACTTATGCTGAAATCACAGGATTGTTTAGGAGACTGAGATATAGAAGTTCAAAGCCAGCCTTAACATCCAAATCCTTGAGATTCCATATCCAAAATAATCAGCAAAAACCAGGATTGGAGGTGTGGTTAAAGTGGTAAAATTCTAGCTATCAGTTAGAAAGCCAAGCTAGAACTCTTAACCCTTGAGTTCAAACCCAGTTACCAGCAAAAAAG